>NW_015374081.1:752048-812271 GCF_001272555.1 Dufourea novaeangliae | reverse complement strand
TTGCTGCCGCGTAGGAACGAAGGGGTTCGAAGCAGATAGTGCCATTCAGTAGTACCAACGAATGATTCCCGCGGGAACGGGAGGGTAAACACTAACGCCAATTCTGTTTCTCCCATTTCGCTCTCGTTCACCTCTCTCTTTCTCTTTCTCTCTGGATGCCCACTCCTGTCGACTATCTGTGTCTCATTTTTTATTCGCTTTTCTGGTTCTGGCAGCCTCCCACCACGCGACGACGCGTAATAACGATAATAAATCGTCTCCGAGTGATTTAGGGGTTCATTTAGCCGAGATGGAGGGGAGGGGCGAAAGTTTCACGAGAACGCCATGGATCGCAGGCAGATTATGGAGAATAAGTCATTTCCCGTTCTTGTCAATCCGTGAATTAGTGACAACGACATCCGCACAAGCGTGACGATTCCACGGATATTGCCGAGCCCTCTTGGTGCGTTCAACGAAAATTTTTCCTGTCTGGTCGGGCCGTTGAAAAATTGCAACGCGCCCCGTAGGAACACGTCGACCAGGGAAGGGGTGGAGGCGTAGTAGCTAGATCGTTTTCTACATTCCCCACTTCTGCTCGTCTCGTTTCAGCCAAGCGGTGCTCAATGGAGAGAACGAGCTGTTTTCATTCGTTTCGTACGATTTATTTGGCGAAACAGCGTCCACGATGGCACTCGTCATAACAAAAGAGTCGAACGAACGCTGTCAGTTTATGAAGTATCGATCGTTCGACGGGCTGTCATTGTTCAACGAGAGAGCGAAAGTAAAATGAATCTTCTATAGAATAACGAAGTCGAAAATAGAATAGGAGTTCGAACAGCAATGAAATCCTATCGATATCGGCGGGACCACCCGACAAAAGTGCCCGGGGGCTGATATAAGACACTGTATTACCGGAAATTAACAAAGACCGCGGGACTGGGCACGCAGGTACATGTTACCGAGTGAACAGAAGCTACTTCGAGGAAACCGAGTTCCTATTTCCCGTCTCTCCCCTCCCCCTACCGCGTGGGGTCATTCGGTTCGAGCGAGCGCGAAAACAATGGCTTTAATCTCGGTCCAGTCACAATGCACGCGGCTCGCTGGTATTTCCTGGCCGATAAAGCGCCACCAGTCCACCACCCGTCTTGCAGTAGTATTGAGAAAGTCAGCGGTCGGCGCTTATATGGAGTGTTCCCTCCAGCCACTCGGCCACAGCGAACTGAACTGAACGCTGGTAGATTATCTTCTAACTGAAATAATTCCAATTAACAGAGTTGCCTTAACGCAACACTTTTAAATTCAATCCGATACCACTGCACACGGTTCTCCTCGTTTCTCCTCCTGGATCGGACATCTCACCTGAACACACACGTTGCACAACCGGAGTTTACCCAATCTTCTCTTATTTACCAGTTTGTCCCTGGCCAGACTTAATAAATGAATCGATCGATCTTCGGAGTACGTGCGAAACGGGACCAGACGAGGTCGTAGGGGCAATTTTGTTGCGTCTGATTTTGTGTGTTCCTCTCCCCGCAGATCCCCTCCGCCCCTGGTGGGCGCGTGTGCGAACCGACGGATTCCGCGTTAGCCCCCAACCCTGACGAAGGTAAAGAGGAAGGGAAAAGGCGGAGGGCACGTCTCACGGTATCTTTACGACCTTCCAGGGACATAAAGTGGTGTTATCCCTCTGTAGCTGGTTCTCTAGTAAAGATGGTACACGCACACACCTACGGATCTGACAGCACACCCACGGAGGGGCAGCGCGTTCGCGTGCGCACAACACGTATCCACGTGCATACACGAACGTGGACACCACGGCGCGGCCCTTTCTGCCAGTTAGTCTCGCCGAGATACTAGGATAGCGATAGGACATCAGCCTTTAAGCATCACCCTTGAACCGGTGGACGGTACAAACCCCAATATTGTCGGAAGAAAGGCGGATAAGCCGGAGCCCCGTTACAATGGAACCTCTCCCTGAATGGGAGGTGTCGAAATTGTTGAATCTATGGAACAGCTTTTAGCCTTCCCCGCCACCGCCACCACCTCCATCCAAACTCGTTCAAGACGCGATGAAAATTCAACACACCTTTCCCCGCCCGCGGGCAGACGGTATTTGTTTCGGCACAACCGACGGGGAGTTGTATCTATTCTGCGGAATAATGTTCACCCTCTATCCCCCGAATATGCATATTCATACGCGTGTCTACGTACGCGTGGAACCGTCCATTCAAACTGTGTGTAACAGGTGTACGCTGGTTCCTTCATACCCCTCCGACGACCGTGAGATACGATATACATTTCCGCTCAATCTAGCCGAGATATTAGACGCACATGCACGGCATGTCCAAGAGGCTGTCTCTCGAATACGCGTAAAATTAGAGAAGTACCGCGAGGGTAAAATATGAAGAAGGTAGTATAGAGGTAGAAAGAAGAGGAAGCCGTTAAGGGACTCGCCCGCGTACCGATATGACACGGCATTTCCTGACCTTAAAACTTTTACAGGTCCCGTGCAGAATGCAACAGTCGGGGGTATTTTATACGTTCGACAGCTGTCGGTCCGGCTACAGGCTGCTAGCTATCATCCAGTATGTATTACCCGCGACCATAAAATTACCGGCCGTAGATCGATCTCCCTTTACCGTTGCCCAACGAACGAATCGTAAAGTAAAATCCACAAGAAGCAATGTTTCAGAATTTTTCAAAACGACGCGAGCTACGCGCCGCGAAATGTCCCCGTGAGAGAAGAGTCAGGGGGATGGTGGAAATTCCTTCGTTTTGTCGTTCTCCTCTTATCATCTACGCGCGCATTTTCTTCCCATCGCATACTCTTTTCCCGGTTCGCTCCCCCGTGCTCCTCGCGCTCTTGACATGCGAGGGGGAAAAAAGAGGTAAAAATCGTCCGTCTAGATATTCCACGTCTCCCGGGTGAGATAAGATCCGTGAAAAAAGGACGCGAACAGGCGGTAAAGAGAGAGAAAGAAAGAAGAAAAAAGGTCGCGGGAACATTGCCGCGAAGCTCGCGAATGGAAATTGAATTTCCAGGTCGAAAGTTCCTCGGGAGACTCTCTTTCTATTTCTCTGTTACTTAGCTCGTTGTAACGCAACCGGGAGGGAGGTTTCTGTAAACCATTGTCGTCGCGACAAAACAAAGTCTGGCTGGTTTGATACATTGTGTCAAGGAAATGAATGTTTTAAGCTCGGAAAATTAGCTTCGATCGGGTAGAAAAAGAATCGATTTACCATCGAAACTCGACCTATTCCGTTGCGATTACCCGCGAAATAATTACTGGTTAATTTGTACTTCCATGTTCTCCAGTTTTCTTTTTTCTCCGGACGACCGTAATATTTCAAATTTCCATATTACTCGGATTCACTGGCCTCCGGTGCCGTTACTTTAAACCGCCTTTTTCACTGCAATTTTCTCGTGCAACCGGCTCGCAGCCAACGTTTCTCGCAAACTCTTGCCGTGACGTAGAGGTACATTCATGGGCTAAATTACATGGTGCCGGGGTGCGATACGTAATTAGAGGCGCGTGAAAATAAATATTTCGCTTTCGCCGTCTTACCCCACTCGGTCCAGATTTATTTTTCGTTTCCTTTCGTTCCAAGCGACAGATAGATGAAACCTTTAGCGACCTGGTTGATTTTTTCAGTCGTTTCGTTTCCGTTCAACATTTAGATCGAATCCACATAGGGTTTATCGGTCCAGGTTGTCGTACAGCATCGGGTTTCGTAAATCATTTCCACGTGTATTAAATTTGACAGGAACGCGGTAAGTTCATAAATCCAGTGTCACGGGCTACCGCGATTCCACTGACCGCAGAGTATCAGAATTAAGTGTAAACGTATAGATTCGTGGATCCGTTTCGAAATCGTTATGAGGTTCTTGTCGAAGGAAACGACGCTGAAAGCGAGTGGCTCTCTGGTAAACAGCGGTTACTGTTTGCACGTGAGACCGGGCACGGAAATATTGATTACGGATAGTCCTTGGCGAAAGCGTCGCGAATAAGCTCGAATATGCATTACTAGCATTAGCTCGAAACGAGTAACGAGACGGGAAGTACACCATGAATATGTAAACGGACAAATAGACGGCAATTTCCTTTGGAAGAGAAATTTTTCTTCTTCGCCATCGTCGACATATTTGACGAATTTTATCTTTAAATAATTGTCTCGTGCAAATTGCAGAATTATAACGAGCTGTAGAATATAGAGAACGATATTGCGAAGTAGTAAAAGGCAGTCATGGATTTTACGTCTGGATTATGAAAATCGAAGAAATTAAAAATTAAAAACACCTGTGCATCGCGTGTACGGAATTCATGGAGTATCCTTTAGATGTTAATTCGTGATATTCAGATTTGATTAAAAAGTACGCGGACGTGGGCTTGTATTTCCTAGGTAATCTTAACGTTCTCTTTTTTCCCTTCCCTCTTGACTGATTTTCTCGAGCATCCAGACACGCCCTTCATCGACCGTTCCTTTCGCGAATTAAGCTCAGGATAAGGTGGTATCCGAACGCGAGAGTAAGGGTGAGAAAGTCAAGGGCAAGGGCGTGGGCGTACCTACGAGTAGACAAAGAGAATGTACGAAGGGATGGAACTGGAACACATACACAGACGTCGAAATCAGGAAGAAATAGGAATATCTCTATCCGTGCAAGCTGTTCTATTGTGTATTTGCTCGATGGTAAACATTTGTTTTTACGGGGTCGGTATCTTTCCCCGGATTGTCCATGAAACGCTTGTAATATTTCATAAAAAAAGAAAGAAAATAATTCCGTGCTTCTCAGCACTCTCTTTGAATATAAAGAGACTTAACCTCGGATTAAATTTCGGATCAAGTGATATTCGAGAATGACTGACAACGCTGAGCCGCGCGACAAAAAGGTGTAAAGTAAGGTCGAACAGAGGGGTGTTACCGTTTCACCTGCCGCCTGAACCCTTTCTGTAAAGGAAATGGCTTCTTCCTGCAACGCGTCGCTAAAGAAATAAGCCCCTAAATTTCACGAATTCCAAGAAGCTGAGCCTCGTAACGGTCACCATAAATTCCACCCTCTAACCCTTAACCGTGCCAGACCCGTCTTACATAATCAGCTTTAAAACCCTAGTTGGCTATCAACGAACGGAAAGGTCGACTAAAATACGCTCATTTGGAAGATTCTTAATCGAACAGAACGTTAATAGTACCTACAATCGCTTATAATTCCGTTGAAGTGTATTTCATCCCGCAATGGAATATTTAGCGTCCAATTATTTAACGATTGAAATGTGAAACATTTTCCGTAGAAACGTATAATGCTTTTATAATAGCTGAAATTCATTATTTATATCCGACGGAATAAACGCTGTTGAATGCGAAAACACTTCACAGAGGATCTCATTAAGCGGATTAACAAACGATTAATTATCGTACCGCGGTAATCACGTCAGTGACAATGAACGATAAACTGATTTCGCCGTAACCGGGCGAATAGGAGGGAAACATCTCGAAAGAAAATCCTCGATGCGAAGCCGGTATGGAACTTTGCCTGTCGACAATTCGTCGACGCTCGGGAATGTTCTACACGGGCGAAGCTTCACGGAGAAACTTCAGCAATTACGGTGTCGAAAACCTAATTAACATTGCCGCAACGTCGCGTATTTTCAATAGAGAATACAGGAAACTTGGCACAAAGGGCTGTTTTCTATTCTTGGACGATGAATGAAGTTAAACAGTACCAAGAAATTCGTGTGGGTGGTATTTCAGACCTTGACAAAAAAACACCGCGACGTCATGGTTGTGAAACTGCCGCAACTAATAATGTGTAGTATCATTTTTTTTTTCTCTGTTAAAATTGCTACCTTTGAATTACCAAGCCCGAAGGAGCGCCAAGAAGATAGTCTAGGAAAGGGGGGCGTTAAACTTTACAGTTTCCTCTTAATTAGAACACAGTGCCCAGATGTACAAGCACAAGGATCTTCTTCTTCGTGACCCGCATACATGCGCCGTTTGAAAATTTCCCCGTGGACTTAGCGGCGTCGAAACGTGAGATCACGTGTGATCGAACGACAGAGAGACAGCAGTCTGCGCATGGGGGGGGGGGAAGGAAAACGAATTGTGGTTTTAATCGAATCAAACCCCCGAGATTTTTGTTTCGGTTAATAGCGTTCCCAAAAATCGAATGTCGGCACGCGGAGGGTTGTAGTTCGCTCCATTTTCTCTCGACCGATGTCTTAATTGGATTATGGGAAGTCCATTTATCCGGGCGGTGCGTGCCTCGGGACAGAGGAAACACGGGGGAAAAGAGGCGAACAAAAAGAGGAATTCCGTCTGTCGAACTTATAAATGATCGGCCCCCTCGTCCCGATTTCATTTCACGAGCCGTCGCACTTCTAGACGCTACTTCCTTTCTCCCCCCTTCACTCATAATTGTCATAACTTCCTGCATTTCCTCGCCCTTTTATATACGTCGGCCGTTCGTCTTTCTCTTTTCTCTCCTTCGTTCTTGCGTTCGCGGACGAAGCCAGGAACAGTCCCTTCCACGGAACGACCGCCAAAGAGGAAGACATTAGAAATAAATTACCAAGATGCGTCAAGAACTGATAACATATCCCCGAGGAGGCTATATTAGCAAAGCTGACTACGGCAATAACTTTCGTCCCGGTGAATGAAAATTTAAGCTTCTCGACGTTTGAATTATTCGCCCGACGAATCGGATCGCGGTAACCTTGTTCCACGTTTCACGTTGTCCCCGTTCAACGTAAAAGTGTCTCGCGCCCTCAGTGGTAACTATAGACCCGGTGCTACCCACTCTACGTTCGATTCTCCTCTCAAAGGGCCATCGAATGAGATTTCCGAAGAACGTCCAGGGTCTGAAAGTTAAACGGAGAGAATTCGGTGGACGGCCACCCGGCCCGGCACGCGAGGGACGAAGGTAACGAATTTCAGGAAACATTAGGCTCCCTTCGTGACGGGTAGCGAAAGGTCCGTCCCGGCCCGGCAAGGGGACGAAGCCGGGTTAAGGTCAGACCCACAGCGTGGCGGCCGATTCAGGATGGTCCTGGCCTGTAACCGATCGTAAGGGGATCGCGAAAGATGTCGCCGTCGGAGACGAACGACCGAGACAGCAACTAGAAGGAGCAAGAAGAAGAGGGCAAGAGAGAGTGGAGTATTGACGTTGTGCCGCTTTTAAATATTGCATCCAAGTCACGTTCAGGACCGTATCCTCTCCGCCCCCGAAGCCTGAGCCCAGTGCCCCCACCGACACAACCTCCGAGTCAACCCCCTTCCCCTTTTTCCCAACCCCACCAGCCAAGCGGCTGGGCCGAACGTCGCATAACTACCGCAAGGTTTCCAGGGAGACAAAGGAAAAGCCTGGAGGAAAGAAGACAGGACAGGAACGGGCGAGGAATGGTAGGGAGAGGAAAGGAGGAAAGAAACACCGGAGGGGGTAGATCGAGGGAAGAAAAAACATCCGTGGCCAGTCTTGGAAGACACGTTCGACTGTTCGGGAGAATGGAAACGGAGAATGAAAAAGAAAGAGAGGTCTACCCTCGTGCCGGCATGCGAAACCGTAATTCTACGTCCCTTTGTTGTCCGTTAACCCTTTGTCGGTGTCGCGATCGTCATTAGACTCATTTTCTAAACGATTTATTTGGTGCCGCGCGTGTCCGGGTGTACGAACGAGACTTTTCACGGTGGTTTCATGATAAACGCGGAAAATTGATTGATCAAAGAAGTTGCAAAAGGCAATTTCACGAAGATTACCAAATTAATTGCCTGGAAGTGAAAATCCGTGCTGCAAAATCACGTGCACGAAGTTATACTGCACTGCGTAAAAACTTCTAGAGGGAAAAAAAAGGTAAGGAAATCCCCGGCGCTAGAGTTGGCTGACCTTTATCCCAATCCCCTTCAGCGATCCTCGAACATCATTCGAGAGGATCGATCCGTACAGCCTGATCGACGCGTTGAACAATTTATTTCTCCCCCAGTTTTTGGAGCAGGACTCGACCCTACGCGAGAACAACTGCAGCCACTTCCGAGTATCGACCTGCCGCAATGAAAATATATAAAATTCTAGGTTCCTCGGTCGAGATCCGCGACTCCGGGACTGGTTCCTCGAGTGTGTCCTTAGAACTCTCGTCGGCTTATCTTATCGACTTATCGTTGGCGAATTAACCGTGTCAAGGATGAAAAGTGTAAATTAAACCATTGTCCTCTGCGAAGGGTGAGTCGAAAAGTGTGTCACCAAATTTATACGCCACGTTCCAAGTTTAGAAACAAATAGAAATAAATGTAGATTTCAAAGCTCCTTTCTAAATTAATAGCTGTTCTATTGAATGTATAGTGACTTCGTTTCGGTGTAAATTATTTCGAAATGATAGGATTGCGTAGAGTTTAATTCTGAATTGACCATATGTGGTCGTGAGATCACAAGGAAAGACAGTATATGGACACGCGCATGGCTTATAATGTAGGCCAGTTTGAGCGTGTGTTTATGACCGTGGTAAATTGTTCCGTTTATTTTACGACATCCCTATGTAAAAAGGCTGTTGAAAATGAAGTGAAAATAAGTTCTTATTCTTGTAGCTCATAAAAATAGCGGGCGACCTTAGGGCACGTTAATGTCGACCCTTACAACGCAGTCGTTTCACCTAACGTCGCAGTCGTTTCACCTTTTCACGGCACGTAAACAACACAAGCAAGAAATTATCTCGTCGCTCGTATAATGCGGAGCGCGTTTAAACGCGAATTCGCGCGCTATTAAAATATTGATGCAATCATCGCATCGGGACGATAACGGAACACGATGACATTTCGTGTACAATTAGCGCGTGAAAAAAAACCAGTAGAACGAAAAACCACTCGTTGAAAAATGACGTCCGCGATGCGTCCACAGTCGTAACGTTTGTCCTTAAAAATTTCGCGCGAAACTGTCGCTCGACACGCGAATGGACCTATAGAATGAGTCAGTTTAAAGGGAACGCCGTTCGAACGTCCCGGGAACACGAAACTGTTAACGAGGATTTAAAACGGCCGCGAAGGACGCGGCTGTCCTTCGAGCAAATCGAATAAAAGTGAAAAAAAGGAGGACCACTTACCCTATATGTGGAGTCCGAGGAGTGTTTTCTTCGCTGGATATTCGAAGAAAGACTGCCCCGTGTCAGCTGACTTTCCTTTTTGCTTCTGAGATTCACGTTTGAATGATGCACCTCGCGACAGGTCACAAGAAAACAAGGAGAAACGACCGCGAGAAGATAGAGTGAAAGGAAGACGTGCGACACTACATTACACGGTACGAATGAAGGGAGCGACACGTAGCGCCAGGACAAGGTTAGAAACGCCGAAATGCCTCGGTGACGAGCACAGAGCGTAACGTCTAGTTCTCCTCGAGGGCGTCGCGGCGCTGCCGGGCGACGATGCGACCGCGTTCCTACGATCCCCCCACGAATGTGTCCCCCGTTTTCGTGCCTTTCTCCCGCGCAAACGCTATTGGCCACCCCTCCGAACCTCCCACCAAACCCACGGACTAGAGGTATGTTGGTTTGTCCGACCAACCTGCTGTTCGCTAATTCCAACGATTACCCCCTCGTAACAACAATCGAAATGGTCTTCAAAAATTTCTGTCACAGATACCTGCCCCCCACACCTTATTCGAACCTATGACCACATGTTAATTGCTATCGCCTTTAATACTCGTTAAGGATCCGGCACTCGAAGTTCAAATTGGCGCCACTTTGAATTACACGGTTCGTTAGTCATACGCAGTATCGTTAATTAGTTTGATTCTTTTAGTAATGAAGATTTTAAGGGTAACGATCTTGTATAAAATCGTGGATTTAAGTTTTATTTCTTTCATATGTGTCCGTTTAGTTTTTATTCCTTAAGTTGATTTGAATAGGAGTCATGTATTTAGTCGCTAAACGACTCGTGCGATAACGGTCTTTAGTAATGGCGGTTGCGTGGAAGGAAGATCGGTGTCTTGTTATATTATCGTGGCTTATTTGCAGTGCAATCAAAGGTAAGCATACAAAAAGCTTTGCTACTGACTAAATTACGTTATAAACTTCTGATTGGATGAAACAAATGACATTAAATGTAATGTTTATTAATTCTAATAGAAGTTTGATCTTGGCATCTAGATGTCATACACAGCTGCACATTGGACGCCTAAGAAGTTGGATGAACCGATTGAAATATCCATGGAACATTTGGAGCCGTTTGAAAATCATCGTCCATGCAACAACGATAATGCTGGCAGACTGTGAAGCCATTGTCATCAGTTAGTGAGTACTTTCGACTAAATTCATATTAATTATTGCGATTTAATCATACTTGACGTATGAAAATACTCATACCAAATCCAGATGTCGCCATTATCGAATTACGATTCAAACGAATTATTTGGTTCAAAGTGAATATGAAACAAAGACCGCGGGTAGAATACGATAAAATTACTAACACTCTGAAAGCAGAAAAGCTTACATGCGCGTTGATCCAGGCGTTCTCCCGGAATCCCGTTAATGATTATCATGGACAATGGGTTTAGGAAGCATGGCACGAGCGGTATTTGTGTACTTGCCAGAAGGGAGGGGTACAAAAGTGAATCGTGGCTTCGTGGGCCACGGTCCTACGACAACTGTGCAAAAATCAATACCAACTGCTATGGGCACCCGTAATTTACTGTTTATCTTATGGTTTTTTCAGTGTATTAATTCCCGGTGCTGTTTTCGTTGAAACGCACCGCACCCAGGGTGTTGCTCGTAATAACCCGTATCGCTCGACCCGCTAAGCAAACTCAATTTTGAATGAACCGACGCGTCGGTTAAACAGTAACATATATGCATGTTGTTCATTGAATGGTCGTGATCGAATCATCATTTTCTACCAGGACGACCCGTAAATTCCTATCGATTTTTAAAATGATATATGAGTGTTTACTACCTGAAATGTAATAACAGAAAACTCCTCCTTTTATTAGTGAAATCATTATGGTTTTGGTAAAAACCTCTTTCGATAAGTGTCAAAAGTAATACTTTCATTACTGAGTTGTAAGTCAATGTTTTGGATGGGCGAATAATTAGGTGGAACCCCAAAGTGTTTGAAACCCCATGCTTATAAGAATATAGAGATGATCATGAATTTCATGAATAATACAATATATTTAGTTTACTTCTGTAGTGGTCATATTAAAGTAATTTTTGGGCAATCGTGAAGATAACCGTGCGTTAAAATAATTTAATAAGTCTTCAGATGGCATTAGGATAATTTCGAGATCAACTTATAGGCTTTAGACAACCCTCGTGTCGATTGTCCTCGAGACAAATATAATTCTTTATCGTTAGAAAAAGTTCTGATTTGATTACTAGTTACTTCTGACTTGTACTTAACAACTCAAACAATTGTTTCTCCTATTACTTTTCAATCGAGGCTAACTATAGTTTTACAAAGTTTCCAAGATATTACATCACTTATTTACCCAGCCGAAAACACCAATGCTGGCTGAAATAGTCAGCAAAGAGTAATTGGACAACTTTTTTTTCCTTACACGCTGACGTCTTCGCTATTTTGAATAAAATACGGCGGCGTGCCCGTGGCATTTACAAATACTCAGTGATCCCCGACTTGTTAATTATTCCCGACCCGGTTGGTCAGACAGAAACGATTACCCGTCGAGTCGTGAACAAAAAAAAAACCTACAATTTCCCAAGTAATTTTGCGTACTGCGGCCTCCGGCGGCCGTTTATTTATTAAAACACTCAGTGGCGTTGGACCTCTTTAAATCACGCGCATCCCTCGAGTATCCCTGTCCCTCTAATATTTATTAATCTCATTCGAGCAGACCCGTTCTTGGCACGAACACGTACACGGCATCGGGGCCGTCCATTCGTTTGGAATCGGCTGTTACAATATTAACCGCGGTCTTTTTGATCGATGACCCCGAAATTCGTCGATGATCGAACATAAAACATCTGGAAACCCACCCCCGTTATTCAGAACATTCTCACAACCTAATTACACTACCCCAAAATCTACATTCTATTTCATAATTCACCGCCGTACTAGTTAAGGTTAACCTTTAGAATCGCCCTCATCCTGCAAAAAATCAATCCATCCCCTTCAACCTGTAATTACGCTAATAAATTTAACTACCCAACTCCACTATGCACACCCTTAACACGATTTTCATACAACGGCCCAATAACCTTGTTTGTCCCGGGCAATTTGCAGCACATTAGCCCGTCACGGTTACAAAACGCCTAAGAATTCCGCGCGGGTCGACAAACTGGCGGGGTGAGGGGGGGATTGGTGGTCGTTATGTAAACTCTAAACGCGGGTACATTAAAGTTGCATAAAATTAATTAACGTGCCGCTGCGCCTGACAGGAAATTAACAGCCATTGTGTCGTCCGGTATATCAATTTATTAGGTTCAGCCGGGCGCGGGTTCATAGCGTGAAAGCGTGCACGGACATTAAACGATTATATTTTCGAGCCGGCGCGACGCGCCCCGGTTTGCAAGCGAGCCGAGGCCGTCGTTGATCGGGGTCGGCTCCTCGGCTAGTTTACACGTCAAAGTTTACCAAAGGTTCTTCAGGGCCGATGCACCGGACCTTCCGGTCGCGGGTTGCACACACATGCATACACTCCCGTCGTGGATACTGTGTTCATTATCGCCCGGCTAGGTATGAACTTGTACTACACCCGTAAATATCAAACAACCGAGCTGTATCCCCGTCGATGTGTCCACCGTAAATATACACGTATACACGGTCCGCGACATCTGTGTTATAATAACACGCGTATACTTATAGAAATAGTTGTAACAGGGGTGAGGTGTACATGTGTGCGCGCGAACACCAACCCGCCCGTACAGAATGGCAGGGAAACGGGAGGGGGGGGTGAGTCAAGGCGAGCGCATTAGGGGTGGGTGATTGTAATTTCACACATGACGTAACGCATCCCCCTATCTCCCCGCCCCGTTTTCTACCGTCACCACCCCTCCGCGTCACTTCGTCTCTCCACTTGTATTTTGCTTTCGTACGTTCAGCATATGCGTATTCACACATACCAGCGAAAGGAAAATCCTCTCTCTCTTCTCTCTGTATCTCCTCTATCCCTTCACCCCTTTTTCCCTTTGTTCAACCTGTATCGCTCGTTCCCTACTCCTCTATCCGCGTGCCGGATTTCCGTTCACGCGGTCTTTCTTCGCGCCGCCTAGTGGTGTCGGTGGCGACAACCAAACTGATGGTTCCGTCCTGATTAGAATTTTCGGGTTGAAAGCGCGACACTGATAGCTGCCAGATAATATGACTGTGGAGGGGGCTTAACCAAGACGTAAATCCGCGAGTATTTGTCCTTGTTCAGCCGACGACATTACGAATTCTGTTTATCGTTAGACACGCGCCGTGTTACGACAGATTGCTTTATTAAGAGCGGCTCGTTACGCGTAAGTGGTTGAAGGAATACATCGAGGGCATAATTGAACGATACAAGGATACGCCGTCGTTCATTCTCGACACGGCTTCTCCATCTGCCCCCGGTAACCGATGTCTTCCCCTGTTCACCAGAGCTCGTCGCACGTGTCTCTGGGATTAGAACTCATTTTCGTACTGGTTGGCTGGCGGGCGCGCGACTTATCCGTATTTCTGTACTGATTAAAATTTCCCGCCGAGAAAGCGACGCTGATACTTCCGTGTTACAGTAATTTCGCTTTGTTACCGAGAGAACGAGGAGACGAGTAGATGAATCATGAGAACACGAACGATAATGCTGTTCGGCTTTAAGAGGTTGTGTACAAAAGAAACGAACCAGGCTGTGCGAACAATTAATTGGGACTGGGCAAAAGTTCATGAAGTTTGAAAAATGTTCTGTAAATCTTGGTTAGTTGTAGCAGTTCGACGGTACACGCGAACGTGAAGTTTGTTCATTAAAGGCACTGAGTCGGCCGAGGGATTGTTGATCGTTCCTTTAATTAAATGCACTTTATCTTCGCATAGCTATGGCAATTAATTCCCGCGGAAAACTTTTGCGTAACTTTCGCGCCACATTCGTACTCTGTGTTCCCATTTACTCGCCGTTTTCGTGGGAAGGGCGGATGCGCGTTTCTTTCTGCATAACTGCTAGAATCGATGCACCTTTGCCCCCCACGGGGCCGGTCTTAAACATTCAAGAGGGTTGTCTGTATATCTCCGGGTCCGCCAAATATCTCATCCACGGCGTCCCTTATATGCCCTTTTTCAGTGATATTTAATATCTCCAAACTGGCGTTAGCCCGTGCGCTAGAGAGAAGTACGCCACGGAACGCAAGACGGTGCAAAGAAGATAGTGGTGAACCAAGGGATGGGGGGTCTGGATGGGAACGCCTTATCAAAAATTAAAATTTCATTCGGCCAGACCGAGCTTCTCTATCTGGCTCCTCGAGGCGGTTTAGAGCTAACGGAACCAAGAGTACCTACCGGTACTGGGAAGATCGGCGAAGCTCTAATCGTGAGAAACTAACTTTCCCTTCGAGAAAGTTCCGACGAACCGTCGTTTCGTTCTACCCTTACTCCCCCCCTCTCTTTCTCTCCATTTTGTTCGAACTTATTCCCTCGCCTCTAGCTCTGGATTTGAGCGGCGTGCATTTGAATTTATGACCGTTCCTCCAATCGATGCGTCGTTACTCGTACCCTCGGATTCGAGTAAACTCGATTCTCCTTTCCTTCGTAGATTTCCGACATTCGAATACTCGGGTAACAATGACCTGCCACCCCTACCCACCATCCTTGGATGCTTTATAATCGCTTTCATTGCACTCCTTCCAGACTTAATTGCTCATCCCCTTTATCAACAATGTAAATAACTCCGCGGCCAGATGGAATATGAATTCACCCCGAGTCCGTACCCGGTTCTGTCGCGTCCCTATGTCGGTCACGATAAAAATGCAGAAAAAAATGTAATTTAAAGACACGCCCGAGCTCCAAGAGACTCGGCTCCTTTTTAATCCCGCGGCGGACCGCCGCCGACTAGCACGCTTTATCGTCGCGTTACAAAAGCTATTAACATCCGCCCGGGGAAGAAAGATTTAGATGCGCAATTACGCGGATCTCCGGCAAATATCCGCGAGGTTCGAGCGTAGAAGGAAGAATCGCCCCGCGAAAGGGGGAGAGAGTCGAGCGTTCACGGGGAACACACAATCTCTTTTAACTCTGCTCGGGAAAACGCGAGGCGGGCAGGTAATGCGGAATTAATTGGAACGCCTATCGCGAACAGGCAATCTGTATGTTTCACTGCTTCGCTGATACCGTGTTCCGCGAGGAACCACGGTTGATTAATTTCTGACGGGACGATTTTTTCTACGCCCGAAGAGCTTTCTTTCCCCTCACAATGGAAACAAAATTTTTCTCGACATTTCGGGACAAAAAAAACTATTAGGAGTGTCGGTTGTGAAATGTTAACGTAAAGATGCTTGCCCAGCGGTGGGAAAAGCGTTTGAGCGCGATGAAAGGGAAGGCAAACTATTTAGCAGCGAACTATTGGGAGAGAATACTGTACCTCGGAGCTTGCTGGAAGACAGTGTGATGATGTATGGTGATACGGTGTGGTTTGAATAGCTCAACACGGCTTGATAACACATTTAAACTGTAACTGACAACACACTTAAACTTTAAACTAAACTCAAACTGATAGATGTGTTCTGAATGATGGTTAAATGTGTTCTGGCTTGTGGTTGTATACTTAGAAGGGAAGGCACGGAAGTGTCCCCTTCCGATTTTGATGAATACGTATTTTTGTATCGGCTGAAACGCGACTTTAAGGGGTGAAACCACCCCTCGAAGTTTCGACCCGAAAGAAATATTTCCAAAACTTCTAATGGACGATGTTTGCGGTTTGTTATGTAGAATAATATGGTGCTAACAAATTGTTCAAAATATAATTTGTCTATAATAAAAAAATTTCGGATCGAAGAAAAAAAATACGTATCCCTTATTTTTGACTGCTTAACAGACATACGAAGTTTCATCAAAATCGGAGGGGGACACTTCCGTGCCGTCCCTTGTTAGTCGCATATTCCTTCACGGATTGAGTTTTGATTGGTGGACAACGCAGAATTTTTGTTGGTGTATCTTATGAAAGAAGTTTGTCTGTTAGTTTGTCTGAAGACTTGGTCTATTTACTGTTTATGGGATTCCTGAAAGTCAACCGCGAAATAGAATAACAAACTGTTCTTAGGATAGTCAATGTTTTGCACGTGATATGCAACTGGACAGAAATTGCTGTTTATGCCAGTTTTGCTGACCGTATTAACGGCCCAAGACGCGACGATCGCTGTGACCATTGTTACCTGCGTTAAGTCGCAACAACAAGCAAGCGAGAAAAAAAAATAAAAACGTCCTCGATCGATCTCCACGGAATTCTTTTTTTTTCTCGCTCGTCGACGACCAGAATCCCGCGGGCGGGCGCGCGAACCATCACGCCCGAGCGATGGTGAACGGAGAGAGGGGCCGGAGGACGCGGAGAGCGAGACAAACGAGGGTTGAATGGCCGTTTGCAAAATTATTGGGTAGAAAGAGGGAAATCGGGTGCAATCCGTGCGCGGCTAACCGCAAATGCCGAACGAATATATTCGTCCCTTTCCCGTTCCCTATCGTACGTTTATTCGCGTGTCTTTCTCTCCCTGGCCTACACCCTCCATCCACCCCCACCCCCTTTCGATCCTCCCGTTGTGCTGCTTCCACCCTCTCGAATTTCCTCGTCACCCCGCCTTTTCCCTCTCCTCTTTCTCTCGGGGCTGCTCATCGGAAATCATTGCCACACCGCCAATTGTCAGCTGGCGGTGTACGGCGGATTGGCTCAGGCGCAAACGCGTTACCTCTGTGTTGTTCCGAGGAGAGAGAGAGAGAGAGCAGATCGTTAAAGGGCTTCAATAACGCTCGGAGTATGAACAATTTAACGTTGACATTGTTAGCCGTTCGTCTGCTCCCTCTACGTTCCGCTACGTGTATGTATTTTTCGTTGTTTCGCGAACAGATTCTCCCATCGTTTCGCATTTTAATATCGCGTCCCGGTTCAGTTTCATTTCACAGACGAAATAGTCGCGTGAGAGATTTCTTCTCTTCTTTTTTTCCTATTCAGTGCATCGCGGAACCGTTTACGTGTTCGTCGCTCGGGGGCCGAACCTGTAGGCTGTTTTACACGAAAACTTTTTTCCTACCGAGCGTCGAAGGAAAACACCGGCCGACAAGTTTACAGACGGAGGAATCACGAACAAGCTTTTCATATTCCCCCTTTAATATCTCGGCCGTTCCGCGTCATTGTTCTCTGGCGTCCCGCATTCGATCCAGCCGCGTCCTTCTCTATGGCCGGCTCATCGGAAATCATTCCCACACCGCCAATTGTCAATCGCCGGTAGCCCGGATTGGCTTCGATCCAATACAACTAAGTTCATTCCCCTTCCTCGGCGATTCTGCGCCAGGCACGGCATCGTGTTATCCCGGATTGTCCGGAAATCTGTCAGATCGAGACAATCGATGGAAAGCTATGGACCTGACTAGCCCGGAGACGCCGAGAACGTTGAAATGGGGCGTGATTCCGTGCACAACCCCCGGAGGTGGCGGATAAATTAATTTACCCGGAAAATTCGAGGATTAAAATATATATACTCTGTCGCAACGGATTCAATTTGTACGTCCAGCCTGTTCTGACGCTGATTTAACGACGATCGATAGACGGTGGGAACATTTGAACAGGACAGGCGTTCCCGATAATTCCGTTTTACGAAATAGTGATCGGGAAATAATAATGACATTACAGATCTGGTAAAGAATTCTCTTCGAAAAAGAATGTTTGGTTTATTCGATGTTCGATGTATTTGATTTTGTTGCCTTTACTATTTCATAAATATGTATACTGTTAATTTCAATTAGCTGTATGTTTACTTTACCAAGTGTGATTTCATGTGCCAACGGAATTAATATTGGAATGATGATATTTGCTGCTTTCCCGATTTCATTGGTTTTCAAACGGACGTACACCAGTGAAGAGTTACTTCAATTACAAAATAAATTAATTCTTATTAACATTGCAAATAGCAGAATAAATGTGAATTACATTCTATGTTGTGAACAGTCTTAAATATTCGTTTAATTAGTGTTTTCATTTCATTCAAAAATATTCATTCAAATGAATTGTGATACTTTAGCAGCGAATTTTTTCAAATTATTCTTCTCTGATTTTCCACAAGTCAGTCAGTAATCACTTCCAAAAGTTTTTTGTTCACTTTTAAGCGTATTCCTAGTATTTTCAGAAATTGGCTCGACTACAGGCAGTGTCACACAATGGGAGTATATGCAATTTTTGTTCAGTTTTATTTTGTGTTTCACTTTTTTACGTACCGTGGTATTTTTCAGTTTGTCAATTTTACTGAAATCGCAGATACCATTTGCTTGTCCACGTGAACAATAAATGAGAAAGATTTATCGATCGCGTTCACGTCGGAACGTCGAATCACAAAGCAGAATTGATGGAAATTATTTACGGCCAAGGAAATTACGTGAACGCGATGATCAACCCTTAAGGATCGTCGCGTGCAGCAACTTTGCATCGACATTTAGGGCATAAATCGGTGGGGCAAGGGCTGGTTGCCGCGAGAACGGAACCTTTCAGGAAGTGTACATACATATAGGTTTCCACGAGTATTCGAGCCAGGAAATGCTCGGCGAAAATTCCTGGTGGTCGGTGAGGAGGATAACTCGTCCCTGAAGTGCAGTAACCTCGGCAGAAGAGTCTTGGGGCCCGCTACGGCATCGCAAGAAGGTCTTATGACCTGTGCAAAATGAATGCATCCCCTCGCTGGTTGCATCCTTCTCATCCTCCCCGCGCCTGAGCTTTTCCAGCATTGAGCCACCCCGCTAAATCGAGCATGCCCGTAAAACGAAATACGGAATTTCATTTGAATCTTTCGCTTCCTCCCGCCCCGCTCGTCCAACCCTCCTGTTCTTATTTATTCTTTATCTTTACCGAAGGACGGGGCCAACGGCTCGATAAAAATATTTACATAGAGATTGCACCCCGAAAATGGGGACAACAATTTCGTCGCGTGACACGGTTTCTCTTCCACGTAGAGGAAATTATCGAAAGTGAGCTAAATTCCCGCGGACGAAATGGTACGCGCGCGACAACGACCCAACAAAACTAAACGGGACTCGAATTAAAATTTGTCTTCGACCTGAAGACAGAATTGCAAGGGAATGCCTTTTTGCACGAAACCAACAAAAATCGTGATGGAATGTGATTTCTTAAGAGAGAGAGAGAGAAGCGTGGCAGTTTCAGTAGTTTCCGACGTGGAAAACATCCCCTCGATGAGACGATGCGGTTACCTCGGTTTCCCCCTTCCGCCGCCCCTTTTCGCACCATCCCCTTTCCCGGCACCCCCCGCACACTTCTCTCTCACCCCCCTTTTAACTGTACTTGCGTATCCCCGAACAGGTTACAAACGACGGGCACGGTATTACAAGCCGCAAATTACACCCCTGTCGCCCTCGCTGCCACGTGAATGTGCGAGAACCCAAGACTGTTGGATTACACCCCTGACTGCGAGAACTTCCGTCTGGAATACCACTCGGGCCCTCCGCGGAAACGGAACGATCCGGGTTCCCGTGATAAATTAGGGAGAAGAATATTAACTGTCGTTAGGCAGACAATTATTGGGACACGGTAATGCGCGAAAATGCCCGGGACGTCCGATGCGAAAACGATTACCCCTGCGAGTGCGCGCTCGAAACGGTCTAAAGCACTCTTCTCCCGGTACTTTTTCACACCTGTCCTATGTATATACAACTTCATTGTATCCGCGTTAAAGGAACGATCTAGCGTCAAAATTGCGCGTTCAACGGATACGTCATAAATATTCACGCAAGCGTAATATCGACAATGGTAGAAAAAGCACCGCCGGAGAACTATCGGCGGTCGAAGGGGATATTTCACGAAGATAAACGCACGGGCATAATCCCCCCGTGTAAAGTGATGTTGCGGGCGTGCTTCTTCTGTTCATAAATTACAATATTCCGCGGACCATCCCCTCTTGTTCACCTGATGCGCGCCGCCGTACACGCCCTCCCCTACCCGCCCAGTCGAAAGTTGCTGGAAATTCGCTACAGAATTAACACCATGGATTTCCCAAACGATGAATTACTACACGAGCACCACGTAGCTCGACTTTAATCGCTCGGATAACGACGTTACCCGGTGTCTGGTGTTTCTAAGTTTACGCCGATAACGAGGATAGATCGAGCGGTGATCGATAGGCGTTAAATCGGTTCATCTGAACCACCGTTGCACGTGATTCACGGTGATCTCGGAGCGAGAAGAAGGTTCGCGAAGGATTTCGTTGTTTGTGGAAAGTTTGCTGTTACTATACTTATCACTCCTATATTTACCATTCTATGTGCAAAAATAAATATTAAGACAAAATAACGTTCCTTGGGACGGGACTACGTATCCAATTTGAATCTGTCGTCTGTGTATTAAGACCGAGTTGCCTATGTCCGTACCACTGGAAATATTTTACGTTACATTTCCTATTTTTGGTATTAATTTGTACTGAAGTTATTATTGGGCATTGTATTTTGATATTTAAGGTATATAACTACTAGATGTTTAACCTTTTGTCAAGAACAAGTTTATTTGTTATAAATATTTTTATGAAATAATATAAAAGGTACGATTGAAAAAACCGGTCGCCTAAAATGTACCTCCATTAAAAGCAGTAATTTACGAATAGAAATAATGAATGAAGTATAAGAAAAGTAATCATTTTACTTTTTAAAGAAATATCCAACATATAATAATTAAGAAATAACATACTTATATTAATTCATATCGCATATTAAATTATATATGTTTTATATGTTATATATACGTGTAAATACATATATTACGTATGTTATAAAATGTTTTTTCACCATATTGTTAAAAAGATTTTTTAAATGTTTGTATCACACACAAAATAGGATGTAATTTTCAAACTTTTTCTTCATATTTGTCATTGATCGTTTATTTCATATTTTTACCATTAGATGTCGCTTATATCCATGAAGTATAAAGACATTGATTAGATACGATTTAGGAAACCGTAGTGACAAATATGCTATAGGCAACTCTCCTCTATTAGTTATTTTTACATACAAGAATGACTGTAAAAGTACTATGTAATACGCTACCTTCATTTTTCACAAATAATCCGACATAAACCGATAATACATAATGTCCATGGAATACAGATAAAACGGTAATCATGATCGATGTATCTGAGAAGTGGTAATAACGAATAATGACCAGACATAGTACCGTTCGTATAGGAGAATAAAAAATGATGTTCCATGTGTTCGATTTATTTTTTCACGTAGAGCCATCCTTGTTCGAGTTGTAATATCACCTGATACAGGGCACCCTGTATATGTATATGTATAAGAGGGTAAAGTAAAGAAGGGTAAGAAACCCGGAAACAGACGGCTAAAAATTACATTGTGAAGGGGATGAAATGTTTTCGCTCTAATCTTGCGCTGCGGCTTAATTTTCCGGAATTATGCATCCCCTGGAAAACGTGCGCGTATCCAAGGTCCTCATTTCACCCACGGCGATCCTTTTCTCCTTTTCGACCGTAGTAACGCGGCACAAAGGGGCTCGCAATAGAATGTCGTTTCGTTAATTAATTTACACCGCGACATCACTGGATTACGAAGCCCGCGAACGATTCCATTCTTCTCGGGCGAGGCGTCTTGAAAGGCTGTAAAAAGGGAAACTGATGGAAGCTTTTCTGTGCTTTGACTTACTGGCGTGAAAGGTTCTACAGAACGACCAAGAAATATCCTTGGATAAATTAGTTGGCGACAGATAGTGTTCTAATAATTCAAAGAAAAAATTGGTGGACATATATAGATAGTATCGGAATGATAGTTAATTATTGATAAACGCTGATTATATCTAAATGGTAGTTAAAGGTCAATTCGTGTTTTAAGGATACTAGAGCAAGGAGTGAAAATATGAAAAATAGAGTAGGGCAGTCAGACAACATAATGGGAGGCTTCTATCAGTAACATCACAGGCTAGCTGATTTTTATCAAACATAGTCATACGAAACTTTTAGTACCTTTTTTATATTTATTTTTGCTACTGCTAATGTTTTCAAAAAGCTGACAGCGATTTCGAAGTTAGATTTATAATCTGTTCTTAGTATGTAATTTGCATTTCGTTTTTATTTTTCGCCTGTTTCTACAACTGCCTCCGACTTTTCAGATAATTTCATTGTACATATAAATTACATAAAATTACTATCGTCTTAGCGAAAAATTTTTTAACATACTATTGGATAACTTTCCTTTATTCAAAGTTTTATCCTACTACAGAATATTTTAACAAACTAAATGTCCAATAACGTTTCACTTCTTTAACGCTGTTAACGACGTATACACTTTTTCAGAAATATTTTTATATGTGAGAAATATCTAAAGCCAAGCGTTACTGTTCTGCATGTTTCTCCTTTTTCATCATTTCGAATGTACAGTTGCACTGAGAATCCGTCACAGGATTAACATAGCATGATGGAAATGTATATTGTACTTACACAAAGGATACATTCAACATCCTCGAAGACAGTGCACGTACACCCAGCCAAGGAATTTCTTATTTTTGCAATAAAGACAAAATAAAGAAGAAGTGCCTCGAACGCTCACTATCGAAACACCTAAACATCATCGTATTAAAATCTTACTACGACGCGACAGCATTACGACCGTGCCGGTAACCAATAATTTCGAAAATATTTCACCGTTTTCCGACAGCTTCTCAGCTCCCCTTTTATACAGGGCGGGTTCATACTCTCCTAAAAACTCGCCCTCGCGACGGTGAAATATTTTTAATTGGAACATAAATTCTCCCAATTCGACGTCGAAACTTTTCACCTCCCTCGCCGCGAAGCAAAACCGAAGTGGGTCTTCGAAACTGGAACGAAACGGGGGAAGTGGAAAAACGTTCGCCTCACCTCGGTTTTTCCGCGTATCCGAGAGTAAGCGGAGAATAAGAGGGAAACAGCGGAGCTGGCGGAAAACCTG
This sequence comes from Dufourea novaeangliae, assembly GCF_001272555.1. Classification (NCBI taxonomy): domain Eukaryota; kingdom Metazoa; phylum Arthropoda; class Insecta; order Hymenoptera; family Halictidae; genus Dufourea; species Dufourea novaeangliae. Next base: position 789,219 of record NW_015374081.1, on the reverse strand, counting down.
TTCGGAGGTGCTAGCTCACACGGTGTTCCGAAAACGGACGTGAATAATAGAGGGTGGGAGGGGTGGGGGAAAGGCGCGTTAGCTTCGAAGGAAGACGAAAAGCGTTTTCCTATAGATGGGATTCTCTGCGTACGAAGGCGTTTCGCGAACGTCTGGGTCCACCGGAAAATTTTCGCAGACGATGGCATTACTTTTTTACGAGTGTGGCACCCAAGAGACGGACCGTATCCACAGGCCGACGCTCCTGAGGTGCTCCATATTTCATACCCTGTTGCTTTCTCGGCGCGCGTTACGCCCTGTAACTGGCAGTTCTTGGACTTTCAAATGAAAACAGATGTTATACGTGTTTCGAGGGCAATGAATACAGGAACGCGTATGATATTCGTGCAAGTATAATACTATACGGCCCTGGAACTTGAACGTATGGAAATGTTCTGGGAATGGAGAAATGAATCGGGGACAAGGCGACATTGCCACATGTTTTATTTTTGGAACCTTTTTACCTTGTATTAACAAACCTTTGTTACAAACAAACATTCATTATTCCTCTACTAGTAATTATATCCATACAATATTATATGTTCCTGTTTAGAAATTCAATGTTTCTTCGTGTAATTTAATGGTTCCGCCAATCAGTGACCACCATAGGAGTTAACGTGAATGAGTGGGGATGTGGATATGGTATTCCCGTAAATGACACGGCAAAAGTACAAAACATCGCATGGGAGGTTTATTAAATAGTATCTCTTTTATTTTTAATATTAAGTATTTATTACATACAAGCATTTATACAATACGAAGTATTCTTTATTTTTTTTTGTTTTTAGACATGACTGATGATATTTAGCGTTCTCAGTATTTGTATGTTTAGAAACATTCTTTCGCATGTATTGAGATTATTATTATTGTTATTATTACTATAGTTATTATTAATTACGTGTCCTTATAGAATACGTTTTAGTTAGACCGAATAGAGTAGTTCGAATAAATAAACTCCGTACATAATAGTCATTGCATCGCGCTTCTGTTCCTCGAGAATGCAACAGCCCCGTACGTTTCCCTTTCGGATAGTGAAAAATAACGGAGTATGCCCTCGTGATTGCGTCGGAACTGATTCGAATTGCTTGTTCTCGGTATCGTAAACTACGCGTTGAAGAAGCTTTAGGCGATTAAAGTCTGTATGTATTTCTCTGTGTGTACGTGTATCTGCGTGGTTTTCTTAGGATTATATATATGCGTCTGTACAGAGCAGTGTGCTACAGTTTTTCGATAAAAATACACGTTTATTCTTGTTAAAATGTTAGTTCTTAGGTATCGCGCGATAGAAAGCATTTCGCTACATGAAACACTGCGTTATTACATACACGTACGTTCGAAGACCTTAAATTAATCAATTTCGAGGGGAACGAACTTACATGATAAGCATGCAGCGTTCGAAAGTCAGGGTGGATGGTAATAATATCTCGTGTGCGTGCGTGTGTGTGTGTGTGTGTTTGTGTGTGTGTGTAGCACAAAAACGCAAGAAAAGGATTTCGAAAAAAAAAAAACAAATCGGAAAACCGTGTATACACTTAGCAAAATTAGCGGATATTTTTATCTCAGATGCATCGACGATTCATCTTTCTTTCTGTTTTTTTGCTTACTCGAAAAAATTCGGATGATCGTATTATACTTGTTCACCCTCGATATGAAGAATCTCGTTGGTCGACCGGTATTTATGTAACCGCGATCAAATGAGGTGTGAACACACAAAGCGTGCTAAAGATATCCATTTTTTTTGTTTACAACAGTATGCCACAATAGTAAGAAACAACTCATGTCTTAGACACCAATTACAATCGTTTGCTGAATAACATCAGGCGTTTAAAATTATCGTTCTCTATCTGTATACTAGTATGATACCGCTTATTTAATGAATAGCCACCGCTGGTAGTAACGCAACGTGACCTTGTAATTATCGGCAACACGATGTCCATGGGATAGATGCCGGTGTGGGCCTACCTTTGCGCCTAGAATTTGCATGATCACACGAACCGGTGATTAACCGTGATCGAACAACGTAATCGGGACCCCCGGTGATCGCGTAACATCGACTAACCGTGTGACCGGCGAGAAGAAGGGGGAGCTCATGTACAAACAAAAAGTAACCAAGTAGCTATATCGTGCCCCGTTTATTCCGCGAACGTAATGCAGTGGCTATTTCACAAAGCAATAATCGCCATCCTCGTCATCATCACAGCTAGAAAATTTATATTAGATCCGCGAGAAACGTAACAGTAAAATGAAAATCTAGTTGGATACCTAGAGTACCAATATTAAGATGAGTTTTCTATTAAAAAAAAAAAAAAATAATAAACACAGAGACAGAAAAAAATATACGATAAAAACAGTAAAATTGCTTGACTAGTGAGCGCACGCCCCAAAAATGTAGTATGGAAGAAATGTTTTTTTTTCCCGTTTTTTTTTCATCATATCTGCAGAGGATCTTAACTAGATATGATTATACATAGATTTCCTTTCTCTATTCAAATTCTATAAGGTAATATTATTACTATCTCTTATGTAAGGACAATCATTGGAGCTTACCTCCTACGTCATTTTGGCAGATACAGTTTCGCAAGTTATCCGTTTCTTTTTATATAATATGTATATATCATTTAAAACCAATTCACAATCTTGTGCTATGTTTGTCAAGCCGCTTTACACATTCGTCCACGTATACAAATCGCGAATCCATCGATTCGCTTGATCGGTTTCGTAAAATCTTGATTTCGTCACAATTTTCCACCCACGTTTAGAAAAAGAAAAAACATAAAAGACATTCGCAAAACGAGAAAAAGAAATCGCAAAACGTCGTTACAGAGTACCGCGCGACGGAAAACGTGTATGTATATAATTGAAACAATGATATTCTGATACAACAGAAACCTCTACGAGTGGTTCGTCAAATCATAATTCACGTTTTATATAAACAGGCCTTTATCACCCATGAAAGGTCCTCCGAAACATTCGATTTATATCCTAACAGCATACTATAACGGACTGAGAGCCTATTTGCTGATTGCGTAATATTATTAATTAACATTATATATTATTTTACAATTTCTCGTGACAACGTTTAAAGGACATCGGTAGTCTTTCTCGTTCATTTGACGTAGTGCCCCCGATTTCTCTACTTAGATCTCCGTTTCTACACATTGATAGCGCTTATTTACATTATTCTCATAAACGGACGTCGTTTCGAACGTTATTATTATTAATCGTGTGTACCTGTATCGCTTGCTGGAAGCAACAACACGGTATTCTTTTTTTTCGAATCCAAACTCTGTCTGTCTCTTCCTCCGTTTCACCAGAATGTTTAATACGCGCATTATGATAAAAGATCTGCAGACCAAGAATATCGTGTTACATTGACACATACAACATAGATTATAAGGTTATATTACAGAGAATTCAAACGCCAGTATCGCGATAGTAACGCGTAAACGTACCTGGTAGTTGACTATTATCTTGCGGTTTGTTGTTTATAAAAGAATCCTGGAACGGATTTACATTGGCGTTAGCAGCGGTTGGCATGTACGCGTTGGCCATTGGAGTGAAGGGTATAGCTGTTGGATTTAGGTTTGAGTTGAGGTTGTCCTCGTTGGCCAGATTGCTGGTCAGTTGAAGTATTGGGCCACTACTGCTATTACTGAGAGAGTCGAATTCCGTTAGGTCTAACAGGTTGTTGGTCACGTTGTTTTGTTTGCTATAAAATCAGCCAAAAAGGAAACATACAAATACTAAATAATAGGCGAGTAACAAACTAGAGACTACATTGCCGTGAGCACATTGTAATTTCCTAAGGAAGAAAATTACAATCACTAAAACAACAATTGGCTAGGCCAATCATGGACCATTCATACCCCCGAACACTATCTTACTAAAGTTAATATAGTATATACATATAATAATACAATCGCTCGATAATAGAAGCGAACTTTAGAGTATACTAGAAGTAATCTAAGACGTTTCCACAAAAGACGAATGAAACAAATAGATTAACAACTAATGTACACTGTATACTCGATGCCAATTATCTTGCATAAAATTGTATTCGTAAAATTTGTTCGACAGTCGATGCTTGCCGTGAAAATTTATCTGCGAATAAATTTTCTTCGTGGTAAACTGGTCTTGCATCAGCACTAGATCGCTGACTAATAGTCTCGTAAAGGCAAGCTACTTTGATGCTGTAAAGCAGCTACAAAAAGCGTTTTTACGTGTGCTTCGGAACTGATGCGGAATTCTATTGCGTAAAGGAAACCGTATGTGGAACACAATTCACACATACACACAAAAGAATCTTCTTTCCTCGAGAAAAATCAGAAATACATAGGCAACGTATATACAATATACTACCATACAGCAGGTTCGCAAGATCTGGTCACAGCAATTTATATCTATACGCTTAACTCTCGTATACCGAAGTTCTCTTATTCGTAATATAAAATACGTTGTAAAATATATTCATGCCCAGTGTCGACACGGACTCCAATGGGATTAGTGGAATGGACTGTGTGAAAACACATGTTCGTACAACGAAAGAGAGTACTGTCAAAGTGTGTGAAGGTACAAATAGTACATAGCAAAAGTAGACAGTAAGTTGACACGTACTGCTGGATGATGTACAACACAAACATAAAGAACATGTATAAATTATAGCAAAGAAAAGTACAAGCCACATCATATCGATACGATTAATTGACAACATGCATTTGGTGGTAATAAAAATCGGCAGTAAGAAACGGTTAGTATGAACACTGTACTTAACGAATGCATACATGACGAGCTTGAATAAGAACTAATTGGAGGAAAGATAAAGTAATAGCTCACCAAAGACGTCTTCGAACCTTCCGAATGACATTTATGTACAACGGCGAAGAACGTTCAAGGTAAAGGAATCGATCTTTGATGAGCTCGTATGATAAAATTACAAAACAAAACTTTTTTAGATGAGTCATTAAATTTATGCTATTTATCTTTCTTTACATTATGTACACTGAATTTATTATTGATTAGTTGGTATTTAACGCTCTAACTCTGTTAGTCGTTTAACATTTCCATGCTTCGTATAACATTACATGTTTTTATGCCATTAACATATCGCTAAAAAGAGTCGACGTACATATCGGTTTTTTTTTGTTTAATCATTTAATAATCCTTCAGACGTCTACCTAAAAATAGTATACTTTTAACTAATACATGATTAAATATAAATTATAAAATATATGTAAGTATAATAGACGATATAATATACATTTTTTCTTCATACCTCTCTTGTTACCGTCGATATCATCGTTTTTTTTTCGTATAATTTATATGTTAGTTATTGGAGAATAGCCGTGCGATTACGTAAATCGTTTCGTTTAATAGTGATAACACAATATGCCAGTTATATTTGTCTCGTGTTTGTCAACCATTGCTCTGACTACTTTTGCAATGTACAATATACGTAAAATCGTCTTGCGTTATAATGATATTTTGTATAAAGCGATCTTTATTTCTCTCTCTACCGAGCTAAATCAAGATTTCATAGGCAGTTCCTTCCAATTCATGGGAAAGCGCAATAGACTTTGTTATTTAATTAACTATGTATAGTACATATATATTTTTTCTCAAACTTAATTTCCTTGCTGCTCTTTGCGAATACTACAAAAAACATCTCAAACAACAGAATTCATTATATACACATCAACGATAAAGTATGAGCATACCGCGTGCTTTAATAATTTAGTATTAAAAAAAGAGGTACAGGATCATTATTCATCTTTCGCATATCATGATAGTTCGTTTTAAAAATGAAAGAATATTTTCGATTGTTCTCCGTTCTTTCTTTCTTTTCTTCGATTCTGACCATAAAATCATACATTACAATTAATACACGTATATAATTAATGTGGCACATGTTCCAATACCACTTCCGTATTCCTCCGGAAAACAATGCTCATATCTCCTAGCCATTTTTTTATTCGCGATTTCGTTTCCACTTGAACAAGTGAAAATTATGGTATAAAATAATTGTACTAAAAACTGCATCGAAACTGTAGAACATATGCAGACGAAGAAGCGACATCATGGATAATGAATGGAAAATAGACTAGTGTAACTGCTACAAACTTCACGATCGGTTATTTATAGTTCACGCTCTGTGTGCGTGTGGATCAATTAATCGTGAATCCATAAATAACTTTCATTAGATAAATGACTAGAGTAATACCCTGAATCATTCGAAATACAGAGTGTTTTCTTTTGTATGTAATATAAACTGTTTGCTGATGAATACGTCCGTTTTGAATCATCAAGGATCAACACTGCATCTTCCGCATGTTTAATATTAGTATATATTTGTATATAGATTTCGACACTATATTTTTCTCGTGTAACGCGTCGGGATTCAAACTGATTTTTTTAATACTTTTTTTGTTCTGCATATTCTTGAAACATACGTTTTATCATTTTTTTGTTTTTGTCAGCGCGAGTATTATATTTTACCTTTATTCAAACGGCACTAGAGATCAGTCAACATTTTTTACGTACATAATGGCTAGTATTGTGCAAATATTTATATTACGTTAGTTACACCGTTAGCCATAATTATTCCTCGAGAACAAAAAAGAAAAAAACCTGCGACAACACCCGTCAGATACAAGACACAGCGCGTGATACGTTTATGCGCCGTGTCCACGCAAGTTCTAGATAAAATATACACTTGGTAGAAACAGCGTCCCGAAATATTTACCGCTAGGAATTCGACCATCGAATCGTATATAGAGACGGTTTCGTCCGTGGAAAAATACCTTTCACGCTTTATAGCGCCTCGAGAAATCAAAACGAATATGTTCAAAGGTTTTCGTGAAAATTCCTACGTTGCGGAGACTGTGGTGTACGCATGTGTGTGTGTGTGTGTGTGTATAGGAATCAACGGTGGTTTTTTAAGTATCGTTAGTCTGATATCTAAGCCTTGCACGGGCATTCAATATAAGTATTATTGTCGAACGATCTAAAAAAAAAACAAATGAACTTACAATTCTTTGAGATGCTCTTCGATTTTTTTTTTTGTTTTTTTTTTTTTTTTTTTTTTTTTTTCTAAATCGATGAGAAATCCAGTTATATCGTGGATTTGTATAATCTCTCTTTTGTTTGTTTCTTTGTTTGTATGGCGATCGGTAGATATTCGGTGTGTAACTCATACGTTAATGGTAAACGTTCTCACAAATCTGTAACTGTTTAATTTAATATACTTACACGGTGGCATTATCCAGTGTAATTGATTGACTGTTGATACCGTTTCCGTGATTCGTATGATGACCGTTCAGTTCTCCCTCCACGTTACCCTGATTATTATCCAATACAATTTTACTTTCATTAATGCCATTACTATGCGTGCCGTTATGCACAATGTCCGTTTTCGTGTTGTTCTCCGTGTGATGAGCCCGTTGCTCCCCGCTAATGAACTGCTGGGTCGCCTCGGATATCAGACTGGCCGTCATTACGTCCTCACCTTTGTTACCCGGTATTGGTTTGTTCTCATCGTTTGGACTGTCTTCTTTCAACTTATCCCCGTCACCACCTTCACCCTGTGTATACAACACACACGAAACCAGAAACACATTAGCAAACAGAAGGCAGAATCAATAGAAGAACATTTCGAAAAACTAGAATCAACAAATCCTAATACCTTTGTAGGCGTGTTGCTCTGATTTTTCCCCCGAGTTCTAAGCATAATCGCCTCGACGCGTTTACGTCTGGCAAGTCTCTCTTCTTCCTCTTTTTTGAGACGTTCGACCATTTCGATCCGTTGTCTGTAACACAATTACATCGCGTATGCCAAGAGGTCCTAAACAGAGTTCATTAAACTGATACCGAAGAAGTGACCAGACCTTTCAGACTCTTCCCTCGCCTTCCGTTCAGCCTCTTCCTTCTCTTGTTTCTGACGAGCCTCTTCTTCTCTTTTTCTCCTGTCCTCTTCCTCGCGACGTTTCGCCTCCTCGATCGCCAATCTCAGTCTCTGTTCCTCGGCCTCTCGGGCCTCGTTGGCCAAACGAAGCGACTCCTCCTCCAAACGTCGTTGTTCCTCTTCCTCGGCGCGCAGCCTTTCAGCCTCCAACCGTGCTTCTTCCTCCTATCGACAGAAAATTCGCATCAAACCTTCATATGTACTCTAATAATAGACGATTCTATAGAAAATCTTCTCGAAGACCCACCTGCCGTTGACGTTCCAGTTCAGCTTCCCGTTCCGCCTGTTCTCTGGCTAATCTCCTGCGTTCCGCAATGGCTGCCTTGGCCTCCTCCTCCGTGGTAATCCTAATCTTCGCTATCATCGAGGCTGAAAAAAGGCGACGATTATATAGGCGATCGTCAATCTCCAATCTTATTTCCAATATCTATCGAATTATGTACCCGACATGTCGATTTGTTCCTCGACATTGTTCTCCGATTTAGCTTCAATCTCCGCCAACTTCTTCTCCTGTTTGTCTTTGTCTTCCTTTTTCTTGGGCGTGTCTGGAGGCGGCGGTGCAGCGGTCTGGTTCTCCTGATTCAAATTGCTCTCGTCCTTCGCCTGCTTGGACACCGGTACGGGATCGGAGTGTTCGATGATGACCAGTTTCTTCACTTCTTCGTTACCCTGTTCGGCGGCGCTTATTTCTTGCTGCAACGAAATGAGAACAAAATGGATGCAATCGACCATCGTGTCATCCCAAAAACGTCTCATGTGTATTTCATTCATTCATGAAGACGGTAATCAATAGTCTACGGATGTTTATGCATTTATAACCCTTAACCTTATTTACCCTTAACTTGGAAAATGCACTAAAATAAAGTCTAATAAAGTTTAACACTATTTATGTGCTATGACTAACACAGTAAATCTGGTACAGAACTTAAAATTCTGCTACATTCTAATTTATATTTATGAACTTGTGAATTTGCATAAACCTCCACAGTCTAGTAATCAATTTACTTGTGTCTTTTCCGTGCCCTGGTCTTTCTTCTCCTCGTGTTTCTCCTCCGCCTTCATCTCCTCCTTCACCTCGTTCTTTATTATCTCACCGGTGCCCTCGCGTATGAACGGCTCATTCTCGACACCTGGACTCTGCAACGGTGTCGCTTTGGGAGTTATCCGGGGTGACGCTTTCGCGTTCTTTATTAACTTTTCGGTCGGTTTCTTGATCTCGCTGGTCTTCGGAGTGGAAGATTTCTTTGGAGTGCTGTGGACCTTTGGCAGTGGCGGCTTCGAATCCTTTGTCAGTCTCGCGTCACCGGACAGATCTGTTACAAGTGAGAATTCGTGATTCGCCAAGCGCACCTGTACGATGGTCCCGTTTACAAACATACACAGTATTTAAATGTGCAATCTCGAAATAACCAAAAAAAAAAAATTGATAAAAAAAGGTATGCAACCAATTCGAACTAAAATAAGATCGATTGAAATGAATCTCGTGGGGACAAAACGATTCAACTGAAATCGAAACAAAAGACGCGTGTTCGCGTCCTCCAAAAAAAAAGAAAAAAAAAAAAAACAGAAAAGATTCTTCTCGTGTAGTCTCTGTATGCGATCAATGCAAACGATAGATCGGGCCATGATCCATCGTGTACACGATTAGAGTATAAGAGAATTGACAAAAAAATTGCATGCTCACTGTGTCGTTCTGTGACCGAAACACCGGTACCGGCAATAGAAGCAGGTCGCGGCCGACGCGGGGTAGTCGTACGGGGACGCAGATTGACGTTACTGCTGCCCACACTGCTGGCGCTTTGCTGGCTCATGGAGCTGTGCGGTCGTGATGGGCTGTTCGGTGTCACCTCCCCGCTGCGGATCCCTACGCGTACCCACCCAAGGTGAACATCTCTCGTCATATTTACGGTGGTGGTGTGTTTAATGTGCTCACGTGTTCGCCGCGCGTTATTGTGCATAGCAAGAGACACACACAGCAGACTTTTGCCGGTGAAAACCGCGGCGAACGCGGTGCACCTTAGCGCACGTTCCCGCGACGACACCTTCGCGGTGACGATCCGCGGTTAATTAGCTGTCAGAGGCTCGTGTCGCCGCTAGACCGTGTCCTTTTGGGCTAACGATCGCTGTCGTTCCCGTTGGCATTGCAAGGCTAACTTCGATCGAGGACTGTTCAATGTCTCGGATGTTTTTTACAATGGAGCTCCAGGTATAGCTGTGTGATTAAGTTACTCGATGTGGCTCGAGTTTTCTGATTGATTCGTGATATTTGGGTTTAGCTTTGTGGTGATGTTCGAGTGGTTGGTTTGAATTGTAAGTCGATAGGAGAGATACTTGTTGGCCAAGGATCGCTTGTTTTCAGTTTAGTGTTTTGTTATTGTTTGCGTTTCTTGATTTTACGGTGGATCTCTAGTGTTTGAGGAGCCATGAATAGATTTTTGGGGAGGCTATTTAAGACGATGACGAAATGGGAGAAGGAACCCTCGGCGATCAATATTTCCTATCACGAGTATGTCAATCTGTCTTGGAATATCAACGAAGTTATTTCCAATGCCAGGGAAATCACTTTTTAAAAGGACACGGCAGTTGCGTCCGTAAGCCTCTCACAAACTTGATCGCGAGACATCGCGATGCCTGTGTGACACGAGGCTTCTTGTTTCATTATGTCAGACCGTTGGTGCACATTGCCCAAGATGTCTCGATAAATTAGTCTCTTTTTCTTCTTTCTCTCTTCCTTTCTTTTGGTCTGATTTGACATTAAGAATACAAAACGAACGAACAGCGAAATCAAAGAAAGAACAAGCACCGCCACCAAAATTAATCATTGTTTGTGCTGTTTTGTGTATGTACATCGAGATTAAATTAAGATACAAGAAAAAAAAACAGGCTGAAATGAATATACAGGGAATCGAAAATCATCGTGACAGAGCGAAAGAAAAAGAAGCTTAAACGTTTAAAACAAAGAACAGAGCGAATAAAATGTATTGCACACTAAATACGATTATGGTTCATCGTCTGTACAGTTTTCAAACGTTGTGACATGGAATACGTACGTGTATAGGTGGGTAAGATATGGAGAAAAATAATCGTGTAGCTTACCAAATAAACGTTAGACCTTCACCTCTGTGGTACCCGAAAAGCCGGGGGAGCGAGAACTTGTCGTTTCTTAGGCAGGAGCGTTTTGTTAATCAATCCATACACGTTAATGCGACAAACTGGCACGACATGAGGTGAACTTCATGCAGTTCGCGCGTATGTACATATATATCGTTGTTAAATATCGATTGTTAAAGAAAGACAACGCGTAGAACGCTTTGAAAGGTCGGTTGTTAGTCTCTGTTGAATACACAAGCGTGTAGTATCCGTACGCGTTGCGGTATTGTACAGAAGATATCCGAAACGATCGTGAGACGATTTTCTGGCTTATTGATTCACAATGGCTCCTCTCTGCGTCTGTGCATGCATATGTGCACCCAACTCAAGTTAGAACGAGTACAATATAAACCAGTGCTGTCCAACGCTGGTTCCGTGGCTTCGAGACCTTCCACCACTCTGAATCGACCGACGTGTCGTTATAAACCGTGTTAGACATGGAGCAATAACTTTGAAAAGATTTTAATTCTAACATTTACTATTTCTCAAACTGATCCAAAAGAGCTAAACTTTATTAGAACACTTCTGAAATGCAAACTAAGTTGTAGAAATCAATATAAAATTATGAGGGGTATTAAAATCATATTGTTAACCGAATATTAAAGCTCCATATGTAACAGTTGCATTAATATAAAATAACGAACGTGATGCAAAATTCGTTTCACTGTCACATTTTTCGTAGACAGACTTGGTGTTCCCAATGCTGTGCACGAGGGTGTAGAGAGTATGTATTTCTTTCCTATAGTAATGTCACGTGAGGACTGGTGACACAGTTATAGGGTACAGTGCGCGGCTTGGTTTTCTTCCCACCCTTTAGTAATCGACAAGAGTGACGTAAGACTCGCCTACTATTGGCTAGACCAAAATACAATAACAACAGTAACACAATTATAAAAACATCGTGACGATGCCATTACAAAAAATGAATTCTATATTTTGCACGAATTAGTAATTTACCATTTCGAACAAAATTTATATTTAAAATAACGTTTTCAAATTTAAAGTTTTATGGAACGTCTATCTCTGACAACACCTAGATCATCCCCTCAAGAACTCTTCCAAACATGTCGAACAGTAAAGTGGGCAAAGTCGCGAGACAACAGAAACCACGGGACAGCACTGTCAAGGAACCTTCTTCCGCGTCGCCTGTCAGACCCACATCGGAACCAGAAACTTCCACATACCATCGTCTGAGTTACCACAAAATTAGTATGAAGCAGATTCCGCGAGTACATCATCGTTCAAGCAACGATAGAACGATCAATCCATCGACGGGACGAATATGATAGAATATACAGGCTGATAGAAAAAAGAGGGTCTAAGAATTTTGGGACTTATAGTACTTACCGAATAAAGTAAAAAATGTCTAATCAACATTGGTCCTAAAATCAATCCTTTCAAAGAGAAATACAAAATTTGTTTTCACATTTATTACAGATGTTTCATATGTCTTCTTTCCATTTCAATACAAACAGAGATTGACGTACATTTTCAGATATTCCGTTCCATATCTCATTATTATCTCTTGTCGTACAATCTCGAATTAATGTACTTCTAAACCAAGTGTTCTGTTTACATTCCATATGTCTGAAAAATGAACGCTCATAAACATAAAAGTTAATTCTACATCTAAAGGATTGCTTTTAGAACCTACGTTGATAAGACATATCTCATTCCTCTCGGTGAGTACCAGAGATGGACAAATTCATCATCTAGATAAAGAGTTTCAAAGAACGAATAAAAGATAAAAGAAAGTACTTCGCCAGTTTTACTAGATTAAATGTGGAAATCCCAATGTCTATAATAAAATAATACTTGTTCTTGAATGACTAGATATTTGGCAAACAATTATTTAATGTCATTAACTAACATATTGGCTGCCAGATATTCACTTTTCTTTCCCCATCTGCCAACATATCAAACCACAACATGGTAACAAAAGTTCAGCTTCATGACTGCATTCTTCAATCAAATTAAAAGAAACCCCAAAATCATCTGACATTAGTGAAAAACAAATATTTCTGATGTGCCACGTAACCGTAAAAACAATTTATTGTACATTGTAATTTTATACAATATAACAAGTTATGACGCAAATTAAATTTATATCAATTTTTATTCAACACAATACTGTAATATTCTTTAAATTAACAATAGGAACTTTTGTACCCCTTCTTATGAACTTTGAGGATTGGTTCCACCCCCTAAATATGAAAACCAACCAAAATAAAAAACCACAAATACGTTATTTTTCGGTCCTTTAAAACATATCACAAAACCAAAGGAATTGGAGCCAGACACCTGAAAGCCCTTCTTGTGCGTGTGAGCAGCCAGCAGCAAGTGACATAGCAGCCAATGTGTTAATGATCAAGATAACACTCTTAGATACTGCTGCTTTTCACAATATATCATTCGAATCAAATTCTGCGCAACTCTAACAAGTGCTAGAAGCCCCTAATAGTCTTAGACCCTTCTTTTAATCACCCTCTGTATCGGCTATAGAGCATACATATTTACACGTGGAGGCCGTTGCGACAAATAGCGAATGGAGAGCAAATAGATCACTGGAGTTGAGTGCACAGGAACGATCTTACCTTGCTGCTGTTGGCTCTGATGCTCGCGTGCCTTGCGACGGAGTCTCTCGGCTCTGGTCGGTCTCGGCACCGGTACCGCGCCCGGCAGGGTGCCCATGCTACGCGAGTTATCTGAGCGTTTTAGGCTCTTGCCGCCGGACGCAGCTAAGTGCGACATGCTGCGACTCATGCTAGAAGCGCTCAGAGGCTGGCTTTGCTGTTCCGTCAGCGTGCTAAGTTCGGTCGGCGGACGTTTCCTAGGCTGCGCGAGCTGGTCCAGCCTGGACATCGAGTAAGTCCTACCTGGCGAGCGTGTGAAGGCTTTAGCGCTGGAACTTCGCCCGGAGGACGGCGGCCCGTCACGTGGCGACGGTATCGTCGGCATCAGATCGGTGCGTCTTCTGTTCACGCGCAGATAAACCGAGCTAGGTGTTCCTGGCGTTCCGTCGGTTTCTTCACCTGCAAATAGTCCCCGGAATGGTTTCGTGATGCCGGAAGCGTGTAGGTCGTCCACTCGCGCGCCGCGTATCGCGGACAGGACAAGGAAAGAACAACTTGTGTGTGTACGTGTATACAAGGCGCGCAACGTAGATCGGTAGTGGTTCGACAACGGGACACAAAACTTCTTTGTGTTCAGTTCTGTGTGTGTGTGTGTGTGTGTGTGCTAGTTTATGTGTGTATGTTTGTCGAAGCGGTAAAATTATGCGTGCGATTGGACGTCGTACAGACGACCAGAAGCAGGATTGATCGAGGGTGTCGTCGAGACTCATGCCGAGGGATAGTAGGGAACAATACGGGTCGAAGAAGGGTGTTACGAAAGCATGGCGAATGAAACGATATGTGCAAACCGGTTCAGGTGAAAATCCCGTGCACGGCAGCGAGTCGTTGTGTCGGCATTCAAATTAATCACATCGATTCGCTACGAAAAGTAAACGTTGTAAAATACTCAACAAACTCGAATCGGTGAACGTTGTCGAACTATGTTTATGAACGCTTCTATACGACGCTTTCGAATATTTGCAAACTATTATGTAATTAAACACGGAATGTAAAATAAAGTAGCAGTGTGAAAGAGTATATGAATGACTATGGGTGTATGCTTGTGCTTCACGATAGTAATGCTAATGACGCGAAAACATACATATATAGAATCGAAAGTTATCCTATGATGTATAAATCGACTGAATATCGAGGCACCTCAGCTTCTCGACGTCTATCTCCTCTAAACAAAACTATTCTTAGGATAGAACACGTTCTAAGGACAACAACACTACCATAAAGAGGAATAACGGTATGTTAACCGAGTTTCTAGTGGAACAACACTTATCTAATATGGTTAGTAAGTAGGCCCGTTACAGTGTACGTAAGAGTGTTAGTATTGTTAGTGTAAAATTTTGAGTAGCATTGGATGCATATGGTTAACTAATGATATCTCAGCTGTGCGACATAGATCTTCGTTTGCAAATTTATAGAAAAAGAAAAAAGAAAAATCATCGGTTCAATGTGTTTTACGTGTCGATTAATCTACGAGAGCTCGTCGACGTCGCACAGCCTACTGTAACGCTCGACGAACGCATTCGAAAAATTGTGCATCGTGTTCGTCGTAGCGTTTCTCATGATCGTGACATGCTTTGCAATAGAGTAATAATCCCACGTGTGCTAACGAACGAGAAAGACAAGGATATGTCGACAGCTCATTCTGGGACAAACAGAACAAATCTTCCCCGTTGCAGACGTTTCGTTTTTTTCTTTCGAGAATCAGGACTCACCACTGGCAGCCCGCTGAATCATCGGACGCCTAGTGTCGTTATCAGACTTATCATCGATGGCAAAGATGTCAGTTGTAGGAGGCAGAGAGAGGCTGGCTCTCTTATGTTTGGCGGGGGTTAAGGGAGGATCGGGGCTAGAATTCCAATTGAACACCTCGTACATGGACGAGGACATTCTCATATCTGCAAACAAACCAGTGAACGCTGCAACATTAGGTAATTTATCTTTTTCCTCGATTTCTTTTTGCTTATTTTTTTAGGGGGAGGGGGGTGGTGTTCGGGGCGTTGTTCGACAGAAAATAAAGGGGCTAAAAGGGGGGTAGGTGGGGCGGAATATTAGCATGAGTTAGATGTAGTGCGATTTACAGATAATTTAAAAATACAATTCGCCTGACAGAGCCACCACCAGTAAGTTACGGATTACAGCGGATGCAAAAGGATCTTAATCACCGAAGGGAATCTATCTCCGACCAGGGGGGAGGGGGCGTGTAATATTCTCTAGTTTATTACGTTTACTCAGGCACATTTCTCGCTACGAGTTCTCTATGTACTCTCACGCTCGGAGTTCGTATAGCGTGTTCGGATTACCGAGAAGTCAGAGAGCGAAGATGAGGTGCTTCCCGTGTGTACATGAGGGTGGACTATGCTAGCAAAATGAATTTGAACGCGGTAAAGGAATATAATTTTCATTGGAATTTTGAATACCGTCGGACACTATATTATTATACGAACACGGGGAAATTAATATTACGTGGATATGTCTGTAACCAAATAATAGAAAATTAAGTAAAACATGAAAGAAACCGAGGGCGGTATATGTATATTCGATTGCTGGGAAAGTAATGTCGCGTATCAATAGTGTGGTACTCGTACATGCATTTTAAGTTTGTGTAAATAACTCAATACTGCGATATTGTCTATAGATTCTTGGAAATAATTTTCATTGCGTATACATTTTGTTCAAATTAGACCACATAACAGCTCGAAAACATACTTTATCGTACTATCCATCTAATATAAGTGTCTTAAAACAGCACAGCTTCTCAGTAATAAAATTGATATCCACTGAAGAATTGAAATTAGTTAATTAGAATTTTTCTTATTTCTACTATCCAAAAGCGACATTACTTTCTCATCAATCCGATGCATTGCGAATACGATAACGTAACACGATAATAACGCTACAGGATCGACTCATGCTTTATGACGCATATCTCTTTTCACCAATGACCGATCGTGGAAGTCGTGTAAAGTATCATGGGTCGTGTGTTGGTGATCGATGTGTAATAAGACTTGAAGCTCCGCGACTTTTTTCGACGTCCGTGAAACTCTGGCAATCGCCGTCAGAGTTTCTTGAGTAACTGGCGAACGAATCTGAAATCATAATGTAGACAACAGCGCAAGCGACGTGCGCGAACGTAAAATCGCTCGTTCGTTTGTCTCTGCATCGCTTTCTGGAACGGTGTGTGCATCCATGCGTTACGCACTGCGGCATCGATTGCGTAACTATATGTATAGCACTAGAAGCGCTTGTGTGTAAAGAACGCAGTGAGAAAAGAAGCGGCCTTCGTTCGCTGCGGGTTTCAACCATCGGCAGTAGTACTGAGATTCTCCGGTGCCAACGTGGAACAAGAATGTCTCTCACACCAACGACACGATTCACTAACGATTCTTACACGAACTCGCAACCCTGACTCTATTCTTACAACGGCGAAATTGGTGAACCGACGACACCGGAAGACAGACGTCAAATGTTTCCCGGCGAGGGATCTGGGTTAATTTTGGCTTTTGCTACAGGGATTCTTAGAGAATTTTTCTGCTTAAACTCTTGTTAATTTATAACATCTGAGCAAAATATTTCTAATGATTGGACTGTGGATGTTAATGCAGATTTATGCAGTTGTTGATCAATTTATGAAAATAGGAATCGAATAGAAAATTGTTTCTTTGATCAGGAGTTCCACTAAGATGACAACAAGATAGAAATTTAAATGATTAAACGTGAATTTCATTTGTCGATAGTTAATTATAAATAGTATCCTATCCTTTTCACAAAAATTTTATATTCTTTAGATATCAATGGTTGTAGTAGTAATTGTGTTCAATGAAACTATAACTGAAGAAACATTATCTGGTCGCTCAAGACCACTGAAACTCTGATTTCCTTTAAACTATTTGCTTCTATAAAAGTAAAATGATCCTGGTTATCCATATTATAATAACAGAAACGATAAGAATCCCAGCAGTAACGACTAACGAACAGGTATTGAAGAGCCCTGCATAAATTGGAACACGATACTAACGTTCCGTAATTGTACATCGTAAATATGTATAACATAAATTTGTTCAGGAAGTACCGTGAAATTTTGTCAAAAGCCGGCCACGGTTGGCAGCGAATCCTTTGTCTCGTTAATTCCGGCCGGGGAAACACGTTACACCGCGGCGAATCGTATTTCTGCCAACATCGGGACCCATTCAACGGGTTGGAAGCCATTAACGTACGCGCGGTGTCAACGATCCCCGTTTATTTGACGTCTGTCGTAGTTTTCCGTGACGCGAATTAATACTGATCCACTACTCGACTTTTTTTTTATCGTTCTATCATTTTCTCATTCTATACGCAAGACATCGAGGATTTTCTTGAATCTCTTCGTCGTAGACGGTTGTTCCGCGTGTAATACCAACTAACCTTCGCCAGGTTTCCGGTCAAGCCCACCGGCGGAAGTGGCCCGTTTCTTGCTGCCATCGAGCTCCCTTTCGGAGGATCTCCTCGTCAATGGCTGAGCGGCCGAGAACATCATCACGTTGGTGGTAGATGTTGCTCTACGGGTTCCCCAGAAAGTAGAGCCACCGGTGTCGGCAGGCTCCAGCATCCTTGGCGTAGAACTTCCGAACGCGAATACAATGTGCGACCTCTCGTTCTTCTTCTTCGCCTCTATGCGCGCCTCTCTCTCCTGGTTCTTCCGAAGGATGGCCTCCCGTCTTTCCCTCTCCGCCTCGCATATCAACCGTTTTCGCTCTTCGACTTGGTTTCTTCTGAAATGATAAAGGACACTGTTAACGCATTATTTACAGGCTGCTATAGGTTTAGTAGATCTAAACAATCACAGTAACAAGAATTCTAATAAAACAACGTAATCATTTCTTCTGTAACCCTGATCGAGGTAAATTAATAGGCTTCTACTGAATTTTAATAGAACAAATATATTTCTGAGAGCTAATATTGATCGCCGAATGTACCTATTAAAAATTCTTCATATCCAGAATGAAGATATGTCAATATGATACCTGTTTTCAAGATGATTGTGCGTTAAAGTCTACAACTAAATGTAACCGAGTGCAATACTGCCCAGCAACAACCTGACTTCAATAAGGAGAACATTAATAAGTGACACCTACCAGCATGGAATCTCTAGTTTATCTCATTTACCACTGATTTAATTCTGCATAAATCTTCCAGATATTAGTAAAAATTCACAGGCTAAAATATGAGTATACATATGCTATTTTCGTATTCTCGTCTAGTACGCCCTTCGCCTTTTTTAGAACACAGCAAAACGATTTCGCCGCGGTTGAACTTTATGCAGGTGTCGCGGTAATTTCCCGGGCTTCTCTGCGGCGGCGGAACAGTTTAGCATCATATTAACCAGGTCAACTTATAACCTCGTAGAGCACGTAATCTCGTAAAGAACGTTTAAAACACATCAATGTTGTTCCGTGTCGCGTTAAACTCGCGTGTCATAGGTCGAAGAGAGAGTTTGCCGTCGAGACACATAATCGTTCACCCGCTCTCGTTTTCGACGTATTCCATCTGTTCCTATCCTCGTTACCGCAATACCTTCATAAAATATCTCTGCTTCGTTACCGAGCCACGAAAGGCCTAAAAATTCTAGTCCCCGCGGTCTCGTTCGAAACGCTGTAATTCTGTTTACCCTGGTAATCTAGCGATGGGACTGATTCCATACATGTTGCTGATACTCAAACAATTCGATACCTAAGTACTCAAGCAGGCTGTATCGAAAGGCATCGAAATTTTCGTTACTCAATATCAATTTTCAATACCGATGCCTCTTGAAGCGAAACCAATGAATACTAATTCTAAAACAATCAAGGTACTGTCAATACTATGAACGATAGCTATAACACTACTATAGTGTTGGTATCAATATTTTCGTAAAGTATCAAATATACGTTAACACTGTAGTAGAAGTATCAATTCAGTACCGATAGTTTTGTAGAAGCATCAGACAGGTATTGGTACTTTCGTACAACAATCGAAGGGGTATTGATTCTTTTTAATACCTAGGTTTTTGAAATTACTCAATATCAGATCAAAATTTACGATCAGGTATCGATACCATTGATGTGGTATCAGTCCAATACGAACCGACTTCAGAGCCCCATCGAAAGACCTACTAATCTTTTCCCGGTTCATCTCGGTTCGCCCTAACACGCGAGTAAGAAAACACCGTAATTCGCAAATTGCGAGTTCCCACGTGTCAAGGGATCCCGGAGTAAGGTCGCCTCGTAATTTCCATTCGTGGGCCTGGAGTTAGGGGGGAAAAAGAGGAAAGGAACAAACCTGTCGTTGTCACGCGATCTGAGCTCGTCGATGCGCCTTCGGCGTTCCTCCTCCCGCTGCTCCCGGAAGCGTTGCGCGGCTAGGGCCTGCTGTCTCAGCTCTTCCAACTTCCGTTGCCGTTCCTCGTTCTGTCTCTCGCGGACAAGCTTCGCCCTGTCCACGTCTTTCGTGTTTCCCGTCGACTCCCGTCCTGAGAACAACCATGGAAATCGATTAATCCGCCTTGTCGCCCCGTGCCTATCATTCTTTTTTTATTTTTTTTTCTTAGAAACACTGCAAACCGTTAATTGTTCCCTTGGATGGTTCACTTGGTACGCACGTCCACGTTTGTCAATTTACAAGCGTTTCGAAATGTTAAAAATTGATCTGTAGCTATGTTACTTTCAGGTCGATTACGGACTGGATGTTAATTGACACTCTGTATTAATCACTGCGCGTGAATTGTTAGCTCCAAGCGGATTCAAAGCGTTGATCCGTTAACGGTACATAAAGTAGTACAGTAGAACCTCCCGTATCCGATCTAATAGAGAAACATAAGTGTTCAGATAAGGAAATTTCAAATTATAGAACTACCACTTTTCTGATATTAAACCTCATATATTTAAATAGAGATAAAGAAAATCGACTATTTGTTTAAATATGTACTTAGAGATCCCATATCTTTCTTGTTGCTATATTACAGAAACTTTCCAGCATAAGTAACTGTGTAAAATTCAATCGAATAGAAGAAAGTATACATATTTACAACAGGAGAGGTCATTTATTGCTGAGAGGCACTCTGTTCGGATAAGAGAACGTTCGAATTTTAGGATATTTGAGAAATGGGCGTTCCAATCCTGGAAGTTCTACTGTAATTCATAGGTAATCTGTCATTTTACCAATTCAAGTTGAAAAATCAATTGAAAATTCTCCGATAAACTAATGAATGTTACTTGATTCAATACAGTGTAAGAGGATCACAGTTTCAATACTTATCAAACTTTGACTTAACAAGTTTTCATTCTCGTTACGTTTATTAGAAACAAAGTTAAGAAAGAAATATAGTAATTGCGCTACACTGCAAAGTGAACCATCGCAGGGACCGTCTACGCGGTACAGCGATAAACGAACTCATCGGACCAATACAGCCTTCTTTAGTATTTATCGTGCACGCTCTTGAACCCTGTATTCTCGAGGGGTAAACGAGAGGAAAGTTAGTCTCAGCATTGCCCTTGAAAAGGTGATACCTTCGCTCTCGCTAGGCGGATCGCCGTTGAGGGAGTCCTCGTCGTAGAGACTTCGGCGTCGCTTCACATCTGTCGAGAAGAAAGCGAGAATATGTGCGTACGCACGTGAGATTCGGGTATTACGGGCGCGAGGTCGCGTATTCGGCACACTGCAAGCATGCGGCTGCGGGCACAACGGGTTAACGCGGTGTCTTTCAAGCGGGGATGCGGTCGTCGATTAAACATGCGCCATGCAAATCGTCGCCAGGCAAACGGGGACGATCGTGGAAACACCGTATAGCAGGATTGCGTTCGAATTTACACTTGTTGGACAGTAAACTCGTGAAATTAACCCTTTAGCTACGGTAGAACTGGCCGTGGAGTGCAAAAAAAAAAAATGAAAATAAATGTGGACATTTCCACATCACCCACGCAACGTACACGGCTTTAAAAGCAAGAAAATAAGTGACTCGCTACAGTGGCTATTCGTTAAAAAACGTCATCGAGACGGTAGCTAAAGGGTTAACTCTATGAGAAATTAAATCTAAGAAGTCCTCAGCTTGATTTGGACAAAGTTCGATGGAAATAATACGGTCTCGGACCCTTTGCATAATAATTTGCCAACTAATAATATTAGTGAATTTACAGGATATAGGCAACACATAAAATAGGACATTCATTAAACCTGTAATTTACAAATATTACTTGTAGAACTCTACTTGTTTTTATTAAAAATCTTGTTACTACTGTGCAAGAGAATTTAGGAGTACTGGTAATTTACCAAATTTCACTAATAATATTAATTCGATTCTGTAAGAGAGCCTATATGTACACTTAAACTGAACGTAAGACAATAAATATCCAATGTGAATTAACTCGCTTCTTAAGGCCCAGAGTAAGCTGTAGGAGTCTCTTATCTAAAATTTCTGTGAACAGGAAAGGTATGAAATATCTTTATCCAAGATAAGGTCATCCAACAAAATTTTCCGACTATCGTTCTATTTTATCCAAGTATAAAATGCCCAGGATCAACCGGAACGGCCCTGGTCCAACGTGAAATTGAATTAACGACACACTATTACGTTGCTGGAGGAAAGAAAGTTAAAAATCAGAGCTTCCGAGAAAGGCCGTTTCTGTCGCATCGATTCAATTAGTCGACGAATATGATCAATTTTTCACCGTCAACGCTGACAATTTTTGAAAAGGAGGCCGACGTATTTCGCGGTATCTCCGAGTTTCTTTCCCGGATGCGCTAATGCGATTATGAAAAATAGACGAACCGGAGTGGCCCTTGCATGTTGATAGAAAAAGGAAGAAATACGTGATTTAGAGCCTCGAGTCTGCTGTTCAAACGCGTGATCGTGAATGTTTTGCTTTCCACAAACTTTCCATCAATTTTAAAAAATACAGTGGACAACAAAAGTAATAACAGCTGTTTATATCCACTCATACGCAGATACTGGTAAACTATTTATAAACCTACATCTATTCTGAATTTACACCCGGTAATAGGGTATGTAGGCATTCCCCTGAAAACGTACATTTTATGAATATTTCTGTGTTGCGTTCTTGTCATGTTTCATGCGAATAAATTAGTAAATTATATCACTGTAGGTCTTACATTTGCATATGTGTAACAGATAAATTCAGAATAGATGTAGTTTATCAAATCAGCGTGTGAATGAATATAAACAGCTCTTATCAACACTTATTTATGATTTATATGGCTGTATAAATACTTTTACTGCCTACTGTACGTATCCTCCAGATTTCGTGTATGTATCATTTAATTCAATCGTTTACGTTTCATTAGTTCGGAACAAAAATGTTCAGTTCGGTCCACGAAAGCGCTGTTTAATCGACAAAGCATTAAAGGAACCCGCCAAACAGGCTCGTATACCAGCTGCGTGCAAACATTAGAGTACATACGGACCGAGAGACACGAAGCACACACAACACGCGCACAAACACGAAGCACACACGAAAAAACACATACACAGGCGTTAGGGTGAACGTCGGGCAATCGGATGCGGTCATATTCAATTTCGACAGGGGATTACTATTAATACGGACTCGTTACGCGAGGCATTAAATTCCGTGCAAATATCGCGACGAGCACGGCGGCGAAACACACTGCCTGTTGTTTGCCAGGCTGATTATTACCTGACGGGTCGGGGGCGGCCTCGTCACCTCCGATTTGGGCGAACCAGTGCATCGTTTGTTCTGCGGAAGATAAATTTGAAGTTCGTTTCTACAGGGCTGTTTTGTTTGAACAACGGCACCACCCGATACGCGTCCGGCGTTTTATTAAGTTTCCGAGAGCGAGTTCTGGCAGCGTTTCGGGAGATCGATTATGCAAAAGCGAGGTCGTTAACGCCGCGATAAAAAAAAAACGTTTCGATGTACGCGGGTTTTATCGATTCAGGACCCAGGGGCCTGTGTATTACTTTATCGCGGGAAACTTTTACGTTTCGAGGCGGGAAAAGTTGGATAAACTTCTTGAAATGGATAAGGTATGTAGGATCGAAGATTTGTAGATCGAACAATTTTCGTGAGTTCTCAGAATTTGCACGCGAAAAAGGTTAGTTTTGTTTATTTCGTGGCTGATGCTTAATGTCAATCTGTTGTCACTGAACAATTTTATTCTATTTTACGTTTTACAGTGAGATGATTAATCTTTATATTCTACTGTGGATATTTTTCACACATAAATAATCTATTGAGCAGACTTAAACTTCTCATAATTTATGTCTGGACGATGAAATAGAAAAGAGTGCAATTTGCAGGATTTGTAGAAGTTCAAAATAAAATACAGAATTTAAAAGGAGGAGATTCCATAGGCATAACCACAGAAGCTTCTACTTGGTACATCATTACGTGATTCACTATTTTTTTCAATTAAGATGTAGTACAGATTTAATTAAAAAATATCCTTCCGTCCTTTCGTTTGATGGAAACGGTGCAGCACGTGAAAAAACATATAAAATTCTCGAAGCAGTGAACAATCTTTATATCCTCAGAAATAAAAGCTGCTTCATATAAGAAAAATTAATGAAACATTTATTCGTGAACCTGCTAAAATACTAAAAAATATTCCAACTACGAATACCAATTCCCCAGTAACATTTCAAGCGCGCAATCTCCACTAGCTTGAATTACACACGCATCCTTCACGAGGGGTCCTAATCTCCTCTTTCAAAGCGGTGGCTTTAGGATCGGAAAGAATAGTCGCGCGGAAAACGGCCCGGAAAAATAGAACGGAATTTAAAGCATCTACCGTGCATTTTTCCAGGCAGCCGGTGTGCGAAGAATAATGATGGGTAACGGTGATAAGCGGGGGAAGGATTTTCATCGTGAAAACCAACGGAAACGTGGGGCACGTGTTCCAGCACAAAAAAGAAAAAAAAACACGAACTGCAAATGGCGTAGGGTCGCGGTTTGCGTTAACGATATAGTCGCACGATTCGCAAACGACCTGCATTAATTGCGAGCAGTCTCGCTTATTTTCGACATCTGCCGGATAACGGAGAGGTTGCCCCATCGTTCGTTTCCATCAGGATGGGAAGCATGTTTTTATCGGTCGACGTCGCTTCCGGTAGCTGAATGCGAATGTCGACGCGGCGGGAAAATCAGCGACACGGCGTGTCGTCGCGGATAATTGATAACCGAAGAAGAACCGAATAGGCGTCGAACGCAACGCCTGTGTGTGTAATTACGGGATCGGAGGAGGACACTAAGAGGATACGACTTTGGTAAAAACGCGATCGCGTGCCGACAACAATCCGCCCGGAGGGAAACGTGAATAGAAACTGAAGTGAATACGTTACGGTGATGGTCGATTATTCCATCGGATGCTGCTTGAATCTCGTGCCTCTTCCATTTTGGTTAAGGACGATCATACTGCTGTACTTTCTACTTATTTCTGGTAACAGTTTCGATGTTTCATCCGATATATATATTAAAAAACAGTTTGAGACTTTGGGGGTTTATAGTATTCACCGAGGGGGGTAAAAAACTGCGGAACTTTATGCAAAATAACATTTTTCGAAGTGATTTGTAAAGACAGATGTGAAGATTGAATTTTCTTTTATTTCTTAAGGATTTTATTATGACAAGAATAGGACAGGAAATGTATTAGGTCTAATGTTAACTTTAGTATTTACCATAGTTGACATAGTCGTATATTAATCAGCAGTTTAATAATCAATATTGAAGACCTAGAATCAATCCTTTAAAGGAAAAGTACAAAAATTTGCTTTCACATTTATTATAGATGTTTCATAATTCCTTCCTTCCATTTCAATACAAAGTTTTCATCTGCGAATCGTCGATCGACATTTTTAAATATTGCTCCCGTATCTCATATTGCCTGTCCTCGTACAACCTTGAATTTAAGATACTTCTAAATCAATTTTTCTGTTTACATTCAATACTTGGAAAAATTGATTTTACGATTTTTTTACTCCCCTCGGTGAGTACTATAAGCCTCTAAAGTATTGGATCCTTCGTTTAAGTCGCCCTGTATATTGATTCACATCGCCGATGCGTTTAATAATCCCTGAAATTCAATATCTGACCGTGATGACATTAAACACAATCCACTCGACGGCGACACAAATATTAATCTCGTTCGAGCGAGTCCCCGTGAAATTGGAATTTTCATCCGTCTGTTAATTGCGTTCCCGTATTATATTCCCGTTAATGGGAGATTCGTGTGGCTTACTTTCGCGATCTAGACGCTTTTCAGATATAGAAAAAACAAACAGCGCGCAAAACAAGGCGGAGTGTCTGCGAGTCAGCCAGTCCGGTCATTTTCAGAGAACGACAAGAAAGGAAGAGCTGCCCTGGTGCTACCTGCCGATGTTGTTTCCGGCCGCTGATTGCAAATGTCAGAAGAGAGGGGAAAAAGTGTGAGAGCGAAAGGGGAGAGACCCACCCGTTTGGACCGCCTCGTGGCAACCGTTGATGGTAATTGGACGTTTCATTAGCAATGCGGATGTGGAATCGAACGGGAGAGGGAGTAGACGCTAGGCAAGAAGAGACAGAGGGGACCAGGTTTGAACGAACGAACAAGAGAAAGAGAGACCAGAGATGGGCGAATGCGTTGGCGAGACGTGGAAACAGGGTGAAAGCGTTTTGACGTTACGGATATAAAGTTCTGTTGGACGCACTGGAATGAGGGGTTGTCAACGAAAGCGAACGAGACGGAGCTGCATCGACGAATTTGAGGGAGAAATAAAAAAAAAAAAGAAGAAATATATCGAAAGCACGACGTGCTAAGCGTAAACGTAATTAATACAGACGCTCCAGTTTCTGCAGGGAATGGAAACCTCGATTGCCCGTTGCCGTGAATCAATACGTTTTCCCAACCTAATTTAAGTCCCTGCCGGAGAGAGAAGAAGAAAAAAAGAGAAGAGAATTCGAGGGACGCGAGGATTCGTCCCCGAATAAATGAGACCACGGCGTCCCGCTTCATGATGATTACGCGAGAGAAGTGAAAAAAAAAGAACGAAATGGGAGGAGTGGGTGAAATAGAAAAAAAAAGAAGAATTTTCAGAGGGAAAATCTTTGGACGATGATTTAAATTACAGCGGTCTCGTGCAACAATGGGTCCCGCTTCCCGCGAAAACGCTCGAAAAACGTCGAGAGGCCCTCGGCGGGTGGATATACACACGTAGGCTCTGTTAATCTTCCGTCGCCTGGAAGTGAGTCGGAAAACAATGGAAAATCCAGGCTTTTCATCTGAGGCTCCGTGGGCCGCCGCGTCGGAATTGAAATTTTTTACCGTGAAGAAACCCAATTGTAGAGGAGCTTGGGATCGTGATAACCCCAGCTATTTCTGAAGCTGGTTCTCTTATCGGGCCTAAGAACGTTTCGGCGCAGATTTAGCAGCTTCATCGGCCGGTTCCGGCGTTCAATGGGTTACGGCCCGCAGAGTCTCCAATCGTAAACTTATTTTACTCGATCGAAGTGGCTGACTCTTTATCGAGCGGCTGGTGCCGCTTCTTTATCAACGATAAGTCGAATTGCAAGCTTGTTTTAATCACTTGACTTCTCAATTTCCATCCTGAGAGTGGAATTAACATCATCACTGCGATAGACTGGACCTTTTGCCGGATGTAACTTATCGCAATGGTTGACCTATCGGAATTGGCGCCCTTTTTCGTCATTCGAGAAATTACCGTTAAAGGGTTGGAATTAACTTAGTCGAAAGAAGTTTTAAAAAGTCACTAGTAATTCGAACATTTCCAAATAAAACAGAGGCACTTATGAAATACACAATATGATTTACATATTGTCTAAAATAGAAGGAATTAGGATTTATCTGTTTACGTACTTCATATTTTAATACTAGAACTATCGACGATAAACATAGGTATATCTATTTCTATAGGATCGATAAACACGACAAACTTTTGAAAATATAAAAATTTATAAATTACAATATAGGTTGTCAAGGAAGATAATAAATATGTACATCACAAATATTGTTGCACTGGTACTAAAATTTAAGATCTAGAATGTAAATGTTACATTTGCTACAAGAATAATGGTTGGGGATGGAATATCCCTTTTGTATCTAGGAAATTATTAACGATAAAGTAATTCTGAAGAGTGCAGTCGTAAAAAAAATCGTAATGCAAGGGTTTAATTAATTCTCATTAGACATTAACCAACGAAAGTATCCAAAGATTTATCGACGAGAGCGTATTATGTCAAGTATCTTAGTGCCGGTGTTAAAATCCTTTATCAAATGCTGTATCATCCAAACCGAGCTACCATTCGATCAAGAAGATTTATTATTTCCTCGACATTTCACACAATCTCAATACTGAAAGCAAATATTTACGTCTGACAATGGATCACGCGCGTGATATTCAACCGAGCGTCAAAAAGACACTTCTTCGTACAAAAGAAACGACAAAGAACGCAAGGCTGGCAGCTGCGCGTGTATGTACGAGTCTATTGTTGTTGCCAATAGGCACGGTGGATGGTTGCATCGCGCTGGAACGTAGCATCGTACGAAACAACGCGGAGGATCGTCGTATCTTGGATGATCGGGAAGACGGCAAAATGCATGCGTGCACACAAAAGCTTTTTCCAGCTGTTTCTCCGGCCCCGGCGAGAATACTTTCG
This sequence comes from Dufourea novaeangliae, assembly GCF_001272555.1. NCBI lineage: Eukaryota > Metazoa > Arthropoda > Insecta > Hymenoptera > Halictidae > Dufourea > Dufourea novaeangliae. The sequence continues at coordinate 760,807 of NW_015374081.1, read as the reverse complement.
GCAAAATTGTCTTTTGCGACAGCAGCCGTGCTCGAATTCCTCGAGGAAAGGAAGACAGAAGTCGAGAGAGAAAAATAAGTTCCAACGGAAGGCAAATATAACGTGCGTATCCTTCCGGCAGTAGGTCAGCCTGAAATTTTTCAAGAGAATTCAAAAATCACGGTCCAACGACGCCGTCGCGGGATCCAATGCCGTCGAGCCGTAAATTCTGTGTAAGATTTTCCGAGACAGGATCTGCGACCGATTTCCATTTCCACGTGACAAGATCGTAGATTGCGCCGTCTCGATGGGTGGGTGGGTCACACGTTGGAAAAATCTGTCGGTGGATAGAGGACGCTGTTAATCTTCCAGCGTTAGGAAGTGGGTCGGAAAACAATAGGTATCCGTTCTACCCATCCACCTTGGCGTGCCGTTCTTACTATTTTTCTCTCCTCCCGGCGCTTCTCGAGTCGACTAGCTCGCCGTATCAACCGCCTTTTCTCTATCCTTGCTACTCGAGTATCATCCCCTTCCTGGCTCATCGATACGATACTCCTGGCCGTTGCTTCTCGAAGAATGCCAAGTGGGCATCCGTTTTCAAGAGAACGTGAATAAATCGATGATTTGTCAACGGTACTCGAGCTGATTTTGACGAGTCGTGATTACGACTGGATGATACGTTTCGTGGACGATTGAACCCGTTCGAATGCATTTCGGCCATTTCATATTTTGTACCGTTTATTTGACCGTTTCGAATTATTTGGAGAGTCCGTGATAAATGCAAACGGTCAACCTTTGACTGCCACGTTAATCACGTTTGCGTGACATTAACTTTTTACAGGCTCCAAAAGTCAGCTATGGATAGAGGACGAAATTATCTACTCGATGAGGTAGAATTTAATTAAATACTGTTGCATGGTTCACTGTGTACACGGTAATATATAATTATGAAAGGGAGAGACTTACAAAATATGATGATCAATCGACGATCACGTAATTTAAATGTCGTATATTCCGTTTGGTCACATCATTTCAGTGTACTGGATGACACGAGTGTTACTTATAACGGAATTTAAAGAGTTAACAAAATTTCAGAATTGGCGAAAGTAACATACTTTAACACATTTCAACATATGGTCTTTGTACCAATTTATACATTTATAGTTATACTGAATAAGAACAGTCAAATGTTATTACGTGTAGTATATGAAAGTATAAAAAATTATTATCGATGCGCCATTATTTTGAGCCTGTTTAATGTTCAGGATTTACCACGCTTTCTTTGGGAATGAAATATAAACGTAAAAGCAGCGTGGAACTGACAGGCTGTTTGTACGCTGCCATTGGATATAACGAATACTGTACATTTAATATGACTCATGATTCATGCTTTCTATGACGAAACGCTGCCTACATTTGAAGATCATTTAAATTAGATAACACGTTAGGCATCGAATACATATGTATAGACGAGTAGAAATAGATGTCACCATTGTTTCGTCGTAAAATAAACTTTCGTAGAATAATCTATTTTTGAGCAAACATAAAAACTGAAAACCTAAACAGAAGAAAAAAGTTGTTGGCAACATGATTGCTACTGCCTCACAAAGGGTTAATTACAATCTTAATAAAATATTATCGATAATTATAATCGAAATCAAGTTGGCATTCAAAACGTGAACATCATCCGCGACAGTAGAACGGACACGAATGTCATCGAGAAGAGAATCCGAATGAATGAAACACGGGATTCCGTCGGTTGTTTAATGTCATCCAGCGGCCTTGAACTATCATAATGTAGCTTCCCTATACCGAATGGAAGAGACATGTTGAATTCGGTCCCAACCGTTCGCAACACGGTACCGCGATTTAACGCAACGACGCGTCGAGTGGCTCGTATTCCATTTTAATGGGGGCGCACCGGAGTCTGCGGGTGACGATCGAAATTGTCCTGGTTTCTCATCGTAGCGCCCGTCGGAGTGTTCTACTAATATTTAACGAGCGAACACCCGGGGGAGGCTCGCCCACTCGCCCAACGATACACCGCGCGCGACTTTAGTTTCCGTTTCTGGCCTTGCGTACCGATAATTGTCCCTGCGCTTAACGCGTCGTTGATATTCTTGGAGCACGCTTCTAATTACGTTATCGTTCCCCTCTAATATTGCCACCGTTAATTTAACCTGGTCTTATCTCGACGGAAACGTCGCACCTCGGTCAGAGGAGGAATTAAGAATCGAAGGATCGATCTGGGATTTTCGATTCGACAGCATCTTCGTCGAGTAATTTAGAGTTTCTAAACTGTGGATGTTCGTGCAAATTTGTGTCTTTAAAGATTTAAATAGATACTTCTTTTTTTTGTCACTAGTTGTACGATTAATCCGCTAACTGCATTTGTTCTACTACAGTAGACGCCCACTTTATCACGTTAGCGACAATATCTGGAACATTTCTTGCCGATCGGCAGTACGAAACTTCTTTAAATAACATCCAAATCTTTAGAAGAACGGTGTAACAAAAAAAGATATTTACAAAAATTTTTAAATAGTCTTGAAATAACTATTGGTTCTTGATTGTTTTGAAACAAATTGTTTGTACAAGATACCAAAATGATGCAGTGAGCGGGTTAACAAGTAATTTAAAGTATTGTCTTCCTATTTATTGAATGCATTCGAATGTAATTGGACTAGAAATTAAACACGATTACAAGAGCAAACATTCTACGATAATCTCTTGTACTACATAGCAGGTTAAAGAATGAAAACTAGAGGGAACAGAAAATAAGAAGCTACGAAGGAAACATCGCTTTGCTGTTTTCTTCGCGAAACTAACAAGACAATCGAACTAGTACGTTCAGCTGAAAGCGTTTTCATCTACACCTATCGTTGGGTCAGCATCGAACCGCGCGTGTTCCCAACAAGCAGCCCAGATCATTGGAGGTTCCCTCGTGAAACGAATATTTCAAGGCTCACCGATCACCGATCTTTCGTTACCCTTCCGGACGAGTGCACACGTTGTTATCAATTTCACGGACGTTTTTCACGGTTGATTAAACCATCCCCTTTTGAAGCGCGGAGGCACCCCGACAAGCGAAGCGCGAGAGACGGTATTAAAATGTTATTAAATCCACTTGTCGTTTTACGACACATGCAGAAATTGTACGCGTTACCCAGCGCTGGCCAAATAGTCCGACGCGACGAGTCCACGGGACCAATGTTAATTGATTTCGACCCGACTCTGGCGCGATATGCGCGGCTCTTTCGACAATAGGTTAGATTTTTACTTTTTTTTTATTTCGATTACGTCAAAAAATTCCCCAACCGTCGAATTTCAAGTAACATACGGTATTCTCTCGTTAAGATTTACTAGCTAATGTTACTACTCTCAAATTGGACGGTACAGTATTTGACCTATATCGAGTAATTCACGGATTTGAAATTATGTTAACACTTAGGTACATGGAAAATCATTTACTGCAGTCAAATTTAATTTGACGTTGATTTATGTTCTTTTTATGTACGCGTTAAGTCGATTTTGATTAACTCTGTCTATTTCTCATGCCAATGGTCATTTTGGTATCACTCTACGAACTTATTTCTCCGGTTGAATACTATAACTATAATCAGGTTTAACAATAATTTTATTACAGAAAAATCTCGATTAGTGTTCAAAGGGTCTTCGGCACTGACAAGGAGAAGTCCCTAGGTGTAACACTGACTTTTTAATGACGTTGATGATAGAGCTTGGAATTCTAAATCCAATGATACTTGTTATAAAATATTTAATGTTCAGTGCCGAGGAACCTTATCGACAATTTACTGTATTTCACTTCAGCATACACACATATTAAGTAAATCCATTTCAATCGGAAAATAAACCCGAATAATTATGTATAACGAGAGAATACAGTAATTAAAAAAGGGAAGTAAAACAGTGACTATCAGCGAAAAAAGCACGGTTTCTCTTTCAAACGTGTTCCAGCGCAAGACATTTCATCGTAATCGCCACCGAGCCAAATATCTCGACGGAAACTTGTGTTTTAACCGAGAAATAACAACCGGAAAGCTTCATACGCCTGTTTCCTTTGCATTCGGGAACGACTAGCCGGCTTTGTTCGCGAATTTACAGTCACTGATCAATGAAAAAGCATCCTCCCGCCCGGTGCAGTTAACGAAAAAAGATTTCTCGACCGACTATCGCGACAAAAAGGGGGAAACGAGAACGATACTTTCCCGACGACATGCCATACGAACGGCTAAATCATTCGCTCAACGGCTGACGCATTCACGGGCATGCACAATTATTGTTCGCGATTCGTACGACAGCCTTGTAATATGTGTGTAATCGGGTACGACAGAGGAAAGCGGTCATGGCATTGCAACGTTTACGCGTGCCTGAAAGGAACGTTTAAGTATGCTCGTGTGCTATGGCTGCCTCTACAGCACATCTAGATCGTTCGTCGATCTACTTACCCTTCGTGAGAGAGTGGCGATTGTGTGCAGAACTGGACCTTTGGTTAGTTTCCTCAGAAGCGGCTCCAGCTGTAACAGAAAAACATATAACAGTTAACGAATGTTACAAAGGTATATAAATCTGCGTGAAATATAATTACACCGTGGTCAAAACGAATGTTCTATTCAAACGAGCACAAGTTACAAAATATTCTTACTTGTGCGTGCCGATGGCCACCATAGTTACATTCTTTTATAAATTCGAAACGTAGAACCTTTTCAGTGTTACCAGTTTTACAAACGATGTCATGTAATTATACCATTCTGAATTTCAAGTTACTACAGTTGACGAAGTAGTATAAGATCTACCGTACAGTCTAGAGATTACCACTGCGCGTACAAGTTATTAAGCACATGAGTCATCGACGAAAGTAACCAGCTATCTCAAAGCATTAACAAAAATCCCCAAAAAAACTCTTTCATTGGTCGTAAAACCATTCGGATGTAGCTATCAACTGAGTATAATTGTCTGACTGGCAATCGAAGATCTAGGCATATCTTTCTTTTCCCACTAACTACCCTCAGATTCTTTTAACGATCATAATCAGAAGTTCGAAATAGACTTAACGTCGTTTTCAAGTTTATTTTATGTTTATTTCCGCGACAGCTTGTGGTCGCGGCTATTGAAAGCAGACACCAAGTTTAAATACCGCCTAGAATGATGTGCCGTGAAAGTGTCAAGACGAAGAAGCACGTTTCAAGGCGTTTATCGCGCGAGTTGGTCGGACATTTTCACCAAGCGAGCCAACGCAACGTTTCGAATTCTCCGCAGCTACTAGCGAATCCTTTTCATCGCGTCAGGTCGCGTGTCTCGAAATACTTTGGAGTACAGCGGTGCTTGCGTCTGCCGCCCACGTCTAACTATTCATCAAAGTTGCCCGTTGAGAGAGACAGAAGACCATAGAATAGTTCCCTTTATGCTGGCATCCATTGACTCGGCGGAGGGCTAACTATCGCGATGGCTGCGTCGGCCGGCCACATCGCTAACAAGCTTATTAACGGTGTCTTCATTAGCCCCTGCTCTCTGCTAATAAACACTTTGGGACGCCGAGAAACACGTCTTTCGGACAAACGGAACGCCGACCTGTAAAATTCATTGCGTAAATAGCCAAAAATTCTCAGTGATAGTATTCGATCGCTTTGTCCCAATTCTTGCTGCTTCACTGAATTTAAATTAAGGATAGCACTTTGTTACGTGAAATTTCAATCCCAAGACAGAAAATTCACTAAAATGCTGAGGTGAAATCCAATGTACAGATTGTTCTCTCAATTTAATTATCTAGAGATTTTAACCTTCATCAAGATGGAATAGAGAAGAGTCTTAGAGGCGCTTAGTACAGAAAAGCTGAAATTAATGATTCTAAGATATTTTACTTCCTTTAATTCAGTTTAGTTATTTAGTAAAATAGCAACATTTAATTATTAGATATTATAAATAATAGAAAATCTTCAGAGGCTCTTCTATCCGGATGAGAGTTAAGAATCTTCTGATCATCCTAAATTGATTATTTTAAATCCTTCACAAGAATACTGCAATCATTTGTGTACAAGAATATTAAGCAAAAAGGTTCATTTAATTTACGATTTAGTAAATTAAACTGTAGAAACCCAAATTGCCATACGCTACGACGATCTGTTAATTGCAAACGTAACTGGAGAAATACAAATTGGTAGTAGTAACACGAAACGGTACAACTTACACACGTACGTCTAAAAATACATAAACTTAACACCGTAAAATCTCGGATATTAAAAGCTACAATAAAGCGTCGCTACGAAATCCTCAAGAATCCCAGCGCAACACTCTGCGCAGGAATTCCATTTAAAACAGACCAAAACTACCCCATAAAGATGCTCAACAATGATCCTCCTCGGGAGAAACATTAAGAAAAAGAAAGGGAGGATCCACACGTGGAAATACAAGCAAGCTAGTCTCGTTTTAGAGTCCGTAACGTATAATAATGCCATTTCCGTGGATGCTTACAATTGACGGGCCATTTTAACTAACGATCGATTCGGGTTTTCAACTCACAGGCGTGTACATCACGCCTAAAACGGCTCGTTGACACGTTCGATATTTTATACGTCATCTACAGTCACGATTAGACGATGTTTATGCAAATATCGATTTATGGGGATTAATTTACAGGAACCAGAGTCAAACCAAGATCTGTTTACTTTAATTACTATTCTACCAGGTTCCAAAGAAAATAAAGAATTCTTCAAAATTGATCAAACTCTTAAGTGTAGTAAATTTTAGAGAATCATGTGTGCTATAAATGCATAAAATCCGCAGTTTAGTCATGATCAATGACACGAACAGGAGAGTGGTTCAATATACCAGGCCACAATAGGCAGCTGGTATAATTCAGTGGATCACGAACGGGCGTGAAGCGATTGTGCTGGCCGCGCCAAGGATTCCATCGCTGAAGATTCATTTGCGCGAACAATCGGGCGTCGCGCACGGAAAAGTTATTGTTATTAAATCCGCGTTATTCCGCGCACGTTGAATTGTTAATTAATTTCCGTTCCAACGACATCTGCCGCCATTAAAATAAGCCCGGCGTAAAACGCCCGTATCGTAGGGGAATCTGTGTTGCGAGCAGCTTACCGAACCGTGAGCCTCCCCTCAGCGAATCCGAGTGCAGTAAGCCCTCTCTAGTTGCACGGAATTTATTTTCTCTAGTTAGAGTCCTCTATCCCCGCCAAATGTCCATTTTGGTTACTCGTAATAATTCTTTCCTCACTCATCGCTTTTCAAATTTAATGGACCGAAGAAACTACAGATACGACGATCGAGGAAATCTAAAGGATTTTGTGAGGCAGAGTAGAATTTTTGTAAACTGATTAACGACGGAATTTCTCAGGACTACTTGACGTAATTAGTGCAACGTTTCAGCTTGTTTCGGGGCTAACACAGGTGCTCAAACGTTGAGAATGCTTTGTCAGGAAATTCCTTCGGGGATGCCAATTTCTGCTTACTCGCAGCGGATCCCTTGAATGGCTACGTTGATTGATGGAATGTATACGGGAAGGTTCATTCGTTTCGTTGCCTATTAACTTTAGAAAGCGACGTTTTTAGTGATTACAGAGACAGTGGTGTAAGGGTCTGTCTGGACCCCTATGCATCAGACTTTCTGAAAGCATTTTGGGATGTATATCTACTGGAAACGCCTGTTATTTTATATAACAAGACATTAAAAAACTTACCTTAGAATGTAGTTGTGATACGACGAATAAGACAAAAGTAAATTTTGAGCGTTGTGAAACAAGGACATTGTTTACACTCCTCCATTCACTAACAGGGGAACTTTGGTACCTTGATGATTCCAATTTTTTTTAACTCCATAGGGTTGTACGAGATCTTAATAGAAGCATCGGGCAATTTTTTCATTTGTAATGTGTAAAAACTATTAGATGTCCAAAAACTGTTACTAATGCTCTATGTAAATGTGTAATAAAATGGTGAAAAATTCGTTTTTAAATAAATAAACAAATTTTGAACAATTTCATTACACATTTTTATAGAGCGTAAAAATCAATTAAATTTTCATTCTAAAATTTGTTTGATATTTACTATAGTTTTCAAGATATAGCTATAGGAAAATAGGAAGACAGACATTAATCTTAAAAAGGTGGTGTTTCACCCTGAAGAGCGAAATATATGTATATACCCCAATTCCTCTATTGATACTCCCTACAAACTTGCAGAGTTAAAAAAAAAAAATCGGAATCTTCGTGATACCGAAGTTTCCTTACAAAATGTCATGCAGAATTCACATCACATCTACAGAAACTGATACTTAATTTCACAAAGCGGAAAGTAAACGCCTCCATTTCATTCTAGAAACGCCAAACTTGCAGTAACTTTGCGGGCAGCGCGCAACGGAACGGAACCAGTCGTGCCAAAACCGATACCGGACCAGAAGCGCACAAACGACGAAGATTTAGCAACGGCGGGGAGAGTAACGTTCGCCTCTTACGAGGGCATAAATAATTCCGGCCGTTAAATTGGGCCTCGGAATCGCGTCGCGCCAAGGGTGCGATAACGATACGGCACACGACGCGTTAAATATTAAAGCATTACGGACCGTGAACCTCTCTTCGAGCTTTGCTCGCAATCCGCGGCGCCTTTGCGGAGAAACCGTTGTGTTCTAAACTTTGTATCTTGATTCATGATTCGCAATACTGCCGGACAAGATCAACGGTGTTGAAGATTCCATTACGAGTGGAATCGTTTTATCGAGGTTCCACTTCGGATATGTTCTTCCA
>NW_015374081.1:736782-752029 GCF_001272555.1 Dufourea novaeangliae | reverse complement strand
TTTTTTGGGGGGGGGGGGAGCCGTAATTTTCAATGGAGTAACGACGGACGACGGTGATTGTTGCACGACGAGCAGAAGTGTCATTACTTTCCTCGCCGTGGATGCACCGTTGCGTGTTTATTTCCCGACAAGGGAACACACAGAGCGATTTCTCTAGAAAGTGTCGTCGCTTTTTGTCGATCCTCGCCCAGAACAGAAGCTATCCCGTCATACACAGTTTCTTTTTTTTTTATTTGCATCGTATGGTCGTTTTATTCATGGTCGTGGGTTCACGCTACGATTCACCGTTATAACGAATAATAAAATCGTCGAATAAGCGAGCGGTTACTGGGACGATCATCGGCGACACGGGCAACGAACGCGTGCCAGCGGGATTGGTGTGTTTTTAAACGGCCATCGATGCCCCAGGTTCTCGCTCGAGCAATTTCGGTATTGATCAGCGCGCGCGGGACTAGCCGCGAGTTCCGCGGGGATAAAGCCAGCTAATCACGGGACAATTTTCAACGAATACAACGCTGTTTGCGAAATAATATATTGCGACGCATGTTCGTCGTGTTCTCTCGATTCTGTATTTCGACGATTTTTCACATGGACCGTAACGCTTGCACTAGCGTTTGGGTTGTCCTGTAATTAATGATTCAAATGAAAAGTAGATAATTTTGTACACAAAAATTAGTGGAAAGTGTCGAAAAAAATGTTTTCTTCATGGGATTCGTTTTCGATTAAATTTAACTAAAAAAATTTTGTTGTGTACGATGAGTACTGTTTTACTCATGTGTCTGTTCATATTAATTATTTCTACTTGTGTTCATCTTTATAAATAGTTTGAACTGTGTGGTATTATTTGTGTTCTCTAATAATTTCATTTAACATGACGGGACACATTGAAATCGATGAGACACAGGAAGGTCGATGATTAATGCCTACACCAAGTAGAAATACATAATAAATACAACATTACATTTATTTTATTTAACCCGATGTAAGAGTATCGTTCAAGAAATGTCAGAAAAGGGTTAAAAAAAAACAGTTGAACCTCGTTTGGATATCTGTCTTGAGATGTCAATAATGCCTATTACAATAAAAGGCTAATAATGCCTATCTAGGAATTCACGAACCAAAACTTATTTGATTCGAAAGATACACAATGTCATTCGAGTATCTAATTTCTCTTTCAAGTGGAATTACATCGGATTCGTACGGACGTCAAGCAAACTGAAATCGTTTTCACGTGTCAACGAACAAAGGAAACAGTGCCACCGGCGGAAAGGGATGGTAGGACGGGAGGAATAGACAGAGACACCCCGAGGAATAAACATGAGACACGGAACCACTCGTATAACGAGCGCGTTCGTTTTAACTTCTCGCCTCACACGAACACCTCAGCCAAGTACTACCTTACTGAATAATCATCCGAGTCGCTGTCTCTTCGCATGAATTATAAATAATCATCTTTGCTGTTCAAAATCCATTCCCTACATTACACCTTTCTCATCCAATGTTTTTATGTAAACTCGATTCGAAGTTTAATTATCCACAACAGAAAAAATCTTTATACCTCGACCTACTAGTATTCAAAAAACAAAGATGCTCAATTTCACCAAGTTGTGGCAACTTCATCGAATTTCAGTGCACAATAAATATGCACTAAATAACTTTACATCTCGCTTCAAGATTTAAAAATTGTAGTTTCCGTTTAAAATCCATTTGCAATTAAATTGGTCATAAGTGCCGACGCAAACAGAACCTAGAATTACCTAGAATCTCGTACCCAGAACCAGCTTCTACAACGTTTTCAAATACTCTCGATAGCTGCAGAGTTTCATTAGTTCGACACTAAAAGAAGAAGTGAAAGAACGTGATACCTTTCGCATAGTTCGAGCTCTAATCACCGTGAAAAACGAACACAGAAAAGAGACAGAAAGAGGAGCAATGGAAGCCCCTGAAGACGAGGCATTCAGAGAGGACGCGCGTAATTTGCTCCGACATCGCGGGAGGATGTTTTGCTGGGCTCACGCCCACCGGGAATATCTATCAAAGACGATCCCGGTGATCCTAGTCAACCATAAGGCTCGTAATTCTCGCGGAACGACAACACCTCGCGCTCCATAAATTCCCGTCCCGACAAAAGGGATCCCTCTCTTATGACCGTGGCTCGTTCCTAGCGATCCACGATCCTCAGGATCCATAATCGCTGGAGGGTTCCGGATTTACGGAACCGCGGGTACAAGGTGGACTATCAAATGTCGCAACGTTCCGCAGTGGTGGGCAGTTAATGCGAGCGTCGCATACACGCTATCACGCTGCAAGAAATTTATTAGGGGCAATGAATGGAATGGGCGCTCCGGTGTCCAGTTAGAATATTTTCCTGATGTTTGCCGGACAAATACAATTATTATTCCGGCGAAACGCACCGCCGTTTTTCTTCTAAATGTCGCCACTGGTTTTGTTTTTCTTTTAAATGTCAGTACTGGTTTTGCTTTCTTTTAAATGCCTGTCGACACTTTGAGGGCTTGATTTAAAATACGATACGATAATGAGAGAATAAGTCATCTAGACTTTGCCCTTAGCTCTCTGTAGTCACATTTACCTTTTCAAGTGTAGTTGTCCCATTGAGTCAATTTGCCACAGCCAATACTCTATTAACTGTTGTTTAAAATCCATTTGATTAATTGAGTCGCGAAAAATTCTGTGATAAATTTTGAACATTGTAGATTATATTTTTATGGTTAAGAACTAACACTGGAAGTTATATGCTGTTTAAACAGATTCTGGCGCCAGTAGTACCATTTTCAATGATGCCTCAAAGATATTTTAGTGCAATGAAAATTCTGGGTCAATTTGACTCAGTATGACAACTGAGGGTTAACAGAAGCAGCTTGTGAGTATTGGGGTTTCGTTCGTATAAATTCGGAAAAATTTGCGGTGACGCCATTTTTAAATGTGTTGCGAAGATTCGAAGGTAGAAAAAATCAAGACCAGACCTTTTCAATGCAATGATTCACTTTAAATTAATGTCTCGAGCCTGTGCCGTAGTGTACCTACTTCTTAGTAGACTGTGGTTGATTATGCAAACACAGCTTTTACGGACTAATTTATGGAGACTGTTGTTTAGTCTATCAAGGGCTCTATCGAGTTCCAAACATAATCGAAACCTAGTTAAACTTCGTCGAACTTGTAATCACACAGAGTTTTAGAAAGTCTTGTATGTTACAAGTGCATAAAATTGATAGTCTACTAATAAATAGTCCATGATATTACAAATACATTTTGAATTTACCATTATTAGTTATAAAGCGCATAGTACGCCTTCTCTCAATGAATCACATTGTTATTTGGCTTGGTGGTCATCTGAAAATTCCATTAAGTCTGACAAATAATATTTCATTCTTCTTTGATTATACACACATTGCGTATTTCACTTCTGTACATTACTTTCAACACAGTTAAGGTTCCTATTTGCACTAAATCACCATCACCATTCATCAACAAAAATTTTACAGTAGTCGAAAAGTTGACGTTAATGGATCATTCAAGTCAGAGTACGTACACTCTTCCCTATCTTTAAACTAATAATAGAAAATTCTCCTTCTCTCAGGGATTTTAATAGGACAAAAATGAAATAAAAAATGTATTAAACTCGATTGAATTGATGTCCTTTCCTATTTTTTCACACTAATCTGTATGCTACAAATGCACAAAAACATCAGTCTGATCACTTATCGACGGTCAATTTTTTCTTCCCTCGACAGACCAACCCCTTCTAAACGCTCCTCAACGTGAAAAATCGTTCTGTCACGCAACTGAATACATTCGCGCACAATTTAAACGCGGAACAGGATGATCGACGACGGGACCAATAACACGTTACTGGGACCAGTTAATTCTTCGTCGTTTCATTTCCGGAACGAGGGGGGGGGGCGAGTTCATTTACACGTCGTTACGGAGACTCTCGTGATTATCCCGCCGCGTCCAGTGTATGCAGGAATACGTTTCAAGGGTACTGGCGAGCAAATATCAACCATTTAACTAGTTTGCAAACACCGGCTAACGCGTTTAGCAGGGCGTTAGAGAAACTTGCGGCCTCTCCGAACGCTCCGTTCCAGGTATTCGGAACGCCAAAGTACACACACTGGGTCCACCCTCGAACGGACACATTCGCTACAAGTGATCGATGATTAATTCAGGAACTAGTTGTTGAAGAGATCTGCATCTCTTTTGTCGCTGTTAACCATTGAGAAAGTAATTATTTTGTTATTACTGCTCCATTTTTGGATACTTCGTTTTCTATCGTTGATTCCAGAGATCATTCAAGTTTGTTCTTAGATAGCAATGCAATAGTTGCAAGATAGTCTCAAGTATACATCTCTATTCAGACGGGTCGGTTATTTCAGATATAAGAGACAAGGGGAGTGATTCTTCTCGATAAAATGAACCGAAAGTTTTACACTAGGACTACCAGCGTTGAATGCATAATATGCTAAATTATTATCGCTATGTATAATATATGTATAAGACAATATAACAGAGTATATAGTATCATGTAAAATGTTTAATAAATTAAAAGTCAGTCTTAATTCCGACAAGTGAACCTTTATACATATATTTGAGTCATAGAACCTTAGAATATTCTAGTAACAATCTTTCATTCTTCATCGTGCGCAAAGTGGTCGTCAATCTCGGCAAATTAAAAATTGAAATTCAGAAGTTCTACCGCGTACATGTTCTTCAAGGTTTCCGGTTCTCTCATAAATCATCCGACAACTGCATCTGCGGTTTCTTCCGAGAACAAACTTATACCTTTACTTTCCTGAACAGAGATACAGCAACAAGAATGTGCATTGTAGTTTCAATCTCAATGCATCCGAACCGTGTTTTTCTCTAACAGTAATTTATTGGATTGCAGTTGGAACACTCCGAAAACAGTTGTTTCGACGGTCTGACAAAAAGTCGCCGCCGCTGCCGCTCTTTGTGTCGGAACGTTTGACTTTCACAGGAGAACAGGGGATTGATTTCAATTAAACGCGTCCCATATTTCGCGAAGCGAAAAAGCACTGACAACCGGCCCCGCGGAGGCCGGGCAACCCCTAACGAGCCGTAGTCAGCGAAAATTAATCGATCCGCTACCCCCAGTTGGCTCAGAAATGCATTTTTTTTTTGCTGGGCTAGAAACAGTGGTACAAAGCGTGGCCGTTACTCGGCAATTTTCTTGACACGCGAACATTTGCAATTCATCATTGGAGGGGGAAAAGAACGTGTATCGCATTCGCGTGGAATTTTAATCCCGTCAAGATTTCTCTGCTATCTTTGAGCTGTTAGACGGCAGATAACGACCGCAACCGACTGCGAATTGATTGGAATATTCGATCACGAATAATCGGTTGATTGCCAAGCGTATATAATAATCCTATTAACCCTGTCACATGGTAATTCCGATCATTGCGTCGATACAGGCTTGTGAAAATTATTCCGCAGTTCGGCGACTGCAAATTGCATTGAAATTTAAACAATGTTTGGATGAAATTTTGTGATTGATGACTGCTTTTTGTAGGTTTGATAACATAGAATCAATTAATCGTTCGCTAGCGGTTGTAGAGCTCCCGATGCTGTAATATTTGTTCATCAGTTTCAAAAGCGAGAAGTATATGCACTGAAATCGATTAATTGACTTTTTACTAAGATCATTTGTATGTTTTTTACGGAATCTTCTCAATATGAGTTTGCTGCATAAGTCATTTGCTAAGATGTTGGGTGGCTCTCTGGTCTCTGTTTGTACCTCTTAGAATTAGCGATCGTTTCTCGTTATCAATTTCGAAATCTTTTCTAAGATCCTCGTTTTTATTATACCACGAGGCATTGACTATTATGCAGAGAGTAACTAATTGTACTAGAATACAAGAACGATTCAGCGGAAGAAAACTTCCTAGTGTCCTTCAACAGCCAACTAGTCTCGTGTCCACCTAAACACAATCTCCGGAGTTCTACCAAATTCATTTACCATTGAAATGATTAATTCATCCTAGAAGCTTCATAAGCGTATATCACCACAGTTAAGAGCATGTATCCTGTCCTCCAGGAAACAGATTCCACCATTTCGCCAACGGTGCAGTTAACTTCGTCAAGGTCTGTTAATGCAGAATTCCCGCTACACATCCAAAGCTTCACCTACCAACATAACACTGACCACGAAATCCGAAACTACGTCACCTAGAAATGTCTCTCCAAACGAAATCATGCAATCAGAATCGCCCCCAATAGCAGTTATTAAGGTCCACTTCGAATTTGTCGAACTTTAAACAGCAGACCGCAATCGATACATCGAACACCCAACAGCGTCCAAGCAATCAGTTTTCACGGGACCGGTTGCGACGAGTGGGAGTTAAGTGACCGTATTCGTACGCGAGACACTTATGCTTCTACGTTACATAGGAGGCCGCTCGTAACGACGTTGTTAGGATATCTGGACGACCAGGTTTATGATGCAGACGATCAGAACGTGCTATTTTTGAGAAAGCACAATCACCTATTGTGTTCAGTGATTTTAAACCAATCTGAGGATTAGAGGCCCTAGAAGTCCTATTACTGATGTACCATATAGTTCTGGTGAACACGTGCACTTTTAGTGTCCCAACTTCCATAGTCCATAGCGACAGACGTGCTGTAAAGCTGGAGGTTTGTGGAGTCTTCTGAGCTTGCGACTCTTTGGGACCCTTCAAACTGGGCCTTCTCATACCAGCATTAACAATGCTCACGAAGGGCCACCGAAAGCTCTGATTTCAGCATTATGCTGTCATTCCCTTGTATGGGCTTCGTATAAAAAATATCACACGTCCATAGTTTCTGGCGTGATTTCAGATATTTTATATTTGACAATTACTGAAATCCCAAATTTTCACCGGAATTTATGTTAACCTCTAATTTCTTTATATTATAGTGTACGAAGATATATTGCATTATACATATATTACACGTATTAATATATTACACAATTTAACTTAACATACATTCAGTGCTGGTAGTTCTAGTGTTAATAGTGAGCTGAACATCACTTGATAACTCGGTCAGATCGCGATGCAAACTTATATAGGGAAGCGTTTATCAGCTGATTTATCACACGCAAGAGCGTTTAATTACACGGGAGCGAGAGAAGGAATTTCAGGTGCCTATCGCCCTTCTAAGCCCCCGGCGTACTGGTTAATTATCGACAACGCTCGTAATCTCGAGTGGACTCCGTGGAACAAGGTTCGAGATCCTTTCGAATTAAATAATCCTCAGACGAACTAGAAATTTCATCGGTCTCCGGGCAGCGAAGGGATTTTGGATTAAGGTAATCTCGAAAAGCGACCAGTCATTAATCCATTCACGAGTAGCGAGATGTGTTTCTGTTATGTATAATAACAGAAGATGTTCCGTTTACATTGTTCTATCAGAATATTAACACGATCGCTATCAGGCGTTATATATGTATGTGTGACGCTCCAATTTCTGGGTCAACGTACTTTATTTGATGAATGCAGAATGTGTTTAGAAATATTCACCCATATTTTATATTATTCATTATCTCTGTTTTATGTATTTTTAATGTATAATGAAGAAACGGGGATAGGGAACTCTTTTAATGTGACGCGGAATTCCTGAAAAAATGGCATTACTCTTTTAGAAGATTTCTGTTTCAATCTATTAACTGTATGAATGAATAATCCATTACATTGCTTAATAAGGCGGCCATTTAATTTAACGTCACTGTAGGATGATGGAGAACAATGGGTCATAATAATAACACTATAACTTGTCAGAACAGCTTTTAACAAGGCTAGAAACTTTTTATAATCCTCATTTTCCCAACACTGTCAAACTTCACAGACCATAACCAAAAGTGATTCAATTTCACAGTATGAATACTAACGTTTAACTTGAAACTAGAAGTGTATATCATGCATATGTATGCCTTATGGAAATTAAAATACTGGGTTGACCAAAAAGTACTGTCGAATTTCTGCAGTAGATAGATGCTTTTATTCTTTCCCAATAGCACTGGTCCTAACTCTGAAAGCTCTGCAGCGTTTAAAGAAAAAAAGCATATATTTCTGCCTGGAAACAAACATTCAATTTGACAATGAATAGCGAATTACTTTTTTTATACACCGAACGAAAGAAGATACTTTTTCCCTCGAAAGGTCTCGAAGCAACAGGTTTGCATTTGTTAATAACGAAGGGACACCCAGCAATGTTCTGTTTGCCAACGCATAATGCATGTAACCAACGGACAGGAAACGGATCGCGTTGATCGATGAGCCTGTTCGTTCAGTAATTAATCCGTGGATCCGCCGTTCGCGACCATGCTCCCCGCGTGTTTCGATCCCGAGCCGCCGCAACCGAGAAACGTGTCGCGATCTACACTGACTTCCGCGAAACGGATTTTTCGTGAAGCCTCGAGAGTCGGATGACTCGAACCGCTGAGGAACGGAGACGAAAGAAAAACCGCAGCGCTGGCTAATACAATTATCGCAAAAAATACGGGCGATGAAGTCCCCTCTGTTGTCCGGTCGCATTAATTCAACGGCTCGGTGCATACCGGTCCGAAAAACAAGAGGGAGCTCATTCTCTCTCGCTCATCTGGTTCTTTGGGGATGGCACAAAGAAACTTTAATCAGCGAGGCAGATTGCTTGGACGGTGTGTGTGTGTGTGTGTGTATTCGTTTTGCCAGAGTTTCACGTCTTGATTATGTGTACCGGCAAATAGTACACTATTTTGATGATACATTCAATATTTATTTCTGAAGAGATGACTGACAAGATTGATAAAGAAGCCGTGAACAATCCGCAATATCGAGACAGTATGACAATTGAATTCGATGACATGAAACACATCTCAAAACTTGACCAATATAGATAAAATCATAAACAATACCACCCCATTGATACAAGAAGTTGATATCAATAAGAAGTAACTAACTATGCTTACTAGAATAAGAATAGACCATACAGAAATAAATGACTACTAAAGTTTTGTTAAAAAAAACGGTGTATCAATTATTGTTGGACCTTATATTTTTCGTTACGATAAATCTGTTACATATTCTGTAACCTGAGAGCCTCCAATACAATAAACGGAACAATATAATAAACTTCAAACAAACCAAGATTCCTCTTCAATATTCCAGTTGAACGAACCCTAAGAGGATAATAAAGCTGTCCCGTAGTCGGTATCGCGGATTAATTTCAATTTCCTTAATTACAGTCCATCACTTGTTACCTCAAACGCCGGGTCAAGAAATACTAGACAGCATTTAATTGGTATAAAGTTGCCTAGCCTCTGGGAGATCTTGAATAGATGTCTGAAAACACATCAAGACGGCTCGTCGCGAATGTTGGAATATTTATCTGTGCCGGGTGCATCGCGTGTCAGGCGCAAACATTCGCGCGGTGATAAACGATTAGAGCAGACGTGTCTCGCGAGACGAAGTAAGACGTCTGTGCCCGGCCGTAAGTTTTTGAAGAGGGATTTGTCGGAGCTGATTGCCGCGCTCGACGCTGGTCCAGGTAATTTCTCTTGTTACTCCGTCTCGTGAGATTGGAATTTTAAATGTTGTCCGGGCAAAGGGACTGACGCCCAAGAAACGATTAAAGTTTTAACTGGTTAGAAGATAGGACTAGTGGCTTGTTAGCTGTTGTCACTGTGGCTCGGTATACGGTGTCCGTGAGTTAGGGAAAGTTTGAACTCCGTCCCGAATATTGTACATTTATATCCCTAAATTTCAGAATACTTATCAGATACAGGAAACTTGAAAAATTACTGGATACTGAGTACATTCCATTGCTTAGAAAATATTACAATTCAATAGGTACTACTTATACGAGTATTAATATGAAGCCAGAGACGTAGCGAAGAATACATGGACAGTCGTATGAGATGTCTCATTTTCTGCGTTTGATGTGTTGATTTTAATGACCTCAACGAGCATCAAAATCTAATTCTAAATTTAAAGCTACAAAAATCTATTTAGATAGTACGCTAGATCTAACAAAGACAATGGGCTATTTTTGTTTCCCTATGAAATTATTTTCGCCTCTTTTTAAAAAGTAGTTCAGGATATCTGAAACTAAACCTGGGATAATTTGATATTATGCATATGTAACACGTAGGACTGCGTGAAGTTCTAATATATTTTTTATTCTATTGTTAACCCAATAAGATACTCAAAAGATGAAAGAACTTTCTGTCTTTACTCCTATCTGTATAAATGACGTTGTTATTTTTCATAGAAATCCGTAGTCTACTGCTAATCACGGAATTAAATATATTTATATTAATCTCTGGAAATGTCATTAAAGTAATTAAAACTACAATGAACTACACGTTAATATTCACGGTACCACAATTTCAAGCTGAAAGACAACTGCTACAATGAGACACGAAGACTTCTACGTCAACGTCACGAGGTCTCCGGTGAGATCAAATGACAATGCTCCGCACCGAGCGTAAAATCGCGCGTAAACTTACAGAGTCAGTGCGGCAGCGTGCAGCAAAAACCTCACGGCGGTAAATATTTAACAGTGTAAACAATTGCAACGCTTTCTCGGAGTTTCTGGGAAACCTGTCGCTCGGCTGCACAGAGGTGTACAAAAAGTTTTCAGGTTGTTACTAATTTATTCAATTAAGCCGAGGCTCGGAGAATATCTGACTGAAATTATTTAGGTGTACGCGTTAACTATCGGCCTAGCGGGTGAAACGTAATTACAGCATAATTGAATGCACGTCAGTTCCGAGCTCTGATTCGGTTTAATCTTCTGACCACCTGTGTCACGCGAGTAAGCTCATTGTCCTTCGAGGAGGCACCAAAGTAATTTCATTTGAAGCCGGTCCTTCCACGGACATTTGATCATGTGCTTAGTGTCTTGCTCAGTCGAGGTTTCGTTGCTCGAAATTCCAACTCATCGTGATCTTCGAATTTCATTACAGTCCATCATTACGAATACGTTTATTAGTTCATCCATATTAGACAAGAACCTTGAAACCTGGATGAAATATGCGTGGAATCTTTGTTTCTTTATGTCCTAAAATTTTATAGAGACTTTGAGAATCATTTTAACGAATTATGGACTTTTAAGCTGAATTGTTAAAATGCTAGAAAATGTTAAAATTTGAAATGAATCAAATAACGTAACAGGAGAGTCTTAAAGGTTTTTGATCTTGTTTATATTCGTATAGCGAGGCATGCTCATTCGAGATTCTATTACTTTAATCAGTAACTCCTCGCGAACTTCCGATTATGTATAACTCGTTATTCAGTATAAAATCATGAAACTCTGCTACGATATCCCACAAATTTTTATATTTCTTTTCCATCCTAGGATGTTATACAGATTTCGATTATCATTTTAACAAAATATAAACTCTCAAATTCGTCTGTCAAAGTAATTGCTACAAATTGACCAGAATTAACTAAATTAAAAGGAATGTACCAAGGGTGTACCTACAGAAAAATTTGTCCTAGTTTGGCCATCCATGCACAGATTGTTACAATAATCACAGAATTCCACGGATCTCTGGCAATTATTTCCGCAACAATACCGAGCGAAATCACGAAAAAACCGGGCCAATAATTCGAAATAGACGGGGGGGGGGGGCAGAAAAGGAAAAAAAAAACAAAAATGCCGGGGATTTAATTGTCAGCAAACAAAAGTCAAGGCGAATGAGTTTTCCCCCGCCGGTCGATAGAATAGAAATCCCGCGAACTGTGCGCCACAATTTCCATTTCATCGTCACAAGAGTTATTCGTTACGAAATGAAAGGATATATGAGGCGCGGCTTGAGGGAACGAAAAAAACGCAACCGGCGTGGAAACTGGTCGTTTTCTATACCGCGAAACAAAGAGACGGGCTCCAATTCCTCGCCGTTGAATTCGGGATCTGCAAAAGTATCGGGGTGACGGATTCACCTGTATTTCACGCTCTCGTTGAATCGTAAATGCAAACACCTATTCAGTTGCGCCTGGTGGACGCAGGAGACGAAACACGTGTGTGGTTTACACGTTTGAAGTTCCAGCGTGAAAAGTTAACCCACCTCCCCGTCTGTCCATGAAACACGTGGCAATATTCAAGGATTTACTTTAAACACGTTGAAAAAGTACTCGAGGGTGTGACGAGAAAAAAAAACTACAAAGGGAGAGGAAAGCTTTCGATGGATAGAGCGCAGTTGTCGCAGTGTCTGCTCGTCAAAGGCGAGATACCGCGTGGAGAGGTGCGACGGGAAACTCGCGGATAGAGTGAAAGCGAAATGAAGAGTTTTTCCACCGATTCTTGGAATCTACGTGGGAATGAAATCGTGGAAACGTTCCTGTGAACCAACAGTTTTATACTATCGTCATGGTGAAGCTGAAGGTGGAAAATATGGAAAAACGCTAATGGGTTAAAGCAGTCCTGTAAGAGGATTGAAGTATTCTGTATTTCGAATTCTTACTCCCATTATAAAGTGAGATCTTGTTCGTTTATGATATTTGCATGGTTTCTGTCGACCTTTCGGAAGAGTTACTTAAGTCCGCCCAGAAATGAACACATAAAATGTTTATGCAAATCAGGATTTTTATGTAGAGAAACGGGAATCGAACAGAAATTTCATGATACTCTTAGGGATTCTTTTAGGTTCCGTGTAAAATAAAAAGATCATTAAATCTTAAATATGCTATAATTGTATAAACATTCACAATTAACTCTTTTAAGCATGGTGGCAAAAAAAAATACATACCACATAACTGAATATAGAAATGTTATATAGTGATGTTTTTATGGTATCACAAGTAGCATGTACAGTTCTTCCCAGTCCCCCTTTTTAGACAGAACAGAATTCTTTTAAATTCAAAATTATGTTTTCATGATGAATGTTTCAATGCAAATTATAAAAATCTGTGCCTCAAAAAGTTAACGTATCGCTAAAAAAAACTGTCACGATATTTCCGTCATTCGTAATCAATTTAATTAGGACATTCATCGTTACCATGACTAGAGCAGCTAATTTCGTTTTTATTAAATAAAAGTTTTCAAAACGACACTCTCCAGTCTGCTTACAAAACGTACAGTAATGTCCACGGATTTACTTGAAGCAAGTTCAAAGAATACTTCAACCTTTCTAAAAAAACCAAAAGAGAACTTTCGATACGTAGAGTGCAATTGTCCCCACTTCCGTCTCAACAAATACAGAATTCCGCGAGGGGAAACGTGGCGGGAAATTCTCGACCTGAGTGAAAGTGAAAGAGAAGAGTTTTCACCGATTCGTGGATTTAACGGGACAATAAAATCACGAAATCGTTCCAACGCGTCAATCGTCTTGCATCAACGTCACAGCGAAGCGAATTTCACGTAGGAAGCTCGACTATTACTTTCGATTTTCATAGAGCCAAAGAGTTCAGCTCTCCTCGTTTCCTTCTCAAAGGGAACCCCACGAGAGAGAAAAAAAGGCGATTCTCGATGAGACCGCCCATTACCCGGGGTCCTGTCCCACAAAGGTGACCCGCCACCCCCGCCCCCCACTTCTTTACCCCGTCGGTCTCGTTCTGTCCCCTTTTGTCCTGGATTTCAATTGGCAAGACGCTGCTCTAAGAGGCTCCTCTTTTTCTTTCTTACGACCGTCGTCGGAGACAAAACGACGGGGGCGGACTGTCGAGAATTAGGTCAGTTGATTAAAAAAAAAAAAAGGGAAGAAGAAGGAAGATTGAAGATGACGAAAGAAGGTGGAAAGACGAGGGACGTGACTATTCATACGACTCGGTGTATAAAGTTCAATCGGCCAGTTTACATATGGAGATCACGAGACTCGCCCAGATACTATGACCCAAATCACTCGAATGAATTTGTATTTTCACGGCAACGATCAAACGATCTTCCGCGAGTCGACGCCGCGTGCCACGGCAGCTTTCCGCGAGACCGAGTCACACGCTACGAGCCCCGACATTGTTCATTGCCGCGTGCAGCCTGTAATGGAAATCCCCCTTTGTGCGGCATAATTGCCAGACCAATTGTCTCTCTGTCCCTTGTACTTCCTCCGAAGACGAGCGCGTTTGACCTCGGTTGACGCGAATCAGGGCTTTTCGCTGAGCGTTAATGCGTACACGGGGACCTTAATTTCCATAATTTGTCGTGTAATATGAGAAGAAATCCTCAGAGGAGTGCGATGACCTGTGCAAAATGACTGTGCTCCGGAAATTCTGGACGTTTACGACCGTATGTCGTCCAACGATCGTTGAAACAGTGTGTGTGTAGCAATGCTAAGCATACTAAATATAGTAAAAGACTTCAAAATGAGAATCATACATTACATAGTTTGATTTATTTCTTACGCTTTTGTATTTTACTGTTTTGCAGTGTTCTTTCTTTCTCTCTTTACCCCTCTTTTCTGTCATTGAATAATTTTGCATTGCGCAATGAAATCGACTATTCGTTATAAAGCACCGTCTAGTTGCAAATACTTCTATTTGATAGATTACTGATGCATCGTAAGAAAAACATAAATCTGCCTAATCAATTTCCTAAACGTGAACGTACAAAAGGAGCAGGAGAGTACATTTTGCACACAAAGTGCCGGAATAGATACATAACAACATAGTTTGTACTTAACGTATTGATAGATACCTAACCTTAGAACAGAAGTATGTAAATCTGAGAAAAATCGAGGCACCTATGTAGTAAGCACATCATGAAAAACTCAATGCATCGGTATGCACAAGAAATTCTATCATCCAAATAATTTCGCCCATCAGATCTCTTACGTTAAATTCACTGAACATAAAAAGTATTTTATAATAAAATTTACATAAAAGTAATTTACCATAAGAGACCTTCATAAGTATATTCTTTACGAATACATCGATAAATGCCCATAATAAAAAAAGGATTTGTACTGTCGGAGGTACCAAAATATGTATACTGTCGAATGGGCATATAGATTCCTAAAAGAATGAAGAAAAGCCAAAGCGATTTTCATCGTCAACACGAATGGAACAAGGCGACGTCATCGATAAAACGGTAGGGACAGCACATGAAAGGCAAGCGATAATTACTGCACCATAAAATGAACCACGGTGGGCACATAAAAGCAGCACGGAGATAAGCCTTTCTTTGACCTATAAATCGACGGGAGCTTGAAAGCGCCGCGTAGCGCGGAAAAATCAAGCGAGCAGATTACACCCTCGTTGTCCTCCTTTATCTCTCTCTCTCTCTCTCTCTCTCTCTCTCTCTCTCTCTCTCTCTC
>NW_015374081.1:705652-736610 GCF_001272555.1 Dufourea novaeangliae | reverse complement strand
CTCTCTCTCTCTCTCTCTCTCTCTCTCTCTCTCTCTCTCTCTCTCTCTCTCTCTCTCTCTCTGGAGAAACCGTCGAACCATTGTGATCAAGGTCGTTTATCAAGTCCCCGGGTACGAACGAGATCTTCCGCCGACGATAGGGGGACAATCGAAAAATTTGTCGGGTCATTACCATCGGGCGACGAGGCGTCCGATGGTCTGGTGCGACGGCCAAGTTCTGTCTGACGTTTCACCTGCCGTCGTCTGATTGATGGTATCGCCGGCTCCCAGCCCGCGAATGTATTCCCCTATCCGTGGAACGAACGATCGGACATACGCTTCGATGAAGGGATGCCTTCGAAAACGTTGGAAATTCAACCCTGGCTGTCTGACTGGACGCAGTCGATCGTATGGATTAATTACAATTGGGGGTGCAGGGATTCGTCCATAGATCAGGCTGGTTTTGAAATGGCTGTAATGGAATTATGGGCATTGAAATATCGTGGGGAAAATGAGTATTATAAATTTAGTTAGAGTTATTAAAATTTTCAGTCCTATCATAAACTAAAATTTTTCTCGTTCATGATACTTGTATTAGCTTTATCGAACTTTCGGACGAATGTCACAATAGTCCGGAAGTACAAGCTCATAAAACGCTTGTAACAGAAATCGCCACAATATTTTCACGATTCGAGACAAATTTAATCAGGACACTTCGTCATTACCACGGGAGGAATTGCAACTTTTGTTCCCCCAAAAAAGTAGGACAGGTCAGGATGAAAAAGGAATACCAGCGGAAGCGGCTTGTAAATATGCAAGGTGCAGTGTCCACGGGAATTCGTCCGAGGGGGCTGTACACACAATCTACATGTAAATTACAACCAATCACCGGTAGCACAGCGCGTCCACCCGACCCGATAAAAAATCTCCGAGAAAACGCCGCGAACTTTTATGAGAATTCCAGTCGTCGGGTCATCAAATATCGCTTGGAGCGTCGTCGATACGGGGGGTCAGCCGTAACGAAAAATCCCATCGAGATGGAAAAGTATCGCTGCTGATTTTACGAATGATTGGATCGCAATATCCCGCGGTACAATGCCCGTCCAGACCTCGTTCCCCGGCCGAATCGTCCCGCGAAACGTTTACGGCGAAAGGGAGCGTCAATACTAATAACCGTGATCCCGACGATCGACGGATCGTTCCGTCGACGAACGATTGCTTCCGTCAGACCGATTGCTGCGTTACGAGAGAAGCCCCATTCGGTCACGATAAAAGCGGTCTACGATCTGATACGATCGATCCACGACAAGTGAAACTCCCGACCCTTGTGAACCGGCTGGAGGATCTTGTACTGGAAAAGAACTCCAATTTCTTAGAGTGCGCTTCTTCTACGGGATAGAACGTCTGTGTTTAGAGGATCGAAACTTGATTGTTTGTGTAATATTGTCGGATCTCGAGAACAATCGTGCAACGAAGATGGAAAGCAGGGATAGAGAGGGGTGGCAAAAAATGACTGATAAAGAGAAACAGAGGGTAACCTTATTGTAACAATTGTAAAATCGTAATTCATTTATATGTAGACAGGATCAGGCAAAATTCGTGGTAGAAATGGAGTCAGAGAAGTCTTAATCCATCAGGGACGACACAAAGGCTTCGTTTTCGGTAGAATCGAATTTGAAAATTAATCTGGAAATAAACGCGTGTATTCGTCGTGGTAATAATTAGAAACTGACTGCAATGAATAGACACGTCAGCAAAAGTCTTATTGGATTGTACGAGTATCCAGCTCAAATTCGATTATATTGAAAATGAAACCTCGAATGCAATTTCGTTGTTCTTGAACTATCGTAGGTAAATATATCATACTGTTGGAAGTACGTGAACCTAACTCTTGTCTTGCAGATAGAGCAAGTAGTGTAATAAAATTGAGCGAGTGAAATTGAAAAACACGATTGCAAAATCGTCTTCACATCTTTTTACAGTTCCAAGTGGCGGGACTGTACTCGTACACACGATTATTTTTTAATTTCGATGGTAGCAGCATTTTATTTACACGAAAAGCGCTGATGAAAGACAGTACCGTGCGAGAAACGCGGCGAAATTGTTTGGACGATACGTTTTACACTCGAGCTATTTCATCACATTAACTCATATTAGTGGAAGTGGCCTTAACGCGTCAGACCAATGTAATAGGTGCGGACGTAACTGAATCCCTGCTCGGAGTGGAAAAGTCCGGCAAGAAGCGGACCAAGCGAGGCAGTACCAACTGAACCAGCGGAGAGATCCGTAAAATGTCAGTCGTAAAAAAGTGAGGGAACACGGTCTGACAGATGGAATTCAAGAATACCAGTCTGTTATGAAAATCGGCGAGGAGAGAAATTTCATTTCAGTGCAACGAACGTGGGAGAGAATTTACCGTGGCAGAGAGCTAGCCTTTTCAGCGCGTCCAAATAGTTACGGGGTACGAAAACTGTTACGTAATTGTATAGTTGTATTTAAAAGGTTGATGGACTGGCGGCACATATGCATAAAAGACACAACCTTCTATTTTATGTCAACATAATTAATACAATTTGTGTAACTTGTTACTTCAAAGGACAATGAGTAACATAAAATTCAGTTTATAGTACCTAAGTAGGTAGATACGTTTTAGCAAAGGACTGACTTTAGATGTTAGCCTCGATTACGGTCACTGCGGTAAATTTGGATCAATTAAAGAATGGAATCACGATATTTATCATTGTTTTTCAATCAATTTTTGTTGTTTGGCTACGCATTTTTGGTAATTCGTAACATACACGATTGCGTAAAACTCCAATAAAGTCACAAATTTAATAAAGTTTACTGAAATTTTTATTTTGTTTACAATCCGATGAAACCATAAACCGGAAAAACAAATTTCTGTCTGATTCTAGTTTCTGTAAAATGATCCATGAACATCTATGTTTACACAAACATCTGCAATGTAGACACTAGAAATATTTGAACTGGTGTGATTTGTTTACGTATCTAACGCTAGTAATACTACATATTTGTAGTCTGCATTGGGGTTCGTCTGACACCACCGTATCAAGAGGGCTGTAAACAATAAAACGTACTACAATTGTTTTACAATTTTCTATCTCGAAGACCAGTATCTTCCTAAACTCTCCAAATCCTCCAATATTTTTCTTTTTGGAATTTGTCTCCCTAAGTCTTTCAAAGTCACTAAAATCACATGAATGGAGTCTAGGGATTGAAATGAAGATTTTATGCATTTATAGCCAATAGGGCTTCGTGTAATACAGTAGAGAAAAAACTTTCGTCAGATGCAATGTGTTTTCTACTTTATTCTGAACCCAATAAAATATTTGAAAGAAGAAAGAAATTCCTCCTTTAGCCGGTGTCTTGAAAAATTACTTTAAAAAATGTAACTTTGCATAAAAATGCGCAGTTTAATCATGACGATAGATACGTAGAGTTAGACGTTATTCGTCATTCACGAATAAATCCCGTAACTTTATTCGTCATTCGCAATTAAAATTTGCTCAACTCTGATTCATGTATGTCAAGCAGAAAGGCCAGGCGAAAGGATGGCAGCGGTGCGGTCTGAGTTACCCACGCAATAGAATTTCATTACAAGTTCCATGTAAGCCACCGTTGCCTGCGGGAGCAATATCAGCCGGCGCGGAAGTTCCAGGTGGCGGAAGCTTCAAACGGGGCCAGGTCCGTCTCTTATTGCTCCCGCTGACCCAAAACGGCGACAACGTTGACACCGATTGGCCACGTTTCGATCGTTATACCTCAGCTAGGACATGGGCGGTTTCTCGAAAAGAATATTCGACGTTGAAGACAACCGTCTCGTCTGGGGGAAATTAGTTTCATCGAGAAAGTAATAACAGTTTCCGGGGTGGGAATGAAAAAACGATTACTCCAGATTGTCGCCAGGTGTCCACGAGGTGGAGGATCGATAAACAACATCCAAGAAGGGGGAAACTGAGTCCAGAAAGTATATGAAAAGTTTCTGTTGCGACCACTACCTCGACGAAGCTACTCGATCTCCGAGGTAATAATTCGGTTCACTGAAAATTCAGTTTGAGTCTTCACGATGAATATTCCCGTTCTATCTGCGTAACGGTGTCGCCGTGAAAGTCAGAGGAACAGCAAATGGGAGTCCGAGGAAAACTTTTCCAGATTGTCCCAGAGAGGAGATTAATTATGTACAATTTTTCTCTCTCTGGCGGGTGGTGGGTGGGGTTTGGATTAAGAGTTTCGCCAAGTTTCCGCCGTGCTCCATTCGCCGAAAAATGATTCGATCGACGTGAACGTGGTGAACTTTACCCTACCTGCCTTATCGAGCTAACTTTCAATGACTACCGTATTCAGACAAACCGTATTGGCTTATTCGAACTCGTCTGGAGATTCGAACCAGAACAGGAACCATCTCTGTGGTTCGTCGGAATAATTGCCACGACCACGAACATCTGGCCGGAAAACAGCATTGTTCGCGAGGCTGTATCGTGGCAGACTTACCGAGGCAATAAAGGCTCGACGGACATCTTAACCCAGACTCGCTTCTTCCGCGAAGTAATTGCGGTCGGAGCAGGTTGATAAGGGCTGTAGTTTTTACAGAGCCCTTTTGTGATTGTCTTCCTTGGCAAAAATAACGCTCAGACGAGACGTAAAGGGGTGGGACGGGAGGGGGCAGCGAAATTAAACAGACACAAAGTTCTCCCGCGTCCTCGTTCAGTCGGGTTAACGACCGTTCGCCGGACCGATGGCCGGACAGTAGAAGAAAATCCAGGGAGCAGGACGTCTGCGGGTGGCCGGCATCTAAACCTCTTCTGGGAAGAACCGTTTACGTCCAGGTGGTGGGTGTGCGAATGGATCCAGACGTATAACGAATCCGTGGATGTGCAAGAAACTCGTTAGCGTCCCCGGAAAGGGATTTAACGAGCTGTTATTAACGAGGCACAGACGCCGAAAGTATCCGGGTTCGATAAGTGGATAGTGGTTTCGGTTATAAATTGCTTCATCCGGAATTCGTGAGTTTTCTCAGTTTCCAAATCGCCTGGCCAGATCGTCGATGATCGAATAGTTTGTCCATGCGTGGTGGTTCGCGAGTCACGCGACACTTCGTTATTAATAATCGCGACGCGTTCGTTAGCTGGCTAGGGCAGGGTAAAATGATTGATGGCCGCGGGAGGAAAGACGACAGCGCGGTAATTGTTATATGGAACGGTGCATTATGTCGAGTCGAGTGATAGATAGTCATCGCGGGCAGGTACGTGGGAATCCCGGCCCAACGTTCCCGCCTTAATTCGCCGTCACAATTATTTTGTTACACACTCAAGGAGGGAGCAGCCTATTTATCAAGTTTACGGCTCAGACCCCCTGTCCGTTCCCGCCCCGCAATTTCGCATAAAAGGGGGCGGTTGTTAGGACGTTAGGTGCACGGCTAATCGTCAACGGGCCACTTCGCGTCTCGGGTTCGAACATTTTATGCATTTTAATCGTCGGTTAATGTCGGTGGAAATTTATTTACGGTGCCTAGAGGGACCCTCACGCGATCCCTTGCGTCCAGGTGAATGAAACATCGCGATAGGGAAGTTCGAAAAAAAAAGATCTAAGTCTGTCTACTTAATTCACAGTCTGTTGGTCAACCGACAACCGTAGACGGGTGTCTTCGCGGGACACCTTTGAAGCTTGCGTCTTCATTCTCGACTTCGTTTCGCCGCGTCAACCCGACGAGCACTCTCATCAACGTCAAGCCCGCCACTCATGGGGGAGTCAGACGAATGGGTATGGCGTCACGAACGACGAGGAACGTTGGGCGCGTCGCGAGTATCGGGAAACGCGGTGCACACGCAGCCTACTCTGTACGAGTCGGATTCAATTAAAACACGACGGAGAGAGAAGACGCCCATCCCTTAAGGGCGAACCCACAAGCACAGTCCGGAGTAGATGGTTACGCGGCTGGTCGACGTCTCGGAAGTAATCTTTCCTGAGAAGTCAAGTTTCGAAACGCTGCTTGTGTGTGCTGAGAGCTACCTGTGTTCACCAGGCGAAGGGATTAGGATTAAGTGCTGTAAGGATTGTACAATCGAATGGAACGTGACCGAACGAATTTGGAGAACTGAATTGTACGAGTGATTTTCGAGGACTGTGTCGATTACTAAACTATTAACTAGCAGAGCTGAGTGATACCGAAAAATTTATTTGAACGTGTTACGGTAGTTGTTGTCTTTGCTGTTTTCAACTATTTTTATGGGACCACGAAAAGGCAGCGTTTGCAGAATTAAGGGGAATTAGAGTGAGTGTACTATTGATCCGGTTATGCAAAGTGTACAGATTAAGTGGGGATGTAGCTTAATGTATGCGTAAGTACACATAAGCTCCAAACGTGATATTACAGTTTCTGTTACATGAAAGCGCTTGGACGTATAGTGGAAGACATAGTGGTGAGGCTTAAAGTGTATGACTCGAAGTGCAGAACAAACGCTAACAAACACATGGAAGCGTACGTACTTCAAGATATTCCTGAACTCTTCTCGGTGTTGAACCGAAAATTCAGAGAATGACTACAAAGTAAAATACTAACATTTTAATGTCAGAATGGAAACCGCAGGACCCAGTTCCAGGGTTAATGTTGAATCAAGGAGATACTCAATTTGAAAAACCTTGCTCCCCCAGCAACCATCGAGCTCTGAATATTTAATAAATGTGAATCTTCGTAGACCAGTCGTTGGCATAAATCCTGAACCTATTTCCTACGGTCGTGTAACAGAATTACATTGTTCGAGTCGTGAAAACTCAAAAGGGAAGACCAAGATTCTTCCGGAGCAGGAGCTTATGCAATCCTTTTTGCTGCCTCTGTCCTTGACCCCGAATGTGAACATATAAAGCTGCACCACCTTGAATTTATGGAAACAGAACGTCCTAGACCCCTCGACAATGTATCTTTGCGTATACTCGTGGACGACACCGAATTTTTCTTCATTTTATCCGCCAACAATTTACGCCCATTCTCCTAGCCTTATAAATATCTAGTTGTCTCTAGCGTGACACAAAAAAATCTGCACCCATTCCCTTGCCAGCGAACGACGCTGTGGCAATTCGAGCAGAGCCGGAGACAAGAACGAGAGTAACCCTGAAAAGTTCAATCAGCCTGGAATCCCTGATTACCGGACAAGGCAGTGGCCAAGGGAAAATGTAATAAGAACGTGCCCCGTGCAGAGAAATCCGCAAAACTCGATTTGCCCGTCGGTGTAACACATCATTAAACTTTATCTCGATTATTTCGCGTGTACTCCGGATGTTGACGAGTCTGTTAAAACATTTTAAGCAAGTCTAGAATTTGTTTTTGCATTTAAATGTCCATTGCAATTGCATTTTAGCAGCCTATGGCAGTCTGTAACACAGTTCGTAAAACTCTAAGCGATGTCCAATTTTACATCCTATGTTTCGTCTCAATCCCCAAAAGGTAAGTAGGGGGAGTTTAATGCAATAGGGCACAACGAAACACCAATAGTATCTTGATATCCATAAACATTTAAAAGTTCAAAACATGACCACAAGATGAGATCGCTTATGTGCAATCCTATGGTCATGTTTTGAATTTTTAAATGTTTGTGGATATCAAGATACCATTGGTATTCTGTTGTGCCTTGTTGTATCAAAATGCTCCAACTGCCCCGACTTTAACTCAGGATCGATTTTACAGCAACACTATATCTACTCTATAAAGTATGATATGTTTCTATATGGGTACAGTGTAAACTGAAACTAAACGATCGTAACTATTGCAGGCGACGAAGAGAGTATGGGTGGGAATAATAAAGAATGCATCTGGTAGGGCACTACAGTCGCTCCGCGTAGTCACGGAAAGGTTAACTGTACACCTTGAAGAACGAAATAGTCATCGTCGTAAAAGCTTCGCTGGAACTGCAATTTTGCAACGAATCCAAGCAGACGTAAGTGGAAAAAGGATCCACGGTGTTTCGAGAACGCGCACGATTCATCGAAAATCAGGAAAACCAGCCCCACGAAGATTTCTGGGTCATCCCCGATGCATAAATGCCACTAACCAGGGGGAGGAGAAGGAAACTATTAACGAAATGCATCCTCCATCGACGATCGATTGGCAACTAGGCGGAGAAGAAGCTCCGCGTATTCGCTGTACGGCGTCCGTGCCTGTTCCGTGAAATCCGCGCATCCATCTGCAATTAGCAATTACCATAATTCAGCCAGGAAGCTTCCTTTTGCGAAGTGGGAAATGACTACAATCTCCTGACGCGATACACGATTCTATGGGAAATTAATACTGAGACGGAGCGACATTAGGATTATCGCTCGAGCGAGCATAACTAGTTATTATTCACGACGAAGAAGTGGGAAGAATGAAAGAAACTGCTAATGGATTCTTTATCTAGGAGAATTTTTTAAACCATTTTAACAAGACTACCTAAGGAGAATAAAAGTAATGCGTTAAGAAGTGTTTGAACCAGTTCAAGTGGAGGAGAAACAATCAAATTTGTTTACAATCAATTTTGATGTTTTACCAAGTATACCAAACAGAACATAATTCAGAGATCCATATATCTATCCCATAACTAGGAGGTAATATTCAATATATTCAATCCTTCAGCCGTGAAAGGTGCAGACAGAGTGTTACATTTTCCTTGATTACTTAATACTTTCTATACTGTAATGGGGCATTAACAGTTCAAGAAACTGGCTACCATGAGTTATGATTAATAATTCATAAAACTCGTGTCTGTTCGATGATCTCGAAAAATGTATGGTAGCCAAACACTAATACAATTTTCAGTCCAGATATGCCGTATAAATGTTCGAAATACACATAAAGACATTTTGAAGTCCTAAAATTTTAATCATTGTTCTAATCCGTCGTCTAATTTTGTTACCCATACTCGCATACAATAAAAATCCCTATTCCACTTTAATGCATTAACACGTTCAATACCAAATCATTGCGAACACAAATTCCAGGGCCAATAGAATCAAAAGATATACGAGTCAAATATATTAGAATGGTTATTTCTGAACCTACAGAATTTCTTCCACCCTAAACAAACATACTTAATTTTATATCTTATGTTAAGAATCAAATCTTAATATACAAAATCATTAACCATTCGTAGAACATATGGTGCTTCATAATTCTGAAAATATTTACTTTCATTTTCATACTCTTCATCTCACTCTGTACCCTTCCGAATCAAATCGAAGTTCAGAGTACGAGGATTAACATTAAAACTAAAAACTAATTTCCATAGTCATAAGAGCGAACAACCAAGTGTTCAATTCTATTACAACAACCATCTCGCAAGTGCCCCAAACGGGGCCAAAGTTTATCCATCGTTTTCCCAACGCAAGAGTTAACTTTCAAAACGATTCTCTGTCCCGTCGGAGTACGGAGAGATGCCGAAACGTGTTCCTGCCGAAAGTCGTTACCGAATCGATGAATGAGAAACTCATTTAGCGAGGAAATCGGGCGGGCGACCGCAATCACGTAGGGGTCGACAATAAAGACATCACACGATATAAGTTTAATTGGTACTCGCACGGCGGGGCTTGTTTCAATTACCAGACGACCGATGCCGCCGTCGATCGTAGACAATTCGAGACCGACGACAGGCCCAGCGAACAATAGACGGCATTTTGCTAAAACGTGGAGGAACCGTAGAGATAGCCAATGGACCGTGCGCAACTGCACTCGTGTTTTCGAAAGAGTCTCGAGAACATCCAAGATTGGCCCGGAGACGAGTGGCGAAGCCTTTTAATTTGGCACAATGGCACGGAGCGACGTGAAAAACGCGAAAACCGAGCGGCGAGGACGCTAGAGACGTTGGGGTCCCGTGATTAGGTGGCCGCGCGGACTCACCTATATACAGGGTGCTGATAAAAATCTGGGACACTTTCACAGAATGGTAATATTAGGGTGAATCGTAAATATCTTCTACTTGTCTTTTTTAATCCTCTATAGGCCCGAATTATTTTCGTGACTATGAAGAAATTTATGTAACGTGAACATGAAATTACAGTTACAAAATGAACTTACAGTTCTAGCACAACGCAACAAAAATGAATTTACAGCTTTCGAAGATTTTAGTATTATTCCGATATCTCAAGATAGAGTTGATAATCGCTACAGATAGGGTAGAGAATGAAATTAGTTACAATCAAGAATGATGAAATTGCGTTCGATGGTTTGTTCCCGAGTTATTAACCCGTTGCCTTGTGATTTTCTTGGAATTACTTTCTTGTCGACAGTTTCTCACAAACGAAAGGAATTCCACACTTATCGTAAAGTTAAATATCAATACCATAACCGATTTTGGAATCTTCAACACGAGTCTAACTTGATGGTATAAACAAAGGGGTTAATCATTGAAAATATGAGTGAAATACGCGTCAAATACTTCAATTGTTTCAGGAGTAGATTTCCTTCATTTGATTGTATTTCATTCATAAATTTAACTAGGTCATTGATCGAGTCCGTATTTAGCTGGAAATTGGCTGTTGCATAAGCAAGTAGCATAAGCCATCGAACCAGACGTGTTTCACGTATATTTCGCCTGTATTTTCAAGAATTAATAACTCGTAAACGAAGCCTCGAACGCAATTTCGTCATAGCTCTGCATGTAGAATCCGCTCTGTGAACATGTCCCGCATTTTATTAACACCCTGTATATCCGATATACTTTCCGCTACGTTTCCTCCTACCCTCTTCCAGTCCCGCCCTCGTAGAATTAATCGCTCGAACCCTTAGGAGCCTCCTCATCGGATACTCACCTGTAACAGAAAGAGGAATGAAGAAAATTAAAAATTATTCAATAAACTGTTCAGTTTCGGGATCGATAACTTATGTTAGTACAACGTTTATACTTGCAAAAAGTACAGCTAGTAGCTGCTTATGTAATGTTACGTCTTTGATTTATGGCATAACGCGAATGCGTATTTACGCATGAATCTCTGTGAATACGGATGAGAGGCTGACTGCTTTGTTGCGTAACAGTGTTCTGGAGGTGCGTTGTTTTACTTTGAAAAGTCTTCAATGAGTAAATTTTGAATGTGGAAGTGGAATCTGAGGACAGAATATTAGAACTTTACGATACATTTTTTTCTGGAGATAATGTAGACGCGTGAAGAAAAGTGATAGTAATAAACACACTATATTGATACCTCCTATAAGTAGTCGAGAGGTCCTCTGCGATGAACAGTTCGACACAACTATGTTATCATAAATATCGGGTCATCCCATAAATTCCACTGGAACTTCATACCAAAACTTAGAAGAATATCTCAAACACACTTTTAAAGTTTATAATAAGACCTAATCGACTTCTCCTTCCATAACTTCTTCAGACTTTTTTGGTGGAGCCATTATATCGTCGCTATAAAACTTGGTGGTTCGTTAAAATATTGTTCAATACTGTTTTTTTAGTCCACTGACATTCTCCCACTTTTTACCAACTAAAAAGTGTTGCAGTGCCCGAAACAGATGACAATCCGCCAACTTTTTGAAGATTTTTTGCCACATGCAATTTAGTATTATCGCGATGAAAAATCAATGTACTTTTATTCGTCGAATCTAATTCGTTTTTCCACAAAACTTCAAGTCAAGTTTCAAACAATGATCCAAACCCCATCTACTAATTACAATATTAGAATTAAATGCTCGTTTAAAACATTTTTTAGTACAAACTGATTGAAACTTCTTTGTACTATTCACATCACTTCTACGAGTAAACTACATTTACAGTATCTTCTATAGCCTAAATGGAATTCCCACAACAATTATCCGTATCTACACAAAGCAATAATACCAAACGCATACGATTCTGTGGTACGTATCGAAAGCGTACAATACTACACTAAAGTGTTTATAAAAACGAGATATCTCAGACGCGTATATTTCAAACCGTTCGAAGCTTCAGTAGAACCCCTCCGTGTCTAGGCGAAAGGGGCGGTGATCCACTTTCCCGATAAACGTATCGAGCACGGAGTGTCATCTCCGCCGGAAGCGCAATAGCTCCTTACGGGAATATCACCACCGAGCCGCACACCGATCATTTTTAACCGTCTCGGAAATTTATTGCGGTACAGATAAGTCTACGACAAGGTCGATCCGCGGTTTCGTTTACGGACAGGTGCGCGTTTCCCTGACATTCGCGACCACTCGCGGAAAAGGGGTGATGGGAAGCGAGTCTGGATCATATACGCGAAAAGCAGCAGATCCATGGAGAGGGTTTCGAGTGTT
Source organism: Dufourea novaeangliae (assembly GCF_001272555.1). Lineage (NCBI taxonomy): Eukaryota > Metazoa > Arthropoda > Insecta > Hymenoptera > Halictidae > Dufourea > Dufourea novaeangliae. The sequence goes on along the minus strand of NW_015374081.1, from coordinate 724,366 downwards.
TCAAGTTGGCAAGCCGCGAGACAGCTTCGGCACTTTCACGGCTCGAGTGTGCCACGGGACCGGAGGAAAAGGCTTCACCTCCTCGCGGCAGGGCACTCGGTCGCCTCGAAGAAGCCAGACCGTAGTCAGCGATTCCTATCCTCGGCGCAGCCTGCCGAGTTATATTGCTTTCTACCGGAGGTACCGCCCCTCCAGTCACCCCTGAACTCGAGCTTCCGTGAGAGACCGTTCCGAGATCTGTTCCAATCGACGCGATCCTGCTCGATACGCCGATAAAAAGGATACATGAAGCACCCTCGACGCTTCATTTCTAGTCGTCACGCCTCGCGGGTCGTTAACACCGATTCGAGAGAGGCACGAAGCGTTTATAAATCGCTGGATAGGTAACGTGTCTGTCAGGACCATTTTGTGCAAGTATTTAAGTTAGGGTGGGGTTAAGGACTCACTTCTGCGGCGTGTTTGATGGTTGACACCTTCTATGGGGGCAACTGAGTGTTCCGTGTTTCTGATTTGGATAACCATGCAGAGAGTATGAAATATTGCTATTCTCAATCTTCGATCGCCACTGCTGATCAATGATTAGCGATACAATTCAGATGAAATAGTGATTCTAACATTAAAAATTCTATCAACTTGTACTAACTCAAGGCTGCGCCACAATTTTTAACACAGGTAAATTCTTTTAGAACAAACGCTAATTCGACGACTTTAGAGAAAACGCTGCGATCATCTCATAAATAACCAGGGGACTTCCCTCTCACATTCCAAGGTATAGCCTTCTATACACCGAACCATCACCCGCGATTAGAGCAATTAATGCAGGATTACACACGGCAATATGTAATAATAAAGAACAAGCACCAGTAATTCTGCGTTCGATAGAGTCATCGCGATGAAAGTGTTCCCTAATACCACGTCCCTCTGGAAAACGGAGGAAAGCGCGAGGAGCACAAAGGACTCCTGTGATCCTTGTACAAACAGGCAAACCAGTGCAAATGCGGCCAGAAGGATTTCCTAGGATTGTCGCAGAGTTCCTTTTTTTTTTTTTGCGCAGGCTGCCTTCGAAAGGAACCGACAGAAGGAAATCCACCTTACGTAAACACGCCTCAAAGGATACCGTGCAAATACACTTTCGCGAGTTTCGCGTCCAGGGAAAATTTCCCGCAGGAAGCTTTTCTACGCGTCGCGGGCAGGCAATCGATCATAATCCCTCCACGACCAAGGACGACGCGAAACTTCGATAGAATTTCCAGCGAGTCTGTGAAAGCGGCAGGGGAACTGATATCTAAGCTCCGTCCCTCGTGCTGTACCCAGAGATACCCTGGATTCCATTCGCCGCGAACATCGGCCACGATGAGCTGAGAATCAAAGATCGGCTGGTGGGAATTGTTTGCCAAGGACTAAGGGTGCTGTCTGATATACGACGAACGGAATCCCCTTATTCTGGAAGACGACTATATATATATATAGAAAATGAAAATGAAGTGCCTGTCTCTAGATAATTGGCAACGAATAGCAGCACTTCACGTGTTTGGACAGAGAGGCACGGAATCGGTAATATTCTTGTAATTTTTATATAAGATTTGTCTATTGTGGGTTCTGGATGAAGAATTAGTACCAGATTTAGTGAAAAGTTATTTTAATATACTTTATGTTCCAAACAGGGTTAAAAGCACTAATGTACTCAGAACATTCTTAAGTACTTCAGCACTGAACATATTGCAGTGAATGAAATATACGGAATTTAACGGGATCTGAGGTACATAATGCCGTCATACTTATCGAGATTGCAACCTAGTTAAATGTCGTCTAGTTATCTCGGCTATTATCAATCGATATTAATATCGAACAGTAATTTACTATAGTTGTATACTTGGAACCCCCGACGAAGACAATGGATGTCCCCTCGTGACAATTATTATGATAATATCTGGAATTGACGACCATTAGAGAACAATACAATGAATCTATTATACTATCTATCAGCGCCGTAAGATCTCCCAACCTACAATAACGCCCACGATCATACGACCATTCGAGTCCCGGGAAAAGGAAATGGCCACCTCCTCCAAACAAATGTCCCCCAGACCGACCATCCAGAACAATCTTTCCTGTTCCCGTTGTGCACGCGATATTAATTCCCGCTCACGAAACTTTGACGCAACAAGCTCTCCACAAAGGCGACCCTCCCTATATCCATATTTTCCGAGCAACGAGCCGGATTGCTTAAACGAGCACCGTGCCTGTCCTCGCCCGAAAAAGACCTTCTCTCCACAGGAGAAAAGGAACCACGCTCGTCGAAATATCCGATAAATATTCAACGGATGCATTACGCGGATTTGCATCCCAAAGACAAAGAGAGTCGGTGACTCCGTGGTGCCTTGTTCCGTTCCGAACGCAAACAAGATCCAATCGCAACTTGGACAGAGTTTTCGGTGGTGGGCCGTTGCCAGGCATGAACGTTTTAACACACTTCCTGCGTGGTAGGATTATGATGAATCCCTGGATCGATAAGAGGACCGCGGAAGTGGGTTCGTTAAACTACGCAAATCGTAGGAAGCGGTCGCTATACCGCATTGCGAGAGACCGCATTACCCTGAGCCAAGCAACCTGGTAACGCCCATTATTCACGGGCTTCTATAACCGAGACGGATACGGCGCAACGATTTTCTACGGTGTAGGGTGAAAGGGGTTAATGGCGGTCACTTAAGCAATAATTATAATAAAATCAGGATATCCGATGAAATATTTATTGCAAGCTACTATTTATATTTTAAGTGTAGGTAGAGAAAAGGATGGAGTCTAATTTTCCCCCCTACAGTTTTGCATTTGTGCAAGGTAACAATGAATTATATTGGTCCCACGTAAACAGTAACAATGAATACGTTTTAATGTCTTATGTAAAATTATGCCCTCTGCATGCAGCTTACTCTATTCATTCTCGGGTTATCCTTTTCCTCAAATCTTCTCACTCTCACCTTTCCAGCCACCCCTATTCTCCACCCACTTATTCACTCCCTCCAACATTCCTAACAAGACCAATTACACACCAGGGACGCCCGAATTTTCTTCCCAATTTTCCACTTCTCCTCCAGACTACACACACTCACTTCGTCGCGACTCAGAACGAAAGGATCAGATTATCTCGAATCAGATTAGTATTACACCTGGTCTATATGAAGAAAATGTTATGTTTCGTAAAAATTATATATTTTACACCACGTTTATTACTTCGTTGCAACATAAGCGTTACCAATAGAGCTTTAATATTCCGTAAAGAATATCTATTCCAGACTTTCAGCAATTTCATAATGCCTTGTTACGTATATTGGATATTCGACAGGTGTCCTAATATTTATGAGTGTATATATCATCTGTTACATAACTTCAATGAAAATGAACGTTATTTGTTGGCACTTAGTTGACCAAGTAATTCCTCACCAACACCAATATCATACTAAACCCTTTGTACTCGATTATTATCCCTTCTGAAGGGACAAAATATACGGGGAATTAGGAAATTCCGAGTGTAAAAGGTTAAATGGTCCTCTCATCATTAATTTACCGTGAGCGCAACGGTGTTTCACAATCCTGAACACTTTGCATGAAATCACGAGTTTTTGCTGCACACCCCCAACAAAGTACAGGCTAGCCGTGCACAACCCCTATATCCCCCGTTCACCAGATTCCGTGCAACGCAGCCGCCAATCTCTTTCGAAACAATTACGCTGATCAACAGCAACGGTTGTCGAAAGGGTGGTCTCGTGCCAACCCCGATTCCACGGGACGTCTTATCCCCCGTTGTGTCTCAGTCTAATCCGCCTTCGAGATTATGTATCAGAGTCGGAGGACACGGATAGCAGGATTTAATGGAAAAACAAATGAAAGCCTGGTTTCCCTGTGTGTCTCGTTGGATGAGAAAACGCTGACGTTTTAATTTAATGCGCGAGGTAGGGTTAAAGGGCGATTCTAGGAGAACAGAAATTCCCTTTTTCGAAGATCTATGTGACTGCTGAACAGTCTGGTTTCGTGAAACGGGCTTTTGAAAGTCCTTGCTTGGCTTTGGAGAACTTTTCTGTGATAAATGGGGGTTCCAATTGTTTTTTGGAGATCTGTGTCGAGCTTGTGCTTCGTAATTCTTTTCTGGATGACGTAATATTCAGTATGGTGGTAAAAATTACAGTGAGGTATTAACAGATTGTTTTTGATATTAGAACTTTCGGGGGTAAGCCGTAATCTCTTGGAAGAATTATCCCAACATTTCGCCATACTGCATCGGTGTGTTTTTCATATCTTGGTGAAAGCAACCGCAATGTTGGCGCAATATTGGGATACTTTTCCTAACACAGCTTGCACACGAAATCAACGAAATGCAAATTATGTTTGTTATATTTATTATTTGTTATATTTATTCTCTATGTTTATCTAATTCAGGGTAGCAGTAAAATTTCCATTCTACTCACTGCTACAGTAAGTATTAACAACGTCGTAACGAACATGTGAAACAAAATAGATTAAACTAGAATCCACAAAATTCATTAAAGAAGCTATGTAGCTCGAGAAATTGTCAATATGTAGTTTCAATATCGCAAGAAGACCTGATTTTTCTACAAGGACAAGAGACTTCTACGAACTTCCGCAAGAACTTCCGTAAGAACTTCCGTAAGAACTTCCGTTGAAGTTGACAACTGTTCTACCGTACAAGATAAATCTCTTCCACGTAACGGAACTTGCAACAGTATTTTCGAACCCTTACATACATCACATTGAAAACGATTCATGTTCGGAGCAATCCTAGACCGATTACATCGTGTCCTAGCCGCACCATCGTCCACGAGACTATTGATCTCCCCTCGCCACGCGCGTATCGCTCGCTTTCGTATAATCCTCGTCGAGATTACGAGCCAAAATCGATACGGGCAGCGTAGATAAAAAATTGTTTGTCGCCAGAGAACCCTTCACCCCTGGGAAATATCTTCGAAAAATCGCTGTTAGCTCGTGAACCGTCCCAGAAGCACGCCCCTCGTAAGTTCCTTGACTCGACAGAAAAACTCCCTGTTTAGCAAACGCTAGGCCGATCGGGAGTGCAGGAATTCGTGTTTCTCGACTGTGAAAATTGAAACCTATCTCGCGAAGAGCCATCGAAAAGCGTTGCATCAGCGGCCAGCGAAAACTCAGGGGGGTGGAAGTTCGCGTTTCATTCGTTGCTTTGCAACAGCCTCGCGACTTTTCAAGTATTCCTTCTCCCCCGTAAAATTGGGCCAAACAAGTATCGATGGCGCGGCAGAAAATCTCGTGGAAGCCGAAATCCGCCGCGTGGCCCAATTCCGGTTTGTATCTGGCCTGATCGAGTTAAACGTCATATCGAAAATGACTTGTTTCGATGGAGGACGTGCGCGAGTGCACTCTCGATGGAAAAGCACCGAGGGTTCTCGAAGTTGGTCGGCTTAGGTCTCGATTTGAGATAGAACCGGTACCACCAGGGAATTTTCGCAGTGAAATTAACTGTGCCGCTTTTTATTTTTCGAGCAAACAAAAAAATTGCGGCCTAGGGCATAGGGATGTACTTGTGTTTTGATTCTCTGGGGAGGTGTACTTTTTTATTTTACAAAGGGATTTTAGACAGATCGTGCAAGCCATTGTAGGATTCTACGTAAAAATTTAATGGGAAGCCTGCAGAATAGGGGGATGTTCTAGTGATGTCAGTTTGAAGTTTGCAAAGTCTTGAAAGTATCATGTATTATGTATGTACAAAGTGATGTACTACGTGTATTGTGCCGTGTAACGGCTTACAGGATGATTAAATGATCCATAAATTTTCACGCAGACATATTTGGAGCGGGTAATAGAACATCTGGACAGATGTGTTTCAAGACAGAAATAAATTAGGCACAAAAGTACGTATTAGGGTGTATTCGATATATTTACTTCTCTGTCATTTCTGTGCAGATAATATTTAAACTGTATTTGTCATTCTCGTCGTGAACCAATTTTCTTTCAAATTTTATCGAAAGGAAAATTAGTAACCTCCTTCTCAGTAAGCACCAACATCAAAAAAGCTTATTTATCAATAACCTATTAGCCAACGAATAGAATAGTAATAATGTTCACTCCAAAACAACCATAGACAAAGTGCTAAACCTCAAACAACACAGAACTTCTGAAAAACTAACTTAATTACCGGAAATGTCATACATGAAAGACAACGCGTGTCATTTTAACACTTTGACTGCCACAGTGAAAATGGCCATACGTAGCCAGACACACTTTATCTCGTTTTTAAGTCATAAATCGTCAAAAATAAATGTGTGTAGTTGATAGAGGCTGTTGGTCTTTTGAAATTGCACTGCGATCTTAATTTTACGCTAAAATTTTACAACGATATTTAAACAATCCAGCTTATTTGCAATGTACATGTCACTCATATTTGGGTGACGTGGCAGTCAAAGTTTAGGGGTACATTAAAGATGTTGGTTAACGTTCTAATTTGCGGCTAGTCGGCCAAGTATACAGGTGTGTAGTCACAAACGGCGGAGAGGCTGAAGGGGCCCGATAATGGATTCACTCGTGGCTGCGAGTGGTTTGAGCGCCCGGCCAGTTTTCCCGGTCCTTTTGTCGGACGAAATTCTTCGCCTTTACTTCGACGAAGGGGGCAAATTCTCGGGGGTGGGAAGGGCGGGAGAGGGCTGCTAACGGTTCCCTTGGAAAGCTCGATAAAAGGGATGAAAGTCGTTGGAAGTCGAACAAAGAAGGCGCCTGAAGAAGGAACTTTGGGGATCGTTCGTTGCCGCGGTAAATCGCGTTCTTCTTTCGTAAACGAATCCGCTGAAGAGACACCAAAGGACACCGCGGAGTTGATAAAAGGTTAACTGTCCGTGATCCACCTCGGTCACTTAACGTTTTGTACGCCCTCTATCGCTGGCAATCGCTTTGCACAGACAATTCGCGAAGTGCACTCGCTTATAATCTTAAGAAAAAGTGGCTGAGATTTGGTCTCTCAGAGATCTCTGAACAAGTCAAGTATCCAGGATCATTTTCTTTGTAAGTACGCCAGCGTCTGAGCAAGTATCTATTGTATATCGACTGCACAAACAATAATAGACGTTTTTTGATCCTTGACAGATATTGTAGAATAGGAGACAATCCTTCTATTCTACTGATTCTGGAATGGATGAGTATTCTGATCTAAAGCTGTAGTTCTAAACTGATATCTAGACTGCGGATATTTACAGAAAATCATATTTCTCTAGTTCAATTTGTGATGAGTGGAACAAACTAATAACTCAGGTTACAAACGAAGGCGTACTTTCTCTACTTTTTAAATTACGTTAAACGTTATTAAATCTTTCACTGTATTGACATTTTAAACAATCGAATAGTATTGCTGCGCTCGAAAGCAAAGCAACCAAAACGTAACGATCTAATCGCGTCAATTATGCAGTACCTACATTATCTTCATTTCCTACCGATCAGACATATTGTCTTAGATAACAGAGACTTTTCTCGCGAGAAACTTGGACATCACAACTCACTGCACCGCGATCCGTTGCAGAGAGTTACCTTCCCCACTAAACGGCAGGTTTGGTGTCAGTTTTACGCGGTGAAAGCTTTCATCCCTCTGGGGAGTTCGTCTTGCAGCAGCATCCGTCGAAAACTGCGTTAATGGAGTAAAAGCCTCTGTATGTTCGACCGCGTTACAGTACTTCGAGACCAAGGAAAACTCTGGCAACGTAGGCAAACTCTGGGAATACGTGCCCCCCAAACTTGACTGGCCAGTTTTTCCAGTACAAACGAGTCGAGTACGCTGGGAAAGCAAACAACCAGCCCGCACACGCTGACAAGCTCGCGTGAACAGTCCTGTCTAACAATCGTGGGTATCTATTATTAGCAGAAAATGGCGTAGTCGCCGACAAGTCTCTGCTAGAACATGTAAAAATCGGTAGGCAACTTCGAAACTTCGTTCGCTGGGCCTATCTCCCGTAATTTCCCTCCATCAAACTGTTATCAACCGGGGTTCCTGGACAAACTCGATTTCCTTCATTAATTGCTACACCGTGGGCCAAACCCCCGAGGTACAACGAATGAAGTACATATATGCTACTGCCTGCATCTCCTTGTTACAGTCAACGGGCCCACTCAGCTGGCGCACGGTTACGCGAACGAATCGATTTTGTTTCTCCGGGAGAAGTTGCATTATGAAAGCCATTTGGGTTGCTTTGTGCCTATTGCTCCCGTGAATTTTAATTGAAAATCGATTACACCAGTTCCTTTCAGCAAGGTTGTCATCCACGTGAAAGAATGATAGAGATTCTCTAGAACGTTTCCAATTGTGGAGATTATTTTTGTCAGAGATAGTCCGTTCGTATCATCGCAGCACCGTAACATTTAACAATGAAATAATTCGTTCTGTGCGTGTGTACGGGCAGCTACGATATCATCGTTTAATTGAGAGTTCGAGGTATGAAATTACAGTGTGCGAGGTTATTAAAATAATTTCATGTAATTCGACCCCGTGAAATGTATTCCATTACTGGAATGCCCGGCCAGAATTAATTGCCAGCGCTAGGGATATTAATTATAAATTATTCATCGGTAAGCCTATCAGGTTCCCTAATGATATCCTTAAGGTCGATTTACACGCATTCGATGTATCCGGTCGATTATGCGAGGTCTCGTAAATATCAGTTTGCATGAAACTCACAGGGAACGTTAACCGACTGACGATCTATGATTTTTGTGAAATTTGATACAGAAATGGAGCACTGAAAAATGCTGCATACAGTGCGAATATTGATACATCTGTGGACAGTCACACTAGCTTGGAAACGTCATTGAGTGGACACGTAGCTAATATGTGTAATCAGATCTTTACTGTATAAACAGTTTCATAAAAACACATGCAGAACGCTGTATGTTATATATCTTCACGTCCCACGGAATGTTCTTGCGTTCCTTTTTTCAATCACATACTCCAATGTGCGAAGTTCTGCATGTAAATAGTGAAGCGTCATATATCAATGCATTTCTAAAAAAAAAACTATTTAAATCATGAATGTCATAGAGACCAAATTATACACAGCACACACAGGAGGCGAAATCTACACAATTCATCGATTCACCCGTGCAAACTTGATTGAAAAGTAGAAAATACAGAAATGTACCTACATTTTATATTCGGGGTAATACTCGTAATTATCACAAATCACAGTTCCAGGTTACGAAACAAAGCAAAGTAAAGGTATATAGAAAATAGTTCCACTGATTACTAGTAAGATAATTAAATTTTACAAAAAGGCATACGTATTTCGAAGAGTTGCTCGAATGAAATTTCTGACTGGAAAAGGAACTATATCAGATTAGAGATTAGAATCATTCGATTGAAGGATAACTCAATTCCACTTTGGCAAACTACGCAAGAACATTCCACGGTATCCGACGGAAACATCCGAATGTGTAAGTACCTTCGTCGCCAGAAGTTGAGGAGTTGTCCTCTGGTTCGGGCGACGATCCTGAAGAGCCAGGGGACTGTCTGCCGTGTCTCCAGTCTGGCCGGCCATGCTCGAATCCTCCGGCTGTCCCCGACCCCCTGTTGTCCTCGTGGAACCGTCCCTTATCGGGGGACAAGGATCGTCCGTCCCTCGAGTCGCACGTGTACGAGGAGCCACGCTTTCCGTCCCTCGCCTCGCCGCAGACCATTCTTTTCCCAAAATCGGTGGGCATCGCTGAACGCTTCCTGAGGATTCCGTGACGGGAATACGTTTACGCGTCGTCGACGAGATACGGTGTTAAACAGCCATTTCGATCGTTCCAGGGGGAAGACTCGATTCAACGGAAACTTGAATTAACCGAGGGAAATCGGTGGACCGACCCGGGGTTACAAAGAACGATCGAATTTCTGGCACGATGAGTCGTTATCGTTCGACCTCGAGGTGTACTCGTATCGCATCCGGTGAGCCGACGATTTATAGGAAACGATTCGTGTTATCAATGTGTTCCTTGGACAGGTTGAATGTCGTTGGAAATAGGTGTAGATCGTGCTCGATTGAACGGTAATCTCGACAATTATGCGCTGTTGACTTTGCTTGATGACGCGTCTTGACTAATCCCAGGACTGATTGTAAGCAATCGATTGGATTGGGGAGATAAGACTCGTACCAAAATAATACAATAGGATGGTGTTATATTCAAACCGTTTCATTGTGAATCTTGTACTGCTCTGACATTGAATACTTTCTTAGAATGCATCTATATGTAGATTCTAAGCAGACTGTCGTTTCTGTCTGTCTATATTTATACAAAAATTGATAAAATAACCATTTTAATTCTACAGAATAAATACATTCTTGAATTTTGGGAATTTGTATAACCATCCACGGTCTAATTAAACTTCCACGAACCCTTCTATATAGACACTTATAAGAAATAAACGACTCTACATTTACTTCCGCGTCTCAGAAGGCGTGTATAAAGAAAGCCAATGATCGTTAAGGAATTAACGACAAATTTGCTGTTGGTAACGCGTTGAAATGACAGAAATTAAGGGGATAGCGATGAATCTGAAGAAACCCGAAGCAGATCTAGGGTTCAAGCGTATCAAAGAAATAAACGCCGTAGCTTTCCGTTCCAGACCACGAATCAGATTGCTTCTGTATCCAATGGCTCACCAGATTTCTTCCACCCAGTAAGCACAGGGTCGCAAACGATCGAGATCAAACGCAAGAGGAAATCATCGCAAAAGCCGTCGAGGCATTTCGCGGCGATCGTAAACGTACTCCCTAGAGTCGCCTGTGGCGGTTGGCGATCTCCTTCCGGTGTAGTCACGGTACTCCGTCGACGCTCCTGACGAGGAAATCGACTGTGGTGATCGTCGGCCACTGGTCCCTGAGTCTCTGACCTCATGGCCGGCGTCACGGACATTTGCCAAGTCAACGTTGGCAGTAGTCTTTGCTTCTTTGGCGGGAGATGGCGGAGGAGACGTTGGTGGCGATGGTGATGGACTTCCTGCACGACCAGAACTGTAGCACACGGCTGCCTTCCGCAAAGTCTCCCTGCACAGCTCGGAGAACATGCTGCCTCCCCCATGGCCGTGGCCCTCGCGGACCAGCGGTTGTTCCTCTCTTTTAACAATCCCTCTTCCGACACTATCGTCCCTTTCCTCGTTCACCGATCACTGCCACTATCAGTCATCCCGATCCGGACCCCATTGGGAGCCCGTAATTCTCGTGATACCACGTCAGCGTGTACCGTTCGACACTACATCGTTACTGGTCTACACCCGAGATATCTAAGGGTTTAACCGAATATACCCCATTCAGGAATCTCATTCCATCCGAGCTTCTTTTGGATAGCGGGGGGTGGAATCCTCGAGCGACCTGGCGCGACCCCGACGAAAGCTTCTCTTCTTATCCCCGGGCGAAAGAGTATACTACGCTCCTTAACCCCGATTCTAAAAACAAACCACTGGAAGCTCGCCCACGGGTCTCATGGAAATTAAGAACACTCTCGCCGGAATAGACGGTAAAAGCGAGTCGGAACCATCAGCCATTAGGTCGAATGGGAAACGTAGACCGAGTCGTGATAGATGCTAGAGCCGTGTAAAGGCTGAAGAGCGTGCAGGAGGCGGGATAAAAAGTTTACCAAGCAGGACGTTCACTCTGATTTATTTCCTCGAGATCTAGAAATTCCCGCGAGGCCGAGATGTACGCTCGAGCCACGGCGTAAACACGTTTACGCGAGGCCCGGGTAAGCGAGAGCCGATCGAGGAAGAGTAAGTTCGGCCACCGTTTCCATAAAGCTCGCCTGGAGCGTGCCCAGGAAAGAGCCCGCTCTCGACACGAGCGCACGATACACTAGCGGACGTAGATGGTGTTAGTTAGCGAGCGAGAGACGACTCGGAGGAAGCGTTTCGTAGGCCGTAGTAAAAACGTCTGGCTGGCTGCCAGCCGTTTGAAAATTTACAGGCCGCCCTCGGCCACGACAGGCCAGACAACGTGAACTGTCGTGAGCCCCCAGAGGGCTGAAGCACGGGGGCTGCCACCGTGGCACGGAAGTGCATCGCATGGCGTCTCGTTTGCATTGCGCCCGAGTAATTTCACCGATGGCTATTAATTCGACGCCGGCATGAGATACACGCCGCACGATATGTCCTTTGGTTACCACGAGCCTCGAGAGCTCGCCCTGATGGATTCTTTCAGACTCCTTGAATCAAGGTAGCTGAGGGAATTTTGAAAAAGAGGGATAATGGTTCGTCGTATAAAATTAAATACAACTCTGATTATACAAAGGCTTTAAATCGAAGTAACCGAGAAAAAGGTAAAAACCCGATGAAGATATTTCTGAAGGTAGTTGTCCTGGTATCAAGGTATATTAGTACAAATTTAGACAGTGGGAGGAATGTTATCGAACTGTAGTGTATATTCTCTGTTCCACATTAGCAATGATGAGGTCGCTGCAAGAATTCCAGGGACTGTAGAGCAAGGGAATAAGTAAGTACCCTAGATTCATAGCACTCGCTACGCTCTGCAATCTTTTAAGGAAACGGTATTTGAATTTCATTCGTGGATAAAACCGAACGCACGAGCAGAGGCTACTGTATTCACCGGGTTGCTTGAATAGCGATGATAAAGTAAATATGTGGATATCGGGGGAAGCGAAAAAGCGTCGGGTGATAGATGGACGTTGTCGATTGTTTGGCGATGGAAGAGCTGATGGACAGCTTTAAAGTGCTCAAACAGGGAAACGTGCGTTGCCAACGGTACCACACTGATTAGTTGCGTTCGCGTTTATTCACCTGGTATCTCTACACGAAGAGAAACATATAATTCTAATCCAGATATAAATTTATTTTCGACTTCCGTGCAACAACAATAAAAAGACTGTATATTTTGTATCTTTATTAATGCACTCTCTGACAGAATCGCCGATCCACTCAAAGAATTGACTGAACAGGTAAGCCTGTCGATACCATTTCCTCAAAACTACCGAACGTAATGCCCCTATAAATAAAACTGACTATAAAGTCATAGGTTTACGAGCATCCCGAAAACAACAGGCATCTGTACCAGGTCTATTAGAACCTGTCTCTAAACTTCGAGACACAGAACCCCTATGTAAACTTTACGACACACTCTATAGAACAAGACCTGCACTGTTCTCCCTGTCAGAGCCATTCCGCCAGCTAATCGGAAATATAATGTATCCACGGAGACATAGACGGACAGCTGGGACGCGTGACGACAATCGAACCCATTATCAGCCGGCCGATAGTGGTCCGAGGAGGACCTGGTGTGGGTGTCTGTGTCGGGGCTGCCACTTGCCTGGAAATTCCCGAGACAATTGTCGGTTTAACCCCTTCCGGAAACTCGCGGACAATACCCGTGCAGGCGATGGTCCTGTTCGATTCCGTTCGACTCGAATCGTTTCGAGGGTATCTCGAGAAATCTTTCGTGCGGAAACCACTCGACGAGCCACGTGAAATTTCACGGCTGTCTCCTTTCGTCGGACGACGAATCGAGAAGAGTCGATATTTCACAGGAAGAATGTGATCGTGGCCCGTTCGAACGAAACCAACCACCATCGTATGGAGTGACAAATTTCGAAATCTACTCTTATAAAAAACGTCACGATGTCGCTAGTTGGCTTCGTGTCGGAGGGATCGATGGCGCGTAAAACGATCATCGGATTATCGCGTCCCGATGCGGACGCGCTTGGCGTGTGTGGATAACGATGGATCCCTGATCCGACCAGGCTTGGCAACGATCCGTGTCCAGATCCCGAGGACGCCAGTTCCCTCCGAACCTGGACCAGTGACCCTTCTGACCTAATGGGAATCCCCAATTCCAGGGGATTGCAGCGTGTAGCTGACGTCGATGACACTGGTACATTTGCCAACCGCTCTCCGTCCGACTGTCTGGAAAGGCTACACACGGACCATTCGGGACGATCCGACCGCAAATGTCAACGATTCTGACCGTCGTCCAGCTAACGAGGAATTTGTCTTCGGTCAGGCTTTCCCTTGGAGAGAATGGTGTCGAGATGTGTACTGTCCGATAAATTGTTCGATACAGAGTAAAACATTGGAATAAAGATTGCTTTCGTAACTTGTTACTATCGATGTCAATTATCATGAAATATTCCCTGAATAGAACTGTCGGGTATGAATTATACCATAGGTAAGTGAGATGTAGGAATTAATGTTCATGAATGTAATCCACGAAGAAGTTGACTCTACCGACAGGCGAAACATGAAGAAATTGAACACTTAAAAGTGGTCGGATGAGTTGCCACTCAATGTAGGATGGATCCATATTAATAGAAACCTCTGATTGAGACAGTAAGATCAAAGAGACCTCTTAAAGGATTGGCCGTTGTCGTTGTGAATCAAGAATCCAAGAAACAAGCGCAACGAAGCGTTCTACCAGCTTCCATCGACGGTTGCTAATACTCGTGGTATAGAGAGGCTCATCGACGACGGACCGGCCTTGCCATCCAACGAACGAAGCAGCATCGAGCTTCCGTCAGCCTTAGAAATGGAACACAATGGCACGATTCTTCTGACGTCTGACGCGGATAGCCGCATTCCCTTTCCACGAGAGCGCACGCGAAGCGTGTAATTCATCGGTTATCGTGTAATGCGCTTTTGTTTTTTCTTGCTCGCGAAATGGTTCGAAACTTCCAATCGAACCGTTCAAACGTTATCACCGCTTATTTGCTCGATCGACGCGTTCGAAGATTGAACGGCGATGAATGATAATCTTCCAGAGCTTAATCGGGAGATCATCTATGGCGATATCGGAGGCAATTATTTACAGTTAAGGTGAACTCATAAGATCTCGTATCTCGTGCATTCTACATTGAAAAAAAACCGAACGAAACTTGTGTATTGATTAACGCTTATTTAAGCATTGACACCGATGGACATTAACACACTGGTACCTTATCACGTTAGACGTGCTCACGTAGAATAACCTTTTTTCAAGCATCCTTGTAATTTTTATTTTGTATTTATCACCCGACTGTATACGCATGTGTCGTACATGAAGGCACAAAATTTAATATACCTAGTAGAGGCTTCACTAATTAATGAAGTAACCATTCCGTACCAGAGCAATAGAAACATCGATGAAGAAAATGAAATTCAATTCATATCTAATTTTCAATAGCTTAATCACTAATTAAGACCATAAATACCAGAAAAGATGTCAAAGTACACCTCGAAAACGATTATCATTCATCCACAAATCAATCTCTAAACGCCAAATTCACTTTAGAAAGAGCAGACTGAAGCACCTCGACCAGCATTTTGAACCACCTCGACGCCTATTAACGAACGCTCGCAGCATCATCAGCGAACTGCAAAAGCAATCAACTCGACAATCGAAGAAAGGTTGCCCAGCGACAGCCAGCGGGAGAATACACGGACAGCAAGGGGGACCAGTGGTTAAACCAATTTGGGCGCACGTGGAAACGCAAGGAATAGGATCGACGAACGGGTGAAAAAGTGAAACACTCATAGACCGAGGATACCACTGCAACGAAATCCCACAAGCCCTGGCTAATTTACTGCCTCCCTCTATTATTTGGCGAGTACACCGTGAGAATCGCCGTTACCTTCCTCGCTTAATACCGGTGCATACGCCGAGGCGCGTACAAAACTAGGATAAATCATCCTGTCCTGAGAATGTGTAATTCGTCCAGGTATTAATTACATTTAATCTTTCTTCGCTTTCCGTCGAAAAAAAACTCTTTCGATCCGCTAATGAACGGGACTGACGGAAACCGGACGACGGGACTCGTTAATTGCCAGTTAGCACACGTCGACGATTTCACCCACTGGCGAAGATAGGTCGTAGTTTAGTGTAAAATTCTGCTGGATGAACGCTTATTCCGAAAGATGAGACTGATGGTGACCACGTGATCGGAAAACCCACGCAATTCACGACTGTGACGAATACGTTTCGAGGCATTCTCTGGGATCCATGTTGAAACGGGTTGTCTTTTGAGAGACAGTCCATTTATTTGGAGGTATTTATATTTATCGAGGAAGACCCTTCCGGGATGAGCTGCATAGTGAAGAGACATCGATTAGTTTGGTGACTAGGTATACATCATCCTTGGTGGAGAAGAGATCGTCGGACAGATAAAAGGTGATGAAATTGTGGCTTCAAGTCACAGTACTTACAATTAGGTGAAACTTCCGTTTAGAAAGTCTTTCAAGGGAATTATTCCTGGAAGGTATCTCATATTTGCCAAGAAAAAGAATTGTCTACGCAGAAACAGAATAAAGAAGAATCATTAATCCTTTCGGTCCCAGAAACTGTTTTCATACGTGAAGATTAACGTATCGATCCTCAAATAAGATAACACCCACAATGTTCACCATCCACGTGATCTGGAAATCCTGTTCAGCAAAGTTACCTTTCTTAATCCCCCTGATACCTCCTCACTGTAACTCTCGAAGGGCAATTCGAAACCAAGCGAACCGAATCAGTGCAGGCACGGAAGAACCACCAAGCATCAAGGACACTTCACAGAAGTAGTTCGATCTCCTGATCCTGTCAGACCCAACACGATCCTTCCACAACCATAAACTAAATTCCATAGCAATACCAAAAAGAAAAGTCTACTCGTGACAGTCGTCTCAAGAAAGACCAGAACTCCCGAAGGAACCAATGCGAGAGTACATCAAGGGGCCTGTCGTGTCGGTCGCTCGAGGCAAGTGCACCCGCACTGGCGGGCCACACGCGTGTCCTCCGCGAGGAACCCCGTAGGAATATAGAAAAAAAAAAGGCAGACAGAGTCCTCAGGGGGTAGGTAGCGCACCTGATCGACGTCGCGGCAGGACAGAGCGCGCGTCCACCTCGTGGCGACGCGGCGGCACGTCATCCCGGCCAGCGAGCGGACAAACTCGAGAGGGTGAACACGCACGAGCCGGAATCACCTGTACACCGCACGGTCTTCAGGCGAGAACTGAGGACCGCGAGGGAGGGAGCAAGAGAGGGAGAGAGACATCATGGACGCGAGGGAGTCGGAGAAACCCGCGTGGGACAGAGAGAGAACAAGGCGGCGCATCGCGTCGAAGCAGCCCCTATCTGAAAATTCGCGGAGGTGGAACAGAGAAGGGTGGCAAGACAGAGAAAGAGAGAGAGAGAGAGAGAGAGAGAGAGAGAGAGAGAGAGAGAGGGAATGTATAAGAAAAAGGGATGCGGGGTGAAATGAAATTGGTTGGGGTGGCGCCGAGGTCGAGAGTAAAGGAAAATGGAGAGGAAAGAAAAGGAAACGGGAGAAAGAATGGAATCGTCCCGGTTGGGAGATTTGTCTCCAGAGGTTCAACGGTTCAACCCCTTGTCGCGGTAGTCGTCGCGTCGGGTCCGCTGAGCTTCTTCGAACGAAGGACGTAGCCCTAATAACGCTGCCTCCTTTATTGCCTCTTCGCTTTATCGTCTCCCAAAGAAATTATCCCCCGAAGAGTGTGACCACCGGATCAAGGAATAAACTGCAACGAGTCTCGCGCCCTCTTTCGATCTATATTATTAAACAGCAAGTAAAATGTGTAAAAGATTGTCATCGTAACAAGAAACATAAAAACAAAATGGCTACGAGATTATCGGTCCGAGGAGCGTGATGGCAACCACATATATGTGTTAATCAATTTCCACGGTGATTCCTATCAGCTTTTCCCATCGTACAGGTTTTTACCGAAAGATTCCAGACACGAAGAACGAAAACGAGAAGGTTGAAAGGCAAGAAAGAATGCAATGTTTTCTGAAAATGTTCGGATAATTAATGTTCCGTAATCGGTCGCAACTTGGACATTGAGATCCAGCAATATATCAAACGATTCGGCCCAAGGGGTGTAACGTGTAACCCCTCCGAAAAAGGAACGGGGGGCATTTGCATAGGGGACAGGACCAGGCTTCTTCTCGAAAGTTGGCCGGTCGAGCAGGATGGTCAGTCGGTCGGTTTCGGATCACCTGTCCCACGATTATCCGGGGTCAAGATTGCGAGAGGGACTCCCGGGAATGGGCCCCTCGCATCAACGTCTCTTGGACGTCCCAGTTTACGATAAATTAATGGTTTTTCGAGGGTCAACCTTCTCCGTAGCCGGTCTCACGCGAAAATTCAAATCGCCAACTGTCCTCTAATTATTTATGGTCGCTCGTATTGTGTCGGCTTCCTTTACGTACAACACTCGCTGGACAACCATCCCCCGGAATGCTGTACGTACGTAAACTAAATCGTTACTTTACTCGATACCTATACTTTTTTGTTTCAAATAGACACCGGCACGGGCATAGACGTACATATTTCTCGAATGGTAATTCGCGCGATATGTAAAAAAACGCGGAGAACTGAATCATTCGTTGCGTCCTGACGCCTGTAAACAACCGAATTGTAAACAGAATAGTTCGCTCCTTCGATCTCGAACGTTCACATTCGAAACGTTGACTCGTTGAATCTCTGTTGAACAAACATAACGCCTAAAAAAGAGTAGCTCGTTTCACGGAAACGTGTCGGGAACGATTTCTCAGACTGGCCGAACAGCGATTTAGAGAGGTTCACATTTGAAAACGGAAATGTTGACTTCGTTTCATTCCATTACGTGCCGTTTCATTCATGACCGTCGACCGACCCGAGACGAACAATGCGCATAGGATCATTAACGATACTGAACCCGGGTAGAGTTTCGTAATGCCATCGGAAGAAAGAAGGAAG
>NW_015374081.1:610571-704430 GCF_001272555.1 Dufourea novaeangliae | reverse complement strand
TAACGCAGGATGAACGCGCAACGAAACGAAATTTTCCGGCCTTTTGTGCGCGTTGAATCGTCGCGAAGTCAGGGTGGCCCGGGGGGCGGTTCGTCGATACGCCGCCACATCTGCTCGACTCATCTACATTGCTCTCGTGAGTGACATGACTGGAATCCGCATACGGGTCCCTGAAATTCCGGGCGTGTCTAAGCGGGACAGACTCGACCGACTGGGTCCACCTCGTGAAACCGGAGTAATCCAACACTGGGCGACGGGGTTACGTTCCCCATTGCCAAGAAATACGCCGCCGAAGCCATTTAACCATCTCCTTTTCTTGTTTCGCTCCGTCGGAATTTCCGGGGCTGAGTTATTTCCCCGGATTTTCCAGGCTCCGCGGCTCGAAGGGAAACGGGGTGAGGCCGCGTCGACGAGCACCCTTACCAGGAAATAATTAGTTCCATCTCCTTCCGACTAAATATTTGCGCAAAACGTTCGCTCGCGCTACTTTCCGAATTTACACTCCGGCGTTCACTCCTACCTTGTGCGTGAAACGAACGTTAAGTGAAATGGATTCAATGCAGACTCCTTTTCGATCAGCATTAGAGGTTCACGGAATATTTTTTTTTCTTTATTGTACAGATTGGTATATAGGGTGGAGTAGGTCGAGTGGTACAAATGAAGAGGTCATTCCACATGAAAAAATATATTGAAAATGCAGAATAAAATCTGTTCGTTTTCCAGATAATTGGATTCCACAATCTGCTGGATATACATACGTGCAATTGAATACAACTTTGCTAATGCGTCTGTACATTACATTCTGTTTCTACTTATTGTCAGGACGAATACATTTATCGATTATCTCGAAAACGAAGCATCGTACGAAAATATTTTATTGTACATTTTCGACTTATTTTTGTATATGGAATAACCTTCTATTCGGTTGTACTACTTGTTCTGCTCCATTCTGTATTTTAGATGTAGAAAAGTCTTATCTTGTGAGGTGTGTTAGGATGTTACACAATCGTCATTCTACTAAATATCCAAACGCAATTGTTCGACTGTGGACATCGTTTGGCTGGGTGACGTCGAAATTGCAATTTCCGTTTGATTTCATCGACAATTTACATATATATTCAGGACTGAATACTTTTTTTAAAATTGGCATTGAAATTGACTAATAAATGTGCGAGTTTGTAGATCAATTTTAGTTTTAATGGTTTTTATTTTAATAGTTCCAATGGTGAGGAAGGTAAAGCATTTGCAGGGTCTTTATACAATACCCGAAAAAAAAAAAATACTTAGACAGTGGAGACCTCAGAAATCGAACCTCTAATATCAAATCGTGACTCTTTTGTAAATGTCGTTTCCAATATTACAATATTCCCTCCCTGTATAGATTTTTTGATGACCATCGTATAATGACATCGTCATCCCCACTGTCTCATGGGAACCGTTGGCAGAAGGGGGACCCTATTTCATACGAGAAATGATGACTGAGTAGGGCAACAATTGCTTTCGTATAGCTGGAGGGCAATATATACCCAACTCATAAAAATCAGTGCCCTAAGCAGAACACACATGCTGAGCCCTGGCAAGGCTCAGGTCCGTATACGAAACTCCCTTTTAAGGGAGTTTCTTCGTACAATGATAATACAAAAAACTAATTTTGACTTCTGTGACCAAACGACGAAATTTTTCGATTTCATCACTATATTCAATTTGCCAACTGTTTCTTTTTTCGATCATGGTTAGACTACCGTATACGGTCTATAAACGCGTGTGATCCAAATTGCGTCGGTATACGTGAACACAATTGTATACCGAAGCACGAGAAACACAGACCGAATAGCTGTTTCAAAGACTAGATCGAAATTTTCTGTACGGTTTCCACGGGCAACAAACACTATCGAGGACTGCAATTTCATTCGAGTCACCGAGCAAATACTTGACAAAGCAACTTGGTACTTCATAGGACTTCTATAGTACCTCTTTTCCACAGAAGAAAGAACACCGGTCATAGAAAACTTCTATATTCGTCGAAGGAGTCGCGTCGAGTGGAATACTCTCGAGTGCAAATCAGCCCCGTTCGGTGCGCGGGGTTAATTATCGGTCATTAATTTCGATTCGCTCCGAGAAACGACATCCGTCGATTTCAATCGAAACGGTCGTTGGGCACGAATCGGAAGCGGAACGGAGAGGTTCGATGAAAAATCGAGAGGCACCGCCACTTAAAGGCTGTTTTCTTTTCCATCGTTCTTTCAGTCTCCGTTTCGATCTCTTCGAATGCTTTTCGGATCGGAAGCTCTAGCGAGGAAATCCGCGATAATATTCACTCCGTGTACGTTCCATATCGTCTCCGAATAATCTGATTTTTAATGCAGTCACTTACGCTCTGTACAACGTTCCAACTTAATCAGCGTGATTTCGAGAACAGAATCCCAATACACACCTTCCACGTATCGATTTGCCATTGCCTTTGAGTTGCCTGCTGCTTTCTAATCTCCCTAATTAAGACACACGCGCCAAAACGACTGCTTTATTTTGTGAAGTTTATCTGTGCTCTATCTATAGAGGATTGATTAACAAATATAGTAGTCCACGGTTGATTGACGCAAGTTCAGGACCACGTTGCGACAATTATCAAGAGAGGTGCATAGATGTTTTAAAAATTACTGTTTGTTATTTCTCTGATTGAATATTCGATGTGAGTGAAATAGAGAAAATGGTTTGGAAACCTACTTTGCGATGTGTAGCACATGTAGAAGTAGTTCCAGGAATTGGCGGGGATAACTTCGAGTCAATTAAGTAGGGAATACTAGGAAAAATCGTCTGCCTTTTTGCTGTATATTGACTCTGAGAAACGAGGAAAAGTCATGAAGTGAATAATTTGGAGAAGAGGAAGGATGAGATACAAATTAAATTCTTGAATTTAAAGTGACTATGAGCGAAAACGTTGTTCTGAGAAAGCACTGCTCGCTTCGGAAAAGTAAAGACCATTTTCTAATGACTTTTTCTGTTAATATTGAATCTACCATCACCCACCATCGATACAAAATACATGACCACATTAATTTCGAGCGCGGAATAAGGTGCCTAGTGCTTTTTTCTCGCAATAGCTTCAGAAATGGTAGGAACGCCTCGCTAAGTGTATTGCTCCGAAAGAAACTGGTGGTGTTTAGTTTATGTATACCGTAAATATTATTCTAAAGGTGAATTCACAGTATTTTTAAGTCACTCCTCGTAAGCTTGGTGGAATTTATGGTCGAATCGATTTCACGATCGGCGCACACCTACGTGCAAAGAAAGAAATAAATACCTGTTCGTTTTACCGATATAAAGGACGTGAATCGATACCACGCGTTCACCTTCTCTCTTTCGCTGTCCCATTCATCGCCTCCTTGTTAATTCCACGAATATCGAACTTCCGCAATACCCAAAGTCTCCATATTTGTCGCGTTTACGCACACCAGCCCTTCTCGACGAGCTTTCGCAGCCTTTCACGGTTTTTTTTTCAGCCGTATCGGCGCCCGTGTTTCATTTCAATGACGCCCGCTGCGAGTCGAGTGTCTTCCGATGGAGCATCCTTCCTCGATCGAAGCTCCGATCCGATTTTCCAGCATCGTTCGTCGACGTCTGAACACGCTTATTGCTTCGAGACCGACTGATTTTGCGGCAGAGAGTGAACTGATGCGCGATAATAGGGACATTCGTGTAGTAGATTACTATTTCATCTATTGGTTACTTTGATCTTTCCTGAATTTTTCTTGGTTTCTACTATGATTTCTTACTTGGTTTCTTTCTGTGTGGTAAAATTTGCAGAAATGACTTTGTGCTTTTTGATGGTTAAACTCATAACAAATGAAAGTTTTGTAGACTCGTAGGAGTTTACATCATGAAGAAGTAAAGGTATGATACGTCTAAGATACAAAAGATACTATTTAAATTTCAAACGCTCGAGTTGAAATTCGACGAGCAAAGCTTATGCTACTATGAAGTGGCCTAAAATATATAATTTCTATAAAACATCACATTTTCCTCATAAAGACCAGGTTGTCCCAATACTTATAAGTGCTAGTGTACGTAACAAATTAAACGAACCGTGTTGTACACTGTCCTCCGTGAAAACTGTGTTAAGATAAAATCGAGCAAACTATCGTTGTCCTGGCACTCTATTTCCTACGCACGACTGAGCTTCCGTTTGCTACCTGACGAGCCTATTACCTCGATTCGGACCGATTCCTCGTCCATCGTGTCCCGATCGGATCGGAGGAATGCATTCCCCGTGGCGGACGCGGTCTCTGGACATCGGCCAGAATGATATTTCGAAGATGAGCTACGTTCCTCGAGGCACGTTGCCCCGCGGAGCCGACCAGGCAACACGAAACACTCCCGGAGAAAATTGAAACTGCCTGGTACGTGACTCTAGCAGCGGTGTCTCTGGCCGAGTACGTAAATAACAGACGATTCGTTGCCCTCGCGGAAACGACGCGATACACAATTTTCTCCCTGTGGATCGAGATTCCAAGGAAATGTCGTTTGCAGCCACATTGGCCACACTTTTGTGGTAGAGGTTCACGTTCACGTTTATTTGATCTGATAGCTAAGTTTACTTTTTAATTCAGCTTTTTTAACAAAATTTTGTGACTTAATTTGATATAACTAGTTAACGATACAGAGTAATGAAGTAATAGTTACTTGAATAGTACACGAGGTTTGAATATTGAGCTGATAATTTATTTTATTGAAGGTAGAGGAAGCTGATTTTTAAGTCAATAGTTCTCCAAAAAAAGCAAACATATTCTAAATTAGCGACAGAGATGGGCAAATTCATTATCTAGATAAAAAGTTTCGAATAACGAATAAAAGATGAAAAAAATATTTTTCATTTTTCATTGATCGAACGTGGCAATTGCAATTTTTGTAATAAAATAATATTTCTTCTTGAACGAGTAGACACTTGGTAAATGTACAAAAAATGTTCCAAACAATCAAAATTAATTTGCGTTACAGAGAGTTGAACACAACGTCAAACATTTTCCATCTGAAAAACGTGTCTCTCATTCCGCGCAAAAACGTCTCACAAAGACAAGTGTTATAACCAGCTACCGCAGTCGCAGCTTTATACTTCCTCACAAGGAAAGTTCCACGAAGAGTGAAACATCGTGCAGAGACTCGTAGGGTAGTTTCACCCTTCCACGCGGCGTCCTCCCATCATTGTTTCCCGCGCGTACTCATTGTGAGTGCCTGGTGCTTCGCGTCACGCGTGTGTCTGCATCTGTCGAATAGACAAAACCCACACCCAAACCGTCGGTTTATTCTCCCCCGTAATTCCAACGGGGGGAGACGAACAAAAAAAAAAAAAAAAAAAATTTCGAACGTATCGAATCACTCCGCGTCCGGATTGATAGCACGCGGATACGTTGCTCGAATCGCGGAGAGTCGCGCTGCTGATGAAATTGGCGTCGGCCGTATTCGGGATCCCGGTATAGAACGCACGAGGCTGGGTGCACCCCTGTGAACTCCCGATAAACGAATTTCAGGTAAAAGCACCGTTCAATCGGGTATCAGATCCGTCTCGAAGTCGAAAGTCTGCCCCCGGCTGGTGGTTCTCGCCTCCCCATCGATCGATCCCTCATCCTCATATTCGACGCGATATTGCTGGTGCCCCCAATCTTTCCGGCAACGGCCGAAGGGCACGGACGAGAGGATCATCGATTATCGATCGTGGATCAGTTTCATTCGCGCGACGAGGAAAGCCAGCCAGCGCTCACGGGGCCAAAATTACCGTGCAGCCTTCCCTGTAATTCATTTCGCTCTTCAGACTTCGTTGGCTTTCAGCTCTTTGGTCCCCCGTAACTTCTCGACGGGCACGATATAGGGCAGTTTAACGGAAAAATTGGCCCGACCGATCATCCTCGAGAGCTCGATACGATTGTCGGCGGTCTCGAGCACGGGTACGATCTTGCTGAATCGTTCCGTGATTGTTTGAGTTTTGGGTTGGATGTAATATTTGTACGGAAGCTTTTAGCAGCTGTTGGATGTGTTACGTGGGGATAAATGAAGTTTGGTTAGATCGATGGTGTTCGGTTCTGGAGATTTGTGAAGGTAACGAAGGGAGGAAAGATTGAAAGGAGTACTTCGAATTCTGTGCTGTTGGAAGAATAAATTTCTGTTAGTTTAGTAGAGGGGCTAACGGATAAAGGTCTGACTAGTCGAATCTGATTATTTGTCGTTGTTATTGCTTTCCACTTTACTGTCCAAAGTTAACCTGTTCATTTACTGTCGAAAACTCTATACATTCATGGTAACCAACTTGAACAGTTTCTTAAATAGGTCAGATAAGAACATGTTCCAAACTACATCCGCAAAGAAAAAGATGAACGAAAAGAAAACAATAAATGTACCCCTTACTACAATATCAAGTGCTGCCAACAATTCAATCATATCACGTGCAACAACCCAATACAATCAGCAAAAGAAGTTTGGGAAAAGTAAAGGGCCCCAACTCACTATCAAAGAATCAAACATACTCTCAATTTTTCTACCAGCTCCATCCCAATCGAAATTACAACTTCCATAAACTCAGAATCCACTCGTCGCGAACGCGTACTGGTTCCCTCGAGCTCGAGAATTCCAACCGACATTCGAGGGTTGTTTCTCAGGCACCCATGGATCAACTTCGCCGTTTCATTCATCCAGAACCAAGTCGAAATTTTCCCGAAACGGAAACAAAATGACCAAATCCTTTCGAAGGCGAATCCACGGACGAAAGTCGGTCCATTGGAACCGATCCTGCGAAATGGCCGGAGTTTCACCGTCGGAACCTCGAGTTTCCGCGTAGCTGTCGCATTAACGATCGAACGTATCGCTCGTTACCGCAGAGGCCTCCCCCTTTATCGTTCCCGAGATTTATGTCAAGTGTATCGCGGAGGACTTCGGTATTTTTATTCGATCGAGATAACGTCGACGCCGCAGCACCTTTGTTCCCCCCTCGGCATTGTGGCCGATTCTGCGGACCACCCCGGTACCACAGTTTTATCGAGAGCTGTCGAGGAGCAGGGGCGCCTTCCTTCATGGGACTGCCGAGCCAAGGAACCTTCTTGTACACCCCGATGTCACGGTTCGATATACCCGTATCGCCCGCCGATGTCGATATAACATCATCCAAGTAACTTGTTCTTTCGTCATCAGCTTCCTTCCCTGTTCGTGATGCTTAATTTAGAATTTAGAGGCGATACTTTATTCCATTGAGGTACTCGGGACTTGCGTTGGAAAACGTTTGCACATACGTGCCATCTTTTTTTACCGTTAACTACTGAAAGGAGTTTTGAAAGAAGGAAGGACTTCAACTGTCCAACTTAGATTTGAATGGGGTATTGTGAGATAGTAGGTACATATATGTATAGATTCCTAATGATACATGTCAAAAATATGAGGTGTAGACATTCGATAATTTTAAAGATATATAGAATTAGAGGATTACCTAGTTCACTATCCCTAGTTGTTACTTGAGTATCACTAGTTGTTACTTTAGTATCAGTAGGTGTTACCTTAGTATCGCTAGTTTTTACTTCGTTATCACTAGTTATCACTAGTCTTAGTTTGTTATCACTAGTTATCTTTCACGTCCAGATTGATTCGAAACTTTCGAAACTGAAAGTCGCACGAAATATTAGGTGTCTACTTGATCCGTGGCTAAAGTAACATGCCCTGTGGATGAGCAGAACCAAACAAGTTTCCAATGCCAACCACTCTCGAGCATCCAAGATCAACGTACATCACACCAAGTATACCGGTTAATTACGATACCAATCGGGCTCCGAGAAGTAAAAATTACTAAGCAGAATATATATGTAGAATATCGAAACCCGTTCCTTCTAGTTCACGATCATTGCCCCGCGTAAGAAAAAACCGACAGCTTATCCACAGACCGATTCCAGGGGAATTAGTTCCGGTTTCTACGATTTAAATAAGTCACCGACGAGCCGAGATACGTCTTGCTTAGCTCGGAGCCACGCGAAAAAGGAACCGACGCTGGAACTCCACTAAATCTACCCGTCGTCCAACGACTTTTTCACCGGCCACTTGGAACCGTACCAACGGAATTCCGCGTCTCCACGCGTCCAAATAGGAAAAAAAAGCGCTCGCGAAACTGTGCACGCTGAGGAAAAATTTTATTGCCCCTCACCCCCCATCAGGGACTTAGCAGTGTTTCTCGACGGTATTAAAGGGGTATTTTAGTGTAGACGGCCGTTTTCAATGTGACTTTGGGGAATTAAATTGAAGAAAAATACCAATCCTAGTAAACTCAGATTTTGTGTGCATTTTTACACATGATTCGAGTAATAACACAAATTTTCATGACATTTTATTAAAAATTACAAGAGTTCTAAACAAGTACGCGGGTCGTGTCGCGAAAAATATGTGTCAAATCGGATGCATTGATTGCGTCCATTCTAGTCGTCTAAATGAAACCAACAAAAAAATGAAATAAATGAAAGTTCTGTTTTATTCTCCATGAATGTGGTTATTTCTCGACTTAGGATAAATAATGTAAAAAAGAAACTGACGAAATGACTGTTAACCTTTCAAAGCCTAAATTATATTACCGTTATTTTTTACAGCAAATTTTATTCCACATAGATGAAATGTGACTTTTATTTTTTTTTTATTTATTAATATAGCTAAATATGGTGTCTCTGAGTGCTGGCATAATTTTATAGCATCTCAGAGAATTTGAAAGTAGTAAAGACTTATAAGTCCTAGCCAGGCTCTAAGCGTATTGGTCCATGGCAGCATTTTCTGTAGCATAAGTGGTACTACAAAGTATCGTCAGGAAATAAGGGGTTAAGGTTCGTCATGCGGTACAGGCGCGCGGTATGGGCGCCGTCCTTTGTTCTTTGATAGATTGAAGAGTTTTATGAATTTCATCGTAATATTATCAGAACACAATTTTCGAGGTACCCAATTATTCCAACACAAAATTGCAAAAAAAAAAAGTTAGTGAAAAAATAGTTTTTGACTTATGGTAATATTACAGCCGGGATACGAATTATAATTTCAGTTGCTTACCGTTGCAGCAAGTCAGCCCACAGAACGCTTGGCCTCGAATCGTTTCATCCGCAAAGGGTTAAGCCGCGAACGCGGAATTTCACCTGTCTTCGAGCAAAACCAGGGCCTCCTTTATTTACCGCGACACGCGAAGCAATTTTTGCGCGCGACACCGTTTCACGAGGCGCTCAAGCTGAGCCGAGACCTCCTTTTCTCTTACTCGTGAAAAATTGAAAATGGAACGAGTCTTAAACGCGACGTGCGAACACTCCAGCGCAGGGCGAAAACTCGCTAGTTTGGGCAAACTTCGAAACTGGTTTACTGGCGCCTTAGGCCAGCCCGGAAACTTTCGTATGCAGCGCAGTTTCTTGCCGCCTAAACGATGCGAAAGACGGAATAAAAAGTTCTCCGGGCATTGTGCGATTCGAAAATCCCAGAAGCTACAACGCTAAATATCCTCGCTTCTGTTCCGAATAGTAGCGATTCGCGATGTCGGAGCTGGCAGGATATTCGGTTGATTTAATCCTTTCGGTGTTACTGACGCGCACGGATGTTTAGTAAATTTGAGAGGCGAGGAATCTGTGGGTAGTATGGTGAATACGTTCCAGTTATTAACAAGGGTATTACCCGTGATGTGTAAATAGGACGTTTAGGAATTAGCGTGGGAAGGATTAAGCATCCAATTACTGCGTGGTTCTAGTACTGCGAATGTCGGTATTAGTGAAATAGTCAGCAATTTTCCTATTAACGCCTTGCACTGGCAGATCAGCGGCTATAACATTTCCATAAAGTCGAAACATTTCTTTCGATGAAACGGGAACGTAAGTGAATGCTACAGAGAAAAGGGGAGTTTAGTTTTCTCTTCTAGGGTATAGAATTTGTGCACGGTTTTGTCGAATAAAGGAATGCATTATTCCTTTCCTAATAGCTTTTATACTTATCTTATTGTGCTTAAAGTAGCTTACAATCATAATTTTATATTGTTACTTTGCATTGTGCTCTCTCTGATCTTTACCCTGTTATCGACTTTTCCTCAGTGTCCCCTCATATACTTGCATATCTCATCCTCTCACATAGGACACGCAATCTAATACCAACGACAAGATATAGCCGTGCTAAGATACACAATGATTTTCGTAACTCTTAACAGAAATGTTTTGTTTAATATTTCACCATGAAGCTTCATTTTGAGCTCTGAACGAAAAATTCTGTCGTCCACATGCAAAGATGAGCATATACATTATGTAGATACAGAGTTTCGAATAACGAATGAACGATAAAAATGGCATTTCGGCATTTTTAATTAATTACACGTGTATTTTGTAATAAAATAATATTTAAAACAATGATTTAATCTCATTAACTGCATAAAACACCAGGATGACGATCACAGATACTGCAGCTTTTCACTATGTATTATTCGAATAAAATTCTACTCAACTCTGTCCACATGTAAATGTCGTGGCAGTCAAAGTGTCAAAACAGATTTTCATAGGTTACAGTAAGGAAAAGATCAGAAACCTCGTTGGTCCGGGAAAAATTCGGTCGAGTATCGATTTCTCCATTAACACGGGCAAAAGTCTCGTCGACTGGCCCGCGATCGTGATTGCTTTTCTTATTCGCGACGGGATCCCTTTTGTTCCCGAGGTGGCGAAAGTTTGCGCAAACACGCGATCTCGCGAAGATGAATCGGCGGAGAACGCGAAGTTTTCTCAACCGGTGAGTTCCTATTGGAATTCTGCGGTAGCGGCGACGAGAGAGGCTCGTCTCCCGTGAAATCGTGACTTTCGGGTATTGGGAAACGGAAGGAGTCGAAATTAAAAGTTCAGCCAGGTAAGGGAGCGAAACCGTTTCGACTGGTATCCACTGCGATGATTACTTCTGTACGAGTGCTTTACGGAGGATACTTTTCTATCGTTTTCAGATTTCGAAGTAATTTGATGTATACCATCGTTCACGAATATTAGGACACCTGGCCTGTATGATGGAAATGTAATATTTCATAAAAAGTATATAGTTTAGGCCACTTTTCTTATTTTATAGTATCATAAACGAGATTTAATGTTTATTTCAGATTTTTAGGCATTAATACAAGTTGCAAAAGATCTGAGAAAATGTATCGTTATCATATTTTAATCGTCGTTATAAGAGTGTACTGACAAGTCATTTGAGTTGTTTGGTAGTTCTACTGTTAAATTTAGTATTACCATTACCTTCTTATACAACTACTTCAACTCGTTACATTTCGGAAGATTCTTGGAAAGAATTGTATTCAATTTAAAAACGTTTATAGCACAAATATACATAATACCATTCGTTCATGGGTAATTATTCGAAGATCAATTTCGTTCACCATTCACCCTTTTACACTGTCTTCCCTAACCCTGAAATTCACGAGTCCAAGTTCTTGTTGAGAATCCATTAGTAGACCAGGTACATAACAGTAATACTAAGTAGTTAACAATAAAATTCTTAGTATCATCAAGCCTAAACACCTTGCATGTATACTATATTCCATTGAATACCTACATAAGAAACCACAAAGAACGATTGTTACCCACACTAGATGTTTCAGTAAGCCCACCAAATTCCCAAGAGACCGGTCGTTTTATAGATTCGAGATTGGCATTTATTCGAACATATCGCTCGGCAAAACAAAACAAAAGTGACTCCACGGTGCACAAGTCCCGAACAATTGAAGCGCCTTGAACCGTTGCAAGCCGACCCAACCTTTTCAATCTGAATTGCTTCCGAAATTGCCTCCAAGACGCAGGAACCCGCGATTTTAACAGCAACAAATACACTATGTACCCTCGCGGGCAAACTCGGCTTCCGTTAGGGGAAAAATTGGCATAAGAGTAAGGACCTCCTACCGCTTGGTAAATTTAATTCAAGTACCGAAATAAATACTAAAATAAAGGTTGGCATAAATTTCAGAAACTTTCGACACCAACTGGTAGGAGGCCCTATCCCTGCGCTACTATTTCCCTAGCGGAAGCTAAGTTTGCACGTCAGTGTACCCACCGTTGTTTCACACGGCAAATACAATCGTACAAAGAAAGGGGAATATTAATTAGAATCCGTTAGATTTACGGCCAATCTCGGGAAAACGTTGGAACCGGAAGTTGAAGGGCATGTGGGCGTGAGAAATGGGAATCAGGACTGGAGGCCAGACGCCGATCCTCGGGGATAATCTCCCTGATCCGTTTACGCCCGCGAATTTCGATTCAGCGCGGAAGGTCTCGCGAGATATTGTGTCCCCGTTTGCGATTCACGAATTCCAGGCGCTCTAGAACAATGCCCGGATTAAAATGCATGAACGAGCCATCGAGCCGCCCCCCCCCCCTCTTCCCCCATTCAACAAGATGAACTTACACCAGCCCCGATGTGTAAGGGCTACAGCATCCCTCCTGCGCTCGCGACTTGAATACCGTCCGATAAGAATAATGCTCGTATTCAGGCAGAGCGATCATCAGCAACGGTGTTAGTCCAAGCGAGTAGGCGAGAAATCATCGGCTTCGTTAAGAGCAATCGGACGGCGTCTTCGATGCACACGAACAATTCAGAGCACGGATACGCCTCGCGACGATGAACCGGGATTGATGATACAGCTTATCAGCGGAGGCGAAATCGATGGCACGAGCTGAGACGGAAATGTATTTATGAACAATTTGGTGTACTGAGCTAGGTAATTATGGTTTTAGGTTACTTGGGAAGGATTGATAGATACAGGGTGTCCTTTGAATATCTCTGAAATTATTCATGATACCGGAAAATGGTTCGAACAACAGTTAAATGGTTTTGGGGAGATTATTTGGTATCGATAGTTTTTTGCTAGGTGGAGGCGTAGAGGATATTTTAAACCATCAAAATTGAAAAATAAATCACTTAAACCATGCAGTTAGTGCCTATGGACGTCTAAAGAAGTTCAGTCATCAAACACTATTGATGTTGTGTTATCGGCAACGACTCGTACAAAGCGCCTATTATTTGCATTATCTGTTAGAGAGTACGTCTAGCCTGATCACCCCGTTAAATTTGGAATTCTCTTCAATCGTTATTACCGACAAGCAGTTCTGCTACTCATAGCGGCCAATCATGATTAAACATCTACCGTCTGTTACGCACAGTTTACGATGAAATCTGCCACAGCGAAAGGATCAAATTAGTCTAGGTGAAACCATCGTTGTGAAATCGTGACAAATCTATAATAAACCCAAAGCGTTTCAAGAATCAGTAATCTTTATTTCCATCGCGATCATTCTCCGAAAGAAAACGTGTGTCAAAGAAGAATCGGTCTGTCCAAAGCTCGTCGCATAGCGTGTAAACGTTCACAGCCAACTGGAATCGGCACGGTTTACATTTACACCAACTGAAACGGATATTACGCGATCGACACTGTCGCGAGATAGATCTCGCGGCTCGTAAGAACGGTCTCACGGACGCGTCGGTGGACTCCAGGCCCGATGAATTATTCATCGACGGTAGATTCGAGATAAATTTCCGGTCGGGGGAAATTACTTTCGCGGTGAAATCGTCCGTAAAAGATCCCTGGGAACCGATGATCTCCGCGCTGTTGATGGAATAAAAATTCGCCGGGTGTTACACGCGAACGGCGACGCGATAAGATCCGCCCAAAAGGATACGATAACGAGGTTAGGCCGTGTTTCACGCGGCAACGCGCCGTAATTTCCGCGAAGACCAGACTGCACACGCCTGGCGCGTGGATCCGTTCATCACGCGGATAGGCGTCAATCAGCGTGCCAATCGGGAGATCCGGTGGTGTCAATCGCACGAACAATACCTAAGTTCCAGTGGATCGTTCGCAGACGAAGAGCTCGCACGGTTTCCATATGTTGGAAAGGCGTAATTTAACATTATTTATGTGTTATATCGTGTATGCCAAAAGGCCCATTTTTTTTTTCATTTTTCTTATAGAGGGCTAAATGTTTTCTGATGAGATCTTGCAGTGTGAATATGTGCGTGTGATTATAGTAATTGTGTCGTTTTGCATCTTAAGTCTATGATCTAGTTTAACGTGTATTTTATGAACTATTCAACTGACAAGGGAAGGCACTGAAGTGCCCCCCTACGATTTGGATGAAACTTCGTATGTCTGTTAAGCAGTAAAAAATAAGGGATACGTATTTTTTTTTATCGGCTGAGACGCGACTTTAATGGATGAAATCACCCCTCGAAGTTTCCATCCGAAATTTGTTTGTTACAAACAAATAATATTTTGGACAATTTGTTAGCACCATGTTATTCTACATAAAAAGCTGCAAACCTCGTCCATTAGATGTTTTCATTTATCTCCTATGGTTTTCGAGATAATACTTTCGGGACGAAACTTCGAGGGGTGAAATCATAAACTACTTAAGAAATCTCAATTTCGTAAAATTTTTATTGATCTAATATTTCAACGTGTTAAAACTAATACATGACATGGTTCTAAAACTCTGAAGAGCAGAAGAACGATTGGAACTTTTCAATCGATGGTTTAAATGTTCCAACTACGACAACCACGTATTACTCCACGACACACGCGAAATCGTTCAGAAGTTAAATTGCCAAGCATCAAGTTCACGATCGAGTACGACTCTTCCATGTACTTCGCGAGCGAGCGAACGAACGAACGACAAAAAGGCGAAATAACCGCAACGTTACACGCTGGAGAGGGAAAAAGAATACCGTGAGGCGGACTGACTCAGCGATAACGTATCTTAAGCTTCCACGATTATTTGCAATGGCAGTCTCGTCATAAATTTAACTGGGTAAAATATGAGGCGAGCATTACGTGCTCCGTGTCCCGGTGACTGATGAGCCGCTGAACTTCTTTTATTGGTTCATTCTTATCGCAGATTAAACATCGCGGAATTCCCAGTTTCTCGAACGCGCACCGGAAACGTCGTTTTCCCTCAACTCTGCAAATATACAAAACTAATATCGATACGTTGAATTTTCAAACAATTTTCTTTGTTGTCTCACTGTGATTTCATTATTGTTGAAAGTGGACAATGACAACATCTCTCAGAAGTCAGTCATTGCCACCTCACGATTGCCTTTTTGTCTTACAAGGCGTCGAAATACAGTTTACAAAGACCAGTCATTGCAACCATGTACAAACTAAAGAATATTCAATTTACAATATAAAATATACATTCCTTAACTATTTTATTCTCCCAGTCGTTTAAGCCAACGATTCCTAATACCACGCTCAAACGACTACAAAGAATTTCACGGGTATCTCGTTTCTAAAAGACAATTTTTCATTAACCAAGCCTTTCACTCGAGATACATACTATCGATCGCCGGGTGCGCACAACAGACCAAAGTTTGAGCGAAACCGCCGTCAGATATTCGACGAGCACGAAATTAATTGCTCGTCACGGCCCGCTCCCCTTCGCTGCACGCGACGGCAGAGGTTCCGGGGATAAAGTGTCAAGGAGGAGGGCTTCTTCACACTCGCGGGGATCTTCTCGTCTCATCTCGAGCCTCCGTTGCGCGCCCGCCGCTTGACAAAGTGCATATGAAATATAACGAGAATGTGGGGATGCGGCTGCATCCTCGGTGCAAATTTGCACGAACACGTTATTACGCGCTCGCTCGCAGGGAGGTGGATGGGGCCGGAGAAGGGGCCGAAGAACGTGGACGGCACGGTAAATCTTTGGCAATGCCGTGCCGTTTCAGAACGGCGGTAATTAAGCGTTGCTAATATTGTCGACATGTCACGTGCATCCATGAAGGTATTAATCAACGTGCTTCTTATTTGCATGACATGAAAGATCGACATGCGTGTCAGTTGGAAGAACATATTTTTTACCGAAGCACTGCAGTTTCGAAGCAGAATTTTAAACTGATTGTAAACCCTCGGAAACTGAACGGTTTTGATGCCATGCACAAATTAATATAGAATATTCCAACGTTGGTTGTTGTGCCATTGAAATTTGGTTAAATAAACACTCACAAACCGGATTCTGCGAAAAGAAATTTGCGTTTTTCGGGATTCGACACCGTCGTCGATTATTTTCCAAGTAAAATCGACGACATCCGCGTGAACGCATTCCGCGTCCAGATCCTGTAATAACCTAATTCCACGGTAGTGTATAATATTAAACGCGATGATGCGGCGCGAGGATAATGAATTAATTTACCACGGCTCGCTTCTACTCCTGATCGGGTACCGACCGTGTAGTTCGGACCGCGTCGTTACTCCTCATCGATTCTCTCTACGTATCCCGATTATCCGGGCGCTGTTCATAGTTTTACGTTGGAGTACTCACCTGAAACAGAGAGAAAAAACATGGTTATTTACAATTGTTCGCGGGAATTAGCGTCGCGTAACGTATTCTTTCACGCGACTGGACGGTTGTTTGCTTCGCGATCGTAAATAACACGCCACAGAAACGCGAAGGCTAATTATCACGAAGAATTTTCATACAAAAGGCATCGAGCTATCAAGATTTTAACAGTGAATTTTTCATTATTGCACGAATGAAGATTCAATTATCAGTTTTTATTACCGGAGTATGTTATCGCATTTGGTAACCTTTTTTTTTCTTTCTATTACTCGATGACGTATGGGGATTCGATTTTGTATACATTCAAACGTCTTTGCATAAAGAAATTTCACAAAAGTATGTTCAATGGGTTTCTTGAACTTGAACTGCTTTATATGAATCACGTTAAAGAATTGTTGGGAAATGGTGGTGAATGGAGGAGAAATCGGGCGAGTACAGGAAAATACCATTATAATCGAACTGTGAATAATATGTATAAATATATGAATATCGCAATGCATGAATCATAATTATACCGTCTACAGAAACTATTTTATAGATAATTTCTAGTAAAATATTCATTGAGAACAAAGGAAGTATTCTGGTCCTATATACTAGGATATCCCAGAAAATGATTCTTAATAGAATCGTGTTCAGAACGATGACAGGTGACTTTCTTTTCGTGATAAGATTTAATAAATTGAAATGTTGAGTACACTATTATACTTCCTCGAGTATTCTTGTACTACCAGTGTTCGAACAAACTTTTCGATGATGCAACAGTAGCAGAATTTTCCGAGATAATCCATGAATCAGTGAAAAGAAGGATTGGAAAGATACTCGGATCGAGATACGCACGATCGTCGGGCATGTTAATCACGAGATAAATCAATCCACGCCTCCCAATTAATGAACCCATCGCTTCGGATTCACGCAATTCCGTGAGGGCTGCCTTGGGTGGGGCTGATTGGCCGATATTCGCCATGATGCCGTCCCCAGGACTACCCTTTAATCCATTTTCCTCCCCATCCGGGGAACGCTACGGAACGCGGACCGGCTCGAACTTTTCATTTCCGATTACCATTTCGCTTGGAACGCTGACCCAGGGGCACGGGTCTTGCTCGTTCGAACGAAACAATGGTGGGAACAAGAAAGGAGTTATGTAACAGGAGAGAACTGGAGTACAATGTTTAAGGTTCATTGATGATGACATAGCATGACATTATGTCATTATTCTTTCATGTCATTATACGACTTCTACGTAGACTTGAACTCATGGCTAAGTATGTAGAACATTATCTACTACTATGTGTTCTTACTGTATGTGTCCTATTTCTTCATGTAAATTCTTATTCCCACTACGATATACTACCGACAAACCCATAAGCCGTAGACTATCGAACCTCACTTTTTCTCTTATAAAAAAAAAACAGCCTACTGTACGTCGTCACTCAGCCATGAAGGTCGACCTAACGCAAGGATCACCCATAACAATCACCTTTTTTATCACGCAAGAACTAAAACCACAGCGTTCAAAAATAAATAAAAAAAACTGCGTTCCTTTAAACGTATCAAAGGAAATTCGGCTTGGGTAGGAATGAATGCTGTTTAGGTTAATTAGCTAGAAACGCTATTCTTTGGAAGGGTTAATTCATTCCTTTCACCAACGTCCCACTATCTCTACATCACCTAAAAAACGAATTCCATAAAACTTTAATAGACTCCATAAAAATGCAGCAGCCAGAAGCAATCAATCGACGTGGGTAACTTTGGGAGACAGGGAAAATAGTGTCCCGAAAGCGAGCACCATTTGCGTACATGGCTCGCGACTGATCCTCGGTATTCGAAGTCGACGAACTTCGGGAACATCGACGACCATTAGAGGACATGGCAGAGGGAGGGAGGGAGGAAGGTGGTCGTTTATCAAACGCGAAAACCAGAGGCGTCGAGGCACGGAGACGGAACTTTTTGGTGCATGACATCAGCAGATCTATTAGTCACGGGGCTAGGGCGATGAGCTGCCTTGAGCCCGAGCGTTTCCAGCAATTACGTCGAATCCAGGAGAAGGAAACGTAGTCTCCGCGAGTGCAAGGGCAAACAATGCTACGACTGGGCTAACGTTACTTTCCGAGGAAACCTTTCATTACGTTTAACGAGAAAAATCCAGCGAGCCGCGTCGTTCAACGCTAGTCGGCCCCGTTACAAACAGAACTCACAACCGTCGCGTTTCCATAATTGAAGACTCGAAATAAATAACGCGGCTAGTGGAGAAGGTTCCGGGAACAAACAGATCTGAAGCGTGTTCGGTGGAACCTTTAGTTACAGAGTTTGCTGCACTGTGAAATAATCGAATTAGCGACAGGAAAAATGAACAGACGATATCGAGTGTTTCTGCGGATTTCCTTTGTGGGGGGAACAAGATTCGATTGAAAGCGTATCGAGAATCGAACATCGTGGATCTGTTGGTTGTTGGGCGACTGCTTTGATCAACGAGCTATCACAATAATTGTTTTTCTTTCAATCCATATAATGTAATGAATGTGCCTGAGGTATTCGTCTGTTTGCTATCGTATGTCTACTGTCAGTCGATGGAATTGAAAGACTCTTGGGTTATACTATTTATTCTACTAGAATGGAGATATTGTGCAGTTGTAGTAGATACGTCTAAATAAAGTGCACTCAAAACTGTTATGAAGTTTGTACAGAGACAAATGGTGGAAATTTTATGACAGAAGAAGATACGCAAAAGAAAACTCATTGGTATTTCATTCATGCGTTGATCGATTGATTTATAAAGACACGAATTGGCATGAACATTTGCAATCAAATGACACTTGATTATCGTGAATATTCCTACGACAATATTATTATTAGACTACGGATGTTTATAGGAACACCATGATCTTAATGGAACGATTCACAAAATATGAAATTAGACTAAATTTGTTTACCCTGTCAAGAGATTCGTCAGGTCCCAAATAGAATAAACACCTCATTGCATTTTAGTTAACTTTTAACTGTACTAACGATTATTAAAATCAACCGTCTAATGTTACTAAAACGTTACCTGTAAGATTATTACCTAATTTTTCGTACCATATAATTACGAAGTGCCCCCAAAAAAAAAGCTTGATTCCAAGCAGAATACTACAAGGAATCAGAGATCGTGGGCGTGCCCTAAGCCAGGCTTCGATTCCGACTGTCTCTCCTGTAACGAGTTAAACCTGGCTCAATGGCGTATATTCGTCTCCTTTCCGTGGAAACAGTCGGTCGTTGCAGCAACGACGGGAGCGTCGAGCCGATCCGACAGCCAGAATCAAGCGAAATATTTAACCCTGGGACGATCAAAGACGTTTCGCATGGAGCAGATAGCTTTGTCCGGGCGTCAAATGCGCCCGAGCGGACCAAGTCGATCGTTATGGGCCGCCTGGAAAGTTTGATCGTCATCCTCGATTCATAAGCAGCACGACGACGCTCGTGAGCGGAATAACGAGTGAATTCGACGGATCCGTCGTCGTTCCCCAGCGAAACTTGTGACTCGACGGCGGAGTTGAATTTACACGACGGATTGTTGAAATTCAGACAACGGTGATGGGGATCGAGTTGGTGTCGAAATGAGTCAAATATATTTTCCATGATCCTTGGTATAGATTTCTATGGCATAAATCCATACCAAGTGGACTGTGGATGTTTATGCAAATTTCGACTCCTATGAACTTTGTTTTAGGGAGAGAGAATATGTATGGACACTGATTACCTCGATGAATGGATATATTCTGGAAAGAAAAGGTGAAGTTTACTGGGTTGCTCTATTAGAATACTTATTTTGATGAGGTTTGTTGAGGTTCGTTTAAAATGCAGTGAGCAACGAGTGTTCGAATGGTTGGATTTAAATTGCACATGAATGTAAAAGATTCTGCATAAAACACGCATGTGAATAATCTTGTCTCAAGATCATACAGTTCACTTAGGTATTCATTATTAATATACTGCAATTTTAGTCTGTCTCCTTTAATGAGCTGTATCAATTTTACATAACGAACCATTAAGTCTTCTACAGTTTAAATACTACTGTTGCATAGTGTAAATCCATAAAATCCACGGTGTAATAGTAACATACACTGTCTTAAGAATTACTTATTTAAGAAACTTATATCAATTATTGAAAGACTCACATATTCACTTGCAAGCTCTCAGAAGAAATATAGTAGAATTATCTTTCTAACAATAAATTAAACATCGAAGAAAAGTGATAAAATTCCATACACTATTTCAGTTCACTTCTTGTATTAAGTAGTTCTAGTAATTCAAGGTCAGACATTCCTAAACCCCTTATAATAGTATCTATTCCCTTCGAATATCTCATCGAATAAGAACAAATCCTCGATTGCTAATCGAACAATCCCTATCTACCGCAGAAACACTCGTCAAACCAGAAAGTACACGGAACGATGAATAACGTTTACAAACGTAATCTCTACCAGATATCAATCGACAGCTCGAATGATTCACCAGCTAATAGTGTAAACGATCCAGCACAGCAAGGTCCCGCTCGTTTTACCTGCAGTTTTCACGAGCAGGTGTTTCAAGCGTTTCCCGGGAATCGCGTAAACCGCGTTAGCAAATTGACCGCGGATGGAGACGCGCAAAAACCCCTCGACCGTACATCCCGGTTGCTCGCAGTTTTCACTATCGAACGATCTTCTCAGAATCTTTCCTGAACTTTCTCTCCATCAAGCTATAACAGCCAGAGAAATAGCCAAGAGTGGTTCAGAATTAAAATTTAGCAGCTCGAATGTTCAAAAACAAAATTTCACTTATTCTCCAAAAACACTGATATCAGCTTATTATTAACCATAAAATATTTGATCCATGCATTGCTTTTTTCCTCCACACATTTCGTACCATTAATCACTGTAAAAAATAGAAAACAAAATTCCCTAAAAATTCATACTTTCATGAAAGTGTCGAAAACACTTTCAGTGAATGATGACGTCTCCAAGAGGATCCCTAAAATTATTCGTATATACAGGGTGAACCACGAATCGTGATCAGTAGAAATTACTCTGTTGATGAATACGTTTTTATCAGGTACATCATGGTTTCAAGAGAGCTTTAACGTGATTATAGCAAATTAATTGAAACAAATTATAAATTTTTTAATTTTTATTACTTGAGCTCAATGAGCCGCAAAATTTTGATTTCGGACCACTGGTCGACCCGGCACAATTTTGTTGCCGGGTGGGTATGCTAGTAGACGATTGGGCGCGCCCGCTTCCTCCGTTTATATTATAATGATCATCGACTACTGGCCGCCGGACGGGACGTCTGTGAATGTACCTTCGTGAAAGTGCACCTTCCTCTGGGGTCGATGCCTCCCGTTCTCCTGAATGGGCAGATCGTGCGGGCCCAAGTTCTCCCGCGACAACGAGCTCACCAGGATCCCCCGGAGTGTCGCGAGGGTGCTGCTCGGTATCTCCCTGTTCATGTCGCCGGCTCCCATGTCAATCCGTATCTCGCTGACATCCCGGTAGTAATCGCTACACCCCGACCTGCTACTCAACACCCTCCCGCATAATTCGCGAGGGATTATCGCGTCCCCACGTGGTTGCTGAGATGCGCGGCGAGCTTCGACGTGAGCGAAGCGACCCGATCTCTGCCACGGACACTGAGAAAGTGGATTCACACCTTATCCAGATGATCCAGAGTTTAAACAGATCCAGAGTAATTAAAATCTTCCTCAAGAACTAGTTGTCTGTATTTTGAAGGACCATTGATCCTTTGGGAATGGGTTACACTTTATCCTAGATATGTTGTTGTTTGGATTGGTTTTCCAGGTAATTTGCAGGTGACTTAGAGGTTCCAACCATTGACACTTTAGGGGTGGTCACATTTTATACTGGATACTGGATCTGATGGTCGTTTGGATCGGTTCTCCGGATAAATTGTGGATGATCCAGAGGTCGCAAGGAGTTTTGCACTTGGCCTATGAGGATACTATAGAAGAATTAACACATTCCTCGAAGACTTCTTATCTGAACTTTGAAGGATCATTAACACTTTGAGGTTGGGTCTTATCCTAGGTATGTTGTTTGGGATAAATCCCAACGAATTCCAACGAAGATTCACTACTGAACAAAACCCCCACACGTAGACAATAAAAATATACCAAACAAGAATTAAAATACACTTGAATAACCGATTCCTTCTCTCTTACGGTACAATCAACATTCTACACCTGGATTACACTTTATCACGAAGACCTTGGTCAGAATCGATCGTCCAGATAAATCCCACGGAGTTCCATCGATGTCAGCTCGATAAACGAGACCTCAACACTCGGTCAACGTAAACGGCTCAAGAGGGATTAAAATATAATTGAACAACTAGCTTCAATCCACACAGTATTCCTTACGGTCAACATTTAAACAGGGCACCGCACTTTTTTTTTCTCCGGCGTTATCGTGCCTCTAAGTATACATCGCGACCGACCCAGTTCGCTTAAGGAAAACCGCACGGAATCCGACCCGAACGTGACAAGAACGACTTCGAGGTCTCCTTAGGAGTTCGTCGCGGCGTGCCTAGCCTTATACTTACGCGACGGAATTTCACTTTTCTCCCGGAGAAACCACGCGTTCCGAACGTAAACCATTAAACGACCACGACCATGACAACAACCACGGGTCCGAGCATTCCACTGTTTCAACGATCGAGCGTCGTTAGAACCGCGCGATATCGTCGCGGACGCCCCTTTTTTTTTTACACCGTGTGACGTACGCGTGGTGCTCGTAACTGGCTTCTTCGTAGGCCGTCGACGACGGTCACGAGCGAGCTCGAGTTGCGTCACCGTGTAAATTTAATCGGGTGTTTTAACGGCCTGATGGCTCGTGGTGCATCCAAAGGTCGCGTGGCGTTGGGGCGTGTTGGTTCTCCAGGCGCGGCCGAACGACACCACGATCTGCAAACGCGCTGATGGCCCCTCTGACTCGGAAAAATCGTACGATCGCCACGCGTAGAAAGTACCTTTCTCCTCGGACAATTTAGAAATTCCGTCGACGGTGTGCACACTTTTCCCCAGGTAGGGAAACACCGATGGCCACGAACACGCGACGCACCGTGACCGTAGCCACTATATTTATACTCCCAGAAGAAACGAACGCACACCTGGACCACACACCTGTGGTAAGCGATTTGAAATTTCGCGGTCGACACTGAACAGCACAACACTTCGATGAAGTCTCATTTGGTGAACTCGCGGAACGTTTACGAGCGATTCCAGGGGAACGGTATCGATTTTACAAACGCGATCCGCGACGACGAGCGGACGAGCCGGCGGAACATGCTCGGCCGTGTGACTTGCCCGAGAAGCCACAGGTCCCTCCTCGCTCGCTCGCTCGCTCGCTTGCGGCAAGTCTTTTCTTGCTCCTTCCTTCGTGCTTCGCCTCCTCCCACTCCACGACGGTCTGATTCGACGGACACTCGGTGGATATACATACCACCTTCGGCAACGTGTGCCCTCTTGCACTCCCGTTCGTCGTCCACAGGTGCGCGGGAGTGGGGACCAGGTGTGCTCCGCTTGTCTCGAATCGCCGTGAACCGCGCGCGTCTGTTTATTTCTGTTATGCGAAACACATTTTCATTTTCTTATCTTCAAACATTCCTCGGATTACTGAAGCTAAGGTAAGCTCTTTGTTATCTACTAGCTTCTCCAATTATTTTTTTTATACATAAATTACGATCAGTTACGTCTGCTGTACAAGCAGAAATGACCAGTCGTGAACAGACACACGAGACGGATACTCAAATTACACAACAGATTATGTTTTTTTTATCTTCGAACTTTCTTTAAAGCGATCGTTATTGTCTGAGTTAATAGGGAAGTTCTTCCTTCGAATCATACTCGTAAGTTACAAGAGGCTACCACTACTGTGCAAGTAGAAATAGCCAGTCATAGACAGACATAGGAAACTTTCTTTTCTTCAGGCTTTCGTCAAACTGGCCTTCATTACACCTATAATTTACCATTAGCTGTGTACAAATGGCAAATTTACTCGTGCTTCACGCTTCACAGATTACTCCTCCATTTATGGTTTA
This sequence comes from Dufourea novaeangliae, assembly GCF_001272555.1. Taxonomy (NCBI): domain Eukaryota; kingdom Metazoa; phylum Arthropoda; class Insecta; order Hymenoptera; family Halictidae; genus Dufourea; species Dufourea novaeangliae. Next base: position 680,020 of record NW_015374081.1, on the reverse strand, counting down.
TTTAACCCCAAAAAGGTACACATGTATTCTGTGCAAATAATTTACACATAAACTATTTGGTGGATGCATAAATTATGGGAATGTCTCCATACGAGAACAAAACTTTTAATTAAAATATGAGAATAATTTAATTACTCAACGTATTTTGCATTGTGTAGTGTGTAACGTACCATTTCAATAATATGATCCGTCTTCGGAAAATTATGGTGACAATAATACAAAAATATCACTTCGAGAATTTTGTCCACTACTACTGCATCAACCCAATAACACAATTCCGTAATTCAATTTCAGTTTTAGCTCAATGTTACTCAACAAATGCTGGAATAGTTACTTGAACCCTACGCAAAGGTTAAATTACAAATGGCACCGCTTCCTCAAAAGGGTCCAAATTATTTACTATGCAACTGTCAAGCTAACGTCATGCACTAACACATGAAAGCAATTTGTGGAACTGATCGGCCTAAAATAGATAGAAGCATCTGGTGTCCCCGAATCTAAGGTACAGACCTACTAGGAGTCTACGCCGACGAATCCATTAGCAGACCTAACCAGTAGGCCGTAGTCTATTTTGGTGTCGGGGATTGAGGTACGAAGTCGAACGCCCGTGGATCAATAGGGTGAAGCAATCCGGTAAACGGTGTTCCGGGTTCCGGTCCAATAAACCTCATTGCCGCGCGGGACTATTTTTCTACCCAGATGGATCCTTCGTTCTCTTATTTTCGCCGTATTTGTTACCTTACCGCGGTCTGAAACGGCTCGAGACTTGGCCATTGAATTCGATCGTAATCTATACTTGAACATAAACACTCATGCTGAAAAACTGCTAAGCATACCATCTAATGATCTCTACAAGAATGTTGGTTATGTCGGTAGGTAAGTTATCGTAAGCTATCACTAGAGTGTAGATGTAGTACAAGCTAGCATTTCTAAGTGTTTATTTGTAAAAAATAAAGCTAAGTGGAAACATATTTCTCGAGCAATGGTTTCATTATGTCAAACGGAAAATGAACCATTCATTTCAATCTTCACTAAAATTTCTATATCATTGCGTTTCTCTCAGACGCAGCAATGCATTAATAAATGTATAGTGGTTAAAATAAAAAGGAATAATTTTTTGTAGGGAATATAATCTATCCTTTTCCGGTGAAACATTGTTTCTCATCACGACTTCAGACGTAACATACTTGGTTTGTTTTCATTTTGACCACAATACATAAGAATTGAAAAGTTTAGAGTGATTATTATAATTATGCTACGGAGTGTATAACAATCTAAACATCCTATATGTTACTCCTTTACAGTCTTAAACCAGTGAGCCAGCAATTCGTTACGCACCAGCTTACAAAAACCTGAATCGAACTCTTCCGCAAAGTGTTCGATTAAAAAGTAAATAAAAAAACCTGACGAACCATACAATAAAGCTTTCACCCAGCAAAGGTATCAACGCCTGAGCCTACAAAAGTATTCCTGGTCACGCGTATACTAATCGAGGCTCATGTTTCTATAAAAAAAAATATATTTCCTAAATCCCCACGAAAAATCGTCCTTTATCTCCGTGAAACGTGACGGATTCGATGAAATTGGATAAACGATTGGCAGTCACGCGGACGATTAACAATCGCGACGCAAAACAGTATTGAAACGCATCGGTATGCGGGCTTTTAAAAATAGAGGAACCTACTGGCCGATGAATATTCATCGTCGTACAATCCCAACGAATCGCGCCTCATTATCCACCGGTGTCTTCGCAAGTCGATAAAAAGAGGTGACGCGGACAACGTGCCTCGCCTCGATATTCAAATTACCTCGACGAGTCCGCGGCATTGAGGCGTCCCTCAGCCGCCTCGACGTTCGTCATCGTTTCCGAGATAACGATAACGACGTCTGTTACTGTTGCGAATACCGAAATTCTCACGGGGGTCGTGAATCTCACTTACAAGGGGAGGCACGAAAGTGTCCCCCTTCGATTTTGATGAAACTTCGTATGTCTGTTAAGCAGTCAAAAATAAGGGATACGTATTTTTTTATCGGCTGAGACTCGACTTTACGGGGTGAAACCACCCCTCGAAGTTTCTATCCGAAATTTTTTTCTTATAAATAAATTATATTTTGGACAATTTTTAGCACCATATTATTCTACATAAAAAACCACAAACCTCGTGCATTAGAAGTTTTCATGTATCTCCTCTAGTTTTCGAGATAGTACTTTCAGGTCGAAACTCGAGCCAAAAAATCAAGTTGTCAAAAAATAATTAACCGAATAATCAAGAATTCATTACGCTCCTAAAAATAGGGCATATTGTTAGACAGAAAAAATATGATTGTTTTGAATGCTTACGCCTGTTGTGCTTCGAAGACAAATGCACGTGTTCCATAGTTCAGACTTTGGAATTGAATCAATGCCCTTTTAGTCATCAGAAACATCGTCCAGGCCCTGTTCTCGTAAACACACTACGAACATTGGAGTTCAAGGCTAATCCGTGGCCCGAGTGGGAATCACCGACAATGTATCCATTCTGTCGCAAGTATCGCGTACAAGGTAGACACGTGGGTCGACGAAAACAGCCTTAAAAGGCAACGTCGAGTGGGCCTCTTTCATTCGGGACGAGAGGCGGCAAGAATCTTTCATCGGAATACCACAATGATCAATCGTATCTAGAATTCGTGTACGTTCTATTTTGTAGGTTTCTAAACCTCATATTAAACGTACGATGGAATTGTTAATCAGAGTCGATCGAGGAATATTATTCAATCAGTCATGAATAAATCATGAACGAAACTAGAGAACCGTGTGCTGGATTACTCGGTGATTTAATAATTGTGTTTTCGCGAACTGGGAGTATTTGTCTTGAGAAGAAAGTGAGGAATGTGGTGAATCGATGGCTTCATTAGGGTAAATTGCGATCTGTGATCTTTAGCTACACTTAGGCTTCATGACTAGACTACGGATTCTACGCATTTATAGCATACATATACAAAGTTCAGTCGTATAATCTGTAAAAACGAGCACCACGTATTTCCTTATAAACAAAAAATAAGAAAAAAATATACAATAAAATTTTGTCATTCTCGTTTTAGTTTTCGAGAAAGTCGACTTTGAATATCCGTTGAATACGCGTGCAATTGAATAAAACTTGCCTACCACGTCTGGTCATTGTATTTCGTTTCTACTTACTACCATGGCAAATACACGCGTTTCAAAGTAATTTTCAAACTCAATGTTCTCGAAAACTAATTCTAGAATCACAAAATTTTATTTTATATTTTTCTCATAAGGAAACACGTCATACCCGTTTTTACAGATTATTCGGCCGGCTCCGTACGCTTTTTTTAGAATCAGAGATTCGTTAGAATTTTCACGGCAAAGACTTATTCACAGCATATTCCGGTCATATCGCGAACAAAGAGCTTCGACACGTAAAAGCGACTATTGTATTCGTTAAAAAAAATTCCTTTTCAAATACCTCGAAATTTTTCAGCAACGGTACAAGTGGAAACTGAATGAAAGAAAGGCTAACAATTCGGCCCGATTTTTTTTTCAATATCCACACGCGTTGCGCCTGAAGGATCAACCGTAGGAGGGGTTAACCGTGTTTGTCCGTGGTATATCCTTTGAACCCGTTCCGTTTCCTCGCTTGGCTAAACATCGCACGGATCGAAGCGGTCAAGGTGCCTGTCGCCCGGTAAAGTATCGTGGAAAAGCGTAACGCTCGATTTGAAAAGTGAGCTAGGAGACGCGGCTCGGCGTACCGGTAATGGGAGCAGCTTCTTCTCATCTTGGACGGGAGAAATGGGAAGGGGGCAATTTGTCGTGACGCGAAATCGACGCCGCTCGTTAATTAACGAAGCTCGTTTACTTATTTTTAGTAATCGCAGAAGTTTTCTGTGCCTTTGGTATGTGGGTTGCCGCTGAAAAGATAAACCAGTCGGAGGAATAAATATAATTTGAAAAGCCAAAACCAGTTTCCTTCGGATGAAATTTTCCTCGTCTTATAGAAGAAATTGGGAGAGGAGTCGATTGGGGATAAGTGAAGTAGAATGGTCGCGGTGTCGATATTGATCGGGCTATTATATTATAAATATATTTAACAATTCTATAATAGTATTTATAAATACAGGGTGTCAGGTAGGTGGTACAATTGGGCAGGAGGTTATTTAACATTGAAAGCAAATTGAAAATATGCAATGAAATTTTTTCGAATGTTGCTTTGTTTCCGTGGTAATCGAATTTGAAAATCGAATGGATACGCGTGCAATTGAATAGGACTTGACTGACACGTCTATTCATCACATTTCATTTCTACTTACTATCCTCACCAATACACGTATACTCGATGACGTTTCCAAGTGGTTTTTGTCGAAAACGAAACTGTGTATGAAAAAAATGTACTTTTCTTTTCTGAATTATTGTTTGTTGTAGAATCACCTTCTGCCCGGTTGTACCACCAGTGTGAGAGACTATGTGTATGGGTGCAGTATTAGACCGGAATATTTAACAAGGGACGAGAGAGACGGTCAGAGAGTAATTGCGAAAGTGTAATGCGGACATATGGAAGAGAATAATAGATACTGATTGGGAGAAGAAAGTAGAAAATGTAGGTTATGTGAGTGGGATATGGGTACATTGCAACATTTAGTGGAAGCATACAGTGGTACAGAAAGAACAGAGTGTAGGATTCAACGAATACTAGAGTAGATAAACTCACAGAGTGACAAGCGGTTCGTCAGGTAAGTTGGAAAGAAAAATAAGTTTAATAAAGGGGAAGAAAGAATGAACAGAAGATAAAATTTCGTCGAATAAGGTTACGACTGAATACGATTTGGTTATTTTATCTTTCTATTATTCACTATGTCTAATTGCATCCGTGTTTATAAACGTTAACCGTGTTATGATATTCTTTGTTTTCTACAACAGTTGAGCGTACATTGATAAATGAGATAGTAAGCTGATTGGAGAACTAATAATACCCTTCTACCACCCACCGTCTGCGTTCGTTGCAAGTAGAAATAGTAAGTAACAGACAGACGCATTAGCCGACCGTATTCAAAGCCACGCGTTGAACTTTCACATTTTATTTTCTTCGAAACGAAGCTGAATCTTAAGAAATTTTATTATACACCATGCACCACAATTTATGATAGAATAAAAAAGGAGATGGTTCTACGTGCAACAATGAAAATGCACTTTCAAGAAAATCGCCGTTCAATATGCTTGGTTAACGTGTTTCTCCATTAATTAGCATTTCCACTTTTTGTTGGGACCAATATTTATTTATCAGATGAACTGTGAAAGCAGAGTGTCTGGAAAACGAAACTTTACACAAACAAATATTAATCTACATTTTCAGTTTATTTTTGTCCGTAAAATCATCCCTTCCTCAATCACACGACAAATGTTACCGCACCCTGTATAACTTAGAATCATATTAGCACATAAAAACACTAGCAGTACTTTAAATTACGCTGCACCCATCCTGCATACAAAGGAAATCGGTTCTACTTTAAATAACTGGGACAGCTGCAAGAATAATGTCAAGAATCTCGGTAAAGATGGTATCATATTCTGTTGAAAGTAAAATCAACTTGATCCAGGGATACCACAAGCACTTAAAGTCTACCTTCTTCTGAAGTAACTGAACGAACGCCATTAAAATTCTTCAGTCTCTTCATACTCATCGATCCTAGCAGCTCGAGATTCTACCGATTCGAAAAGCAATCATCCGGCTGGCGATCTCCTCTTGTTAGCTTTAAATATCGATTCGTTTATTCATAACGAACATCGAGCACGAAAAGTTCCTCCTTTCTCAGTTTATTGAGTGACGCATTAAATGTTCATTTGGCTGATTAAAGGACGATACTAACTACCTGCAGTTAAAGCAACATCTGCTAGAGAAACACTAATTAGCGTACGCTACGCTATAGCCTGTAATGTTAGTAATTCCAACATCAACCATTTGTACTCCTTTGAACGACAGCGTAAGTCCTTTCAATCTCCTCAAAGCCTAAACGATCGACTAAGTATGATCATCCATTTGAATTATAACAAGAACACCTACCACATAAATCTAAAATATCAAAAATACATTAAGATTGACCTCCGCTGTACAAACTAGCATAATGAATCCCAAAGGTAAGACATTACCAATGCGAATAATTTAAAACTCTTCAATAACTAATCGCGAAACTGTTTCATAGACGGTAATTAGGCTGAACGGTGATAGCAGTATCCGTTCCAGCCGCTTCGTCGATGAACGATCCAACGTCGTGTCCTAGTAGCTGCGCGATATCTCTTTGTAATCTCGACCCACACAGGAGCGCAATCGTCCGTGAACACCGTAAATCATCCGTAAAGCGCGAATCGTCCGTAAGTAACCATCGGGAGGGATGGGCCACGGCTGACCCCATAAACAAGAAGGGAAACCGAACTCTTTCCGTGTCTGACCACCTCATCCCCATTATCCTCCGGTAACAACGCAATTAGCAAAGGCAGCGAGATGCTCGATTATTCCATGCTTTCCAATTCGAAGTAAAATTACTCCGCAGAATTTCCTGGTAACCGTGTACTCGAACGATAAACGGGAACCGTCGATCGAGGCCTCCTCGTTCGGGGTCATCGCGAGTTAGACGCGTCGATCCGTGGAAATCTGAAATCATCCATGAACTCGGTTCAACTGTAAATAATGGCTCTGGGAATCTACCAAGAGGTGCTTCACGAGTACGCCATTTAATGTCTACTCGTGAGATACGCAACTCCACGATAAACGACTCGATAATTGAGGATAATTAGACGACCAGTTGTTTGGACAAACGACGAGGGAAGCATTAAAACAGCGGAACATTGCGGTACTACTCAGTCTCTGTTCCGTTGCTGCCGAAAAAAAGAGAGGACTTTGGCTTGATAGCACTCGAAACTCGTCGGAACGTAATGTTGAGAGACTGGCTAAGCGAATTACCGAGCGCGTTTCGTCCACTCGACGACGCTACGTCGAACACGAGACTGGCCTTCTGCGATGATAATGACCATGAAACGGGGCGGTGCTGTACTACGGGAATGCAAAAACCAGCGTCGCCTGAAATGGAAGAACTGGAGGTGTACGAAGCGTATAAAGGAGAACTTCAGAAGCTTGGTATTCGGAGCGCGCGGAGCTACTTCGTGGAGCTGACCCCTTTTCTCCTTCATTGAGATGTTCGAGCCTTTGGGCTGTTTCCTCATGACCTAGGGATTTTTTTGGCTTGGTTTGTTGGGGACATCCTCAAAGGGAGTGGCGGATAGGTGGCTTTGTATGTGGAACAGAGTCGACAGGAGTAAAACGAAGACTGTATACATATGTATTCGAAAACAGAGGAGCTAATAAATGCCTAATCGAGATGCAAGGAGAGTTGCTGGTTTAATATTCCGAAGGTTAATGCGATGTTCATTGGAACAATGATTCATTTGTTCTGTATTCACTCCAGGGTATGTCGTTTGTGGTCGAATTAACAGTTTGTATGCTATTGTCACCTATACGTGGGCGACACATCTGTTGGCCTGAGGCTAAAAATTAATATGTGCAACAAATTTTCTAGTGAAATAGGTTCGGTGAAGATCCATATGGTTCAAGAAGTTAGCAAAACAAGAACAGCGATGAATGTCTGTTTTAACAAAGCGACGTGGAACGCTCGTACTTACATAATTCTTGCATAAAACACCATTCCAAGGAAGAAAGACAGTACAAAGAGAAAGTATACATAAATCATCGAAGAAATTCATTTAGATTCAGCTAACCAATCGACATGAACAACCCTCGGATCGTCAGGAAGAAATTCCAATCTGTGTCTGTAGCACGTATTCACATACAAGTTACAAAATTGGAACACAAATATTATTTCCATAAAATTTGTATTAAATTGTAACATAAATATTAATTTCAACCATTCTCTATCCGGTGAGAAGCTGTTAAATAAATTTATTCTCATAATTCATTATACAACACCATCGAATCCTAGCATTTCCGCACGCCACGGTATCTAGACAAAGAAAAATAGGACATTCGTGTACCAACAGCAATACAAATCCACGAACACCTTTCTCGCCTAACCCAGTCTATCGAACGAGCCCATAAGTCAACAGATTTTCCGCGTCCAAATTTTCGAGCGAAAATTTTCGTCGCGGAAACTGTTTGCCAGATCTTGTGCGCTAGAGATCCGACGATTTCCATTGATAGCGCACGGTTACGCAAGAGATTTGTCCCGAGGCGACATCATTTCGTGTCGCGGCGACGCGATTTATACGGGCTCGAGAAGTTACGAGGCCGGTACTCCCGACGACGACGACGGTGGTTTCTTGCGGCTGGCTGGCCTTGCAATGCCGCGCGCGATGCAAAGCGTCTCTGGCATTAGAACAGCGTCCACCTGCGAGCCGACCACCGCTGGCCCGATGGCATGCGGCTTTTGTGGTGGCCGGCTAGCGGCACCGCGCCGACAAAACACTCCGCGAACGAGCATTAATTTTACGTTGTTTCTGCTTCGAAGCGATCCTTGGCGCGATGTCACTCTACACCCTTTAAGGAGCTATATAAGACAATTTTTGGGAATTTTTTAAAGAAAAACTATTGAACTTATCAATTTGAATAATATATATATGTATATATATTTATAGATGAATATGAAGCGCGTAGAAATCAATACGACTGAATCGATCGAAGTCTTACAATATCGACTTTAACAAAAAATAGATTTGAATATTTTAAATGTGGTGTGTTTCAGTCATTATTCTTACTGTTAAGGTTAGGTCTGGTAATACCTTGGAACTTATGAAACGTAATAAAGCTGGAAACTCTCTGTTACGTAAACTTCTCCAAACATAACAAACAAATTCATCTAAGGTCACTAAATAACGAAGTCATTACAAGCGGAAATTGTTACTGAAACATCTTATACAATATTCTATTAAAACATAATTTTGCGAAACATGGCTCGCCCACGCGATTGTATCTGTCTTCTTCGAGATATCTGAAGCATCCGCCTACTTGGCAAGCTATTTCGCGTATCAAGACTTTGGCAAACAAAGTGGTGGGTCGACTCATTCAGTAAGAAGATTTACTATCAACATAGCGTCTTACTTTCTACTTTGTATCTTACTTTTTATTCGTTTACTTGGATAGAATTTTGTAATCATTATAAATATCCCATATCTTCGGTAGAGTATAATTAAGTTTAATTGTGTAGGTTCTTCAACTATCATAACGGTAGTGCCTAAGTCTATTTTAAAACAACTTCACGACACCTTCAGCTAATAATTCAATTTATGGTAACTAACTTAAGCTGACAATTTTTCATATTAGATTCGACACTGAGAAGTACGTTCAAAAATACATCCAGGAAAAAGATTAGTGGACGTTGAAATGAACCCGCACATCGCTACCTGTATGGCCATTAGAGACATCCGCCTTCTGATGGTTAGGTGTTAAGTACGGGGAGAAGAGATTTGTCGAAATGTCGGATAGCCATAACAGCAATGCCTGCCGGTAGAGTTTCTTGCGCGGCTGTTTCCTCTATTTATCACATTAGAATTGCGGGGTGTTCACAGTAGGGGAACTGTAAGAAACAAAGTTAAAAAAGGTCCTAAGTACTTTCTATGGAACTCATATTTGAAGAACTGATCTAAAAATAAAGAACCTGTATCGTATGAGTTACAGCTTGACAAACAGATTAACACTAGAACTACCGACGATAAACGAATATCTTTTTCTATCGGATCGATAAACATGACGAAGTTCAGAAAATATTTAAATTTATAAATTAACAAATTTCTTCAATTTTATATTGCAATGAAAATTGCGAAAAATCTGAGAAAAGTGTTGTTGTAATATTTTAATCGCCAATATAAGAATATACCAACCAGTCATTTTGACTGCTTTGGTAGTTCTAGTGTTAATCAACATTCTTCAGACATTAACCAAACTAACCCCACCTTTCGAATCGATATAATTAAACAAAAATACTAAATCGTCGGTCTAGGTGGTCGAATCAATTAGCCCAGCAATTTAAAGCATTCGAGTCTTCCGTGTAATCTCTCATTCGCGACTGTTTGGCCCCGACGACACGAGTAACCGCGTTCAGGCGCTATTTATTCCCCGGGATTGTTTTCGCGGAAGATGCTAATGGGCCGGGAAAACTGGCTGGAACCGTGACAAAAGGGCATCGTGGTAATTACCGGCGAAAAATAGGAACGCCATAGAGACCGCGTTAAGTGTGAACTTCGCGAGATCTATCGGCAACCAGGCAAGTTGGTAAAAGAGCCATTAGGAAGTTTCGCCAGAGAGGAAGGGGTGCCTTGGAACTTCGTCGCTGCATCTTAATCCCTCCCCCATTTTCACGGATCGTCGATACCCGGGGCGCCATTTAAAATTCTAATCCGTTACAGTTTTCGGCCAAACGATGTCGCGAGGCTGGGCGGGACGAGCTGCTCTTGGGTTTGAAAGCTACAGACAAACATTCTCAACGGGAAGAGTCACTTCTTCGGACCTGTTCTATATTCTGTGTTCTATATTCTGTTTAATCTAATATTTTGCTAGAATTTAAAATTCAGTTTAAAATGATTAACACGAATCTGCGTGAATATTATAAGACTTTGAAGGTTGGTACTTAATCGCACCATTTTCATTCTCATACATTCTATTGCTTGATTTTATTCACGAAATTCATGCCTATCGATACTACCAAGTAGAAGAAAAACTTAATATACAATATAGTGGATAGTTGTAACATAAGTAATCAATAGACGAAGTAACAAAGAAACATTACAAACTTATTGAAACTCTTGCATAAGTGTTGACTAGGGAGTACCATAGCTCAACAATTACGGAATTTTACAGAATAATTTATAAAAACTGGAGTCCAAAAAAATTTATTTGCCCCATTAAAATTCCCTACTAGTCTCGAAATAAAATGAGAACCTCATTAAACTCAACTTAATATTGTACTGTACGGAAATTTTCTGCAATCGTGACTATCATAATCGCAACAAATGCAGTCTATTTAGAAAAACTAGTATGCAATTACCCCTGCGTTCTTCCCAGCCATAAAAGGTCAATATATCAAATGTAATCAATATAATCAAGAAAATAATTTTCAAGATACGATTCTAAAGAATAGAATTCTTTAACAATTACAAAGAATAAATCTCTGACTCCTGTTGCTAAAATAGTTACTTGTTAGCCCTTTGAAATCTCTCCTCGCACATACAAGCAACCAAATGCATTTTTCAGAATCCATTTCGCCAGAAAGACTCCAGCATTTCCGCGGGGCCGGCTATTTCCGACGCAGCTACGCGTATTCCTGGTAACCGTCCGAGCGCTCACCACCGGAGACCATAAAACCATCTCCGGAAGCGATCGTCGCGATTCGACGGTGTCGAATGGAAAGTTACGACGTGGAGAGTTGCACGATTAGTCGACCACTCGTATGCAAGTCGCGGGTCGTGTGCGTGCGTGCATCTCTGATGGCTGTGGAATTCGAAATCGTGCGGATTTCGAGAGATGGCGGGAAAAAACGCGCGAAAATCTTCGACGGACCACGTGATCTCCACACGTCCTGGACACATCTTCGAGTGTTTGTCGCGTCGCGTGCACGCGGTCTACAGGCTGTTTCATAATTCCCGTGAAAGTCGAGTCAACCTCGATTCGTCGAGGTTTTTAATCGGCGCTCCGTGCACGAAAGTCGTTAATTATTCCGCGACGTAGCGAGCCGCGCGCGTGCCAACTACAAAGGCATAACCGGCAGCGCGTTTCCAGGCATCGGATTTCACCTTTCAAAGTAATGTTCGCTCGGACCGAAGGACGAAAATACCGGTGTCGTTTGCGTAATCCTCTTCTTCGTCGTTTTTTTTTTTCGCGAGTCAGGTTCTTGCACAACAGCCTATTAAAACCGAACTGCAAGCGACCACGATGCACCGCCGCGATAGATGCACACGCTACGCGGCCGCGACAGAGGTCCCATCTCCCATAAATCAACCGAGATTCTGTTGAAACGTAGACGAACCACGTGTCGTAATCTTGAGTAGCATTTGAATCGATGAATGTTTCGTTTATGCAGGAGGAAGATGTTGACTCGAAGGTAGGAAGATGAAATTGGATCATTTATTACTCATAACATCTCACATCAACGCATTTTGATATCAGTTTTGAAGTTTTGTTACCTACTTTTTTTTTTTTTTATATATAAATAAATAAAATTAAACATTTTGAACCTAGAATTATTCGACAGTTCTTCCTTATTTGAGGGTTTTTTGTTGGGCTGTTTATGTGAATACTCTATTGCTGCGAGCATTTAACGAGTCATTAGTGTCTAGTACTCCTCGAAAAGAAGTGGTAAGTTAAAATTCTTTCCTTTTTCGTTCAATATTATTGATAAGTAATACGAGAGACTCTAAAAATGGAGCAATTCTTAATAACGAGATAAATATTAGTTTGGCACAAAATGTTTTCAACTAGAATATCGTTTTAGAGAAAAACTGATTTATCTAATTATAATTGCTAATAAGTTGATAAACTTGTATCATATAATTTTTAAAATTGTTTAGACGTACGTGTCATTGAATAGAGCTCGGCTAATGTGTCTGTTCAGTACTTGCTGTTTCTACTTAATGGTACCACGAATATAGTCGTATCCTATACATTATTAAAGACAATTTTCTTGGTCACAGAATTTTATATTTAAAAAAACAAAACTTTTATGCTATACCAACGACGTATTTTTTCATGAATAATTTTTTCGGTGCCGCTTCTATTGCAAACAACGAACCACTTACCAAAGTAGCTCGTTGAAGTGGTACCACTCTGTTCTTGATCAGATCGTACATTATACGGTAATTCGAGTTTCAACGAGAATCACGCGTCGAGATCGTTTCGAACCGGAGCCAGACTCGTCGGAAACGAATAAAGCGAACTCTGTGCGCCCGCAGAAAGGACTGTTCGTGTCAACAGGTGAGAACAATCGAACGGTGCTTTCGAGCAATCCGAATCAAATACAAATATTTTTTCCAATGCTGGCAACCGGTGTACTTTACGGGTGTATTCTACGACCGCAGTCATAATTTAGGAATCGCTGTATCAACGTTAACCATGACTTAAAAATACTTTCTGCTTCTTTGTGGTAATTAGGTTACATTTAAAAGTGACCGAATTTTTTTTTAGAAATTCTGAGACAACTTTTTTTCTCTTATTGCTCGACAACTACGGACAAATCTTTATTCAAGGGTTCACCTACCAAAGATTCACCTACTAAATATTAATGGAATTTCTTAGTTCGTTACTTTTCCATACGCTGACATTAAATTTCAATTAATTAACCTATCGAAGGTCATGCTACTAACTAACGTCCGTGCACTGTTCATAAAGCCACTGTTTTACAATTTTTAAATCGAAGACACCAAAATTGAAACTGAACTGAGACAATGTGTTCACTGTTCATTAGATTGTAATATATGTTAACTACCAATGTCAAATAAAGTCACAAATTCTTTTTAAAATAGTGTAATTAAAAGGCAAATTTTAATTTCGGCTTCAATCGACTCGAACGACATACGAGGTATACTATGCGGATATCGATTAAAATTAACATCCCGCCAAATAATTTACAAAAACTGGAGCTAAATAGAAATATCATGGGTTCGCTACACTGCAAATAAAGTAAGAGTTCACCATATTCCTTTTAGTATTTTATGTAATAGAAATTCACAAAAATCCAGAATCTACCAACTCCCATACCCCGAGGAACATCATTTACAACATGTATTCTACATTTACCGCGTCAAATAAATTTCACCCGTCGCTGCTTACGCTTCCACCCAATCGGAGGTCGATACAGCAACAGATGCAAATTTTTCAATCTCGACCGCTCTGATACCATGTTTCGATCAATAAAACTTTCAGATTTATGGAAATCGTCTTATTTAATAGGTGTCTAAAAGCTTCTCCGATACACTCGATGGTCGGTGGTAGGGGAGAAACGAGAATGGAAGCGGAACGCTACGATGGAAAATGGAGAAGCGTCGACCGAGGTCGGACGGGAGTATAGTCGGTGGTCCGCGATTATTCAATTTCAGATAACTCGAGAACGTGGCAGCCGATGGATACGTGTGTGCATGATGCGCGTCATGCATCGGCGATGCGGCATGCACACGCAACCACGAACCCGGCTATTACCGTGTTTAGGCGGTGGAGCGGTGAAACGTTTTACATAACCATGAGTCGAGGCGCCTTTCCGTCACTGTTACCCGTCGCGCCTTAACTCTTTTACGGTTATTCGTCAGCGGCGAGACGTTTTCCACGGGTTTTTGCTTAATTTGCTCCGTGCAACGATCACTGTCATTGCGTCCGACCCTTTCTAGGTTCCGTGAACTCGTTTGCATACTAGGAACAGTAGTTAATGGGATCAGTGCAAAAGTTCTGACGAGTTTTGCTCTAAAAGAATAGACTAATAATAGTTTTATGAAATGCATAATGATTCTTTTGTGACATATCATGTAGTTTCAATAGAAATTTATATTCTGATAAACAAACTTTTGGAGTATTCGGTGGATTTATATAATTAAATTGTATTAATAAATTTATAGTTTAACATTGAGTGGGATTGACATAACAGTTTCTCTGAGCAGATCATAGATCGTTTTTGCAGTGTTTGTAATATTTATAAGTTTCTACTTATTGACTTCTTTTCGGGAGTTCCATTTCAATTTATTTTCAAGCAATAAAACAGTCTTAATCGCTTCAATGTTTCTTCTAAACAATTCCCTGTTACAGTGACATCGAAACATAGTACATTAACATAAATTTGTTTATTATTTCTATAAAACTGTAACAACCACATCATCTGCAGAAAATCCATCACAACATTTTCACTGATCCAATATACAGTACAGTAACTACAGCACTTTTGCTGGTCGAATAAGATAGAAGAGACTCGAACGTTATCATGAAAACAGTGAAAACTGGAAAAAAAAGTATGAGGATAAAAACATTAAAAGGAAGGATTTAAAGAAGGAGGACAAACAGATTAACGGATAAAAGACTGTTCTTTGTGCAACGAAGAATCTTGCATGTAGAACATTATGAATTATTTATTAACGCTGCCTGAACCATTCATGAGTCTAATCAAAAAGATGGTTACAGCAGGCTAAAGTGTAAATATTCCAGATTAAGATCGTAGGAATTATTCTACGAAAAAACTTATCTTTTAAGTTAAGGAGAATTAGTCAGATTAATCTTTCGAGTACTATGCACCCATGTACATGTGAGACGGAACCCCCAGATAATATTTACCCAAATAAAACTGACACGAATTAACGCTATATGTAAGTTTGAATACAAATAATATCACAACCTCCAAATTCGGAGCTACAACAATTTTTCCTGTTATTTGAAGAACTCTAGCAATTCTCCCAAGCTGCTAAAACCGTATATAGATCTGCAACACGTCAGGTGCAAGAACGACGATCATTTAAACGCGACGAATCCGTATAATAATCCGTCGGTGACAAATACAACTGAGAAAACTGTACGATTCCGCCCCGTAGACTAGGTGGAGAAATGCGAGGAGCTCCGTTACGCTCCTCATTATGTACAGCAGTGACATTAATGGGCCGTAAGAATTACTGGACCGGAGGCACGAGCTCGGAAAGCTTTTCTTTGCCAAACGACCGATCGAGCTATGCGGATCCTCTCTTGCTTCCCCCATGTCCCCACTGCTATCAACCCGAATTGCCACCTACGCACGGATAATTTCCTCGTAAATAATGTACGAACATTTCAGGCTTGCTTCTCCACGGATTAATCGACGCTGAAATCGCGAGGCTCGATTACGAGCGAGTTCGAAACACGGGAGTAGCCTCCATCGGCATCAACTTCTTTCCGTGGCTGAATATTTATTCCGCCGGTGGCAGTAAAAGTCGGAGAACCAGTTCTTGAATCACTGGAAAACATACACACGCCGGGGCACGTTATACCAAATAAAGAATGTCGTCGCGGTTTCGTACCGTAAGAAAGTGAAAACGACCCGGGAGCCTACTGTCTATACGAAGGAACAGGGAAACGAGACGTTTGATGGCTGAGAGATGCACTCTCGAGAATCCTGAATAACTCCAGATGATCTTTTATGAACAATTCTTGGGATCAACTGGAAAGAGGATAATTCTTTTCCTGATTTAATTAAAAGGATGAGGAACACAGACGGTTGCGTAGCAAGTACTACGTATCTAATATGTAGGTATTTGTAATTCAGTTTATTCGCTTTTTTGTAGAAGGCCCAAAATAGGCTACAATGACAACATGGCTAATGTTTGTACAGACTCCCGTTCTGAAAAAATTAGTACTTCACCTATCAAGTCCTTATCTGGTAGACTGGTATTCGGGGTTAACTTAAGTCACGGTTTCGTAGAAGGCTCAAAATAGACTACAATGACGACATGATCTATGTTTATACAAATTCTCCATTATGAAAAACTGTCGTCAGGTTAATTAGAATAATCAGAATAAAAGAAACGTTAATTACGTCGATTGAAGGATTTGTTAGGTATCTGTTAAGGATCCAACAGAAAAATAGACAAAGAATAAGCAAAGTCCCGTATAGTTTTTCGATGACGCTGAAGGAATCGGTTGCATAATCGCGGGAGGTGATCAGTGGCGCGTTATGACCGACGCGTCAACGTGAGCGTGTCTCTGAAAAAGACGTCGCGGATGAAAAAGGGGCCGCGAATTCGAAGGATATCGGGTTCGTATAGCTGGGCAAGTAAGAGGTGTCAACGAGCTGTCGGTTTCTCACGACTATACCCTGACGACGCGTTCGTATCTCGAGCAGCTACGAGCTAAGTTCTGCACCGTTGAAAGGACAGGCGAGTCTGTTCAAGGTTCGCACGCACTACTTGCTGTCGACATTTCCTATGAACTGTCATCCGACAGACACACGAGGCGTTTCGAACGGGTGGTGGTGGTGGTGGTGGTGGTGGTGGACAGGAACTTTGCAATTTGCAACGTCTAATTGACATTTCACGACACCTTGTAACGTCCAGGTTGTATACATGGACATTAATATTGATAGAATGTGTTACCTTTTGCATATTCATTGTGACATCGTGTATTAAACAAGATTACTTCTCTGACGACGGAGTGGGTACTTAAAACTTCTTTTTCCAATTTATAGCCGACATTCTGCACTCTGTTATTTGTACTTATTGCAAAATCGTGAAGGATTAAAGTCAGTTAAGCTGTTCGGAGTAAATCATATTTTGTAGAAGAAAATTGTTATTCAAATGCCCTGATGAATAAATGTTTACTCGATTTTCTCATTCAATGAATTCCATTTCGATGATCGAACAACAATCGAGAATACGAGATCTCTCGATATTCGACATGCAAGCAACAAGAGAAGCTTTATGAGTCAAACTGGCCTAATCTCTTAAACACTTTTCGTTCACTGCACCGAATACCAGAAGCCTACTAAATTTCACATCACCGTTCGAAAACAGCCCATAGATTTCCAAGGACCATCAGAACTTGGTCACCAGTGAGGGAGATCTCGGTCATAAAAGATCTCACAGTTGAAATAAATGGGAAAGGGCCTTCGGCGAAAGCCTTTTGACTCGGTCCGAAAGCGACTTAGGAAACGGAGGAGGTCCCTCTTAAACGACGAGACGAGAAGTTCCCGGGCTATCATCGATTAAAAGCCGCGGGCGTCCGGTTTCATTCGGATACTTGAAGACCGCCCGCGCAAAAGCGACGGCTGCGGTGGTCGCGCGTTAATTCACGAACGATCTCTGTATCGGAACTATCGGAAGAAGGTCTATTTAAAGCCGGAGATCTTTCGCGACAGATCTAATCCCCGGGTTGCCTGAACGGCCGGAATCGGATTAACTTAACGCTGAGTGACAATCTCAGGTAATAGCTGGGAGGAAATTGAGTGACTATGCAAATTTCCCTTCTCGATTCCGCCGCTACCTATTCCCCTCCGCGGGAAAAGGCTCGCGCCCAGATCCACCAGGGGGCCAATTAACAGTCGAACACTGATAACGACCGACCAATAAGCTGTTCGAAATCCGAGCAAACAATGGATCGCGCCCGGGAGTATACTTTGTTTAACCAATTTTAATGAGGAGAAAGGTTGAGCTACTTCTATATCGTGATGGTTCTTTATCCGGGAAAATATCAAACTGGAAGAGGGGAATTCTAAATATTATGCAGCTTTTGTTATTACAGGCTTTTTAGATTAACTCTCTCGCTCCTAATGCAAGCTATAGCCGATATACGTGAAGTAATCCGTGGGTACTAATGCCAGTTATGTCCATCATCCGTAAGCCATTAAATACGAGGTTTCAACGCTGGAACTACCGAAGCTGTCCAAATGACTGACTAGTATAATGATACTTTTATAATGATGATTAAAATGTTACAGCAATACATTTTCTCGGATCTTTTACACTTTTTACTTCAGTATGAAAGTGAAGAAATTAGTTAATTTATGAATTTGTACATTTTCAAGAAGTTTGTCATGTTTATCGATCCGATAGAAATTGGTATACGTTTATCGTCGGTAATTCTAGTATTAAATGAAGATGCAATATAATTTTGGATAAACATTGTTTCTATGTGAATTTCTCTTTGCTTTTCTGTATGAAAAATTATGTCTCCAATAACATGATTTAAAACAACAAATTATCTAAAGAGTGTATCGTAGTGCTTAATTGCAACTCAGCTGACGCTGCTGTAACAAAAGAGTTAACGTGGAATTAATTAAGTTAAAGCAGCTTTGCTTGTTTTTGAAACTATGTATCTAATCTTATAAGATTATGTGCGCTAAGAAGTACTGAAATGATCGTACCCAACATTCACCGTGACAGTATTAAAGACACGCCGATACTGAAAATACCGGAAATGACCTGCAAGATGTAAAACTACTATTTCAACCTCACCCGAGGGTACTACTTCACGTAAAAAAAAATCTACAATTTTATTATTGCAGCGTACTCACGATTAGCTCACGATCCGCCACTGTTCGTTGATAAATTAATACCACGTAGCTCGTTGGAAGTATGTTTGTATATGGTGTGATTTGAATAACTTATCACAACTTGGTAACACATTTAAACTTTAACTGAAAACACACTTACACTTTAACTGTAAACACATTTAAACTTTAACTGATAACAGACTTAAACTTTAAACTGAACTCACACTGATAGATGTGTTCTCAATGATGGTTGAATGTATTCTGGCACGTGGTTATACATATACGTAGTCGCTTGTTCCTATGGATCGACTTCTGATTGGTGGAAATACAAAATTTTGGTCGGTGTATGTTATGGAATAAGTGGTAGTATGACGTAGAAAATGTGGGGATTGGTACATGTATTGTTTTTGGGATTCCTGTAAGTCAGCGTCGAAATACAATAAAGAATTAGACCTTAGGACTGTGAGTGTTTTGCACGTGATGTGCAGCTGTCCGCTAATCCCTTTTATGACGGTTTGCTGACATATCGATGGCTCAAGACGCGACGATCGCTGCGACCATCGTCTACCTGCGTTAGGTAGCAACATTCATTCCTTAACTGTTAACGCCCAACACTTAAATCGTTATTTGAAAATTACAAGACTGATATATGTATACATATGTATGTTGTATTTTGTTATTTCGAAATCGAAAATATCGATATTAAACCAACCTAATTTTTATTTAAAAAAATTTGTTTTCCACCCTTTAATGCCCAAACACCTCTTTTGGGGTCGAAACTTATTTCTGGCGATTAGTTAACTCAAAAATGGTCCCAATACGTGCACCTCATCTGTATTTTCACGACAAACCCCTGGAAATATGATTTACTAGATGTGACATATACATACATCACACTGGGCGTTAACGATTTATCCGCAGGCTTCTTACGTTAATGGCGACTAATTCGAAACTAAAACTCCAACAAAGTTTATATAATTCCAAATATTGAAACCCTATTCTATCAGCAGATGATCGTGGTGCCCAAAAATGAAGAATAATAGAACTTATTCCATACTCTTTGCCTAATTATCAAAATCGCGAAAACAGAACACTCCATGACCATCGGATAAAGCGTTAAAATCATAAACGACTTCCAAATAACTAAAAAGCATCACATTCCCCGAGAAAATCTCAACCCATAACAATGAAACACCCTGTAAACCAGGCGTCTCGAAATTAACCATTCGCGACTTAATTTTCACACAGGAACCGTTCCATCTAAAAACGAGTTTCCATTTATTCAGAATCGCCGGCGTTTTCGCGTCAGTCTCATTAAGGATCGACTACTCGACGGCTACTCGCGTCTGGTAAAAGGTTCGTTACCGGGGTCGCGACCGCGCCCGAGAACGGGTTCGCGTATTACACGGGGCATTTTCGGTTCAGCCAGAGGTTACAGGGTGAGCTGGGGTCTCGGACTGTTAACAGGCCGCGACACATCGGCCGTAATTTAAAAGCTCACGGTGAGCAAGCTTTCGAGATTTTAACGCGGCTCCCGTTGGGCTACGCGAGCTCGCGATTAATTTCGGATCGATGCCGTCCGCCATCGTCACTCGATCATGTTACGTAATAACATTTCTGCCAGCCAGCCTCTCCCCACGCCACGGCCTTTTTCGATCGCTCGAACGATCGACGCGGGATTTTCGTAATAACCGATTAATTAGCGATTGTTCAGCCCGCTCATAAGGGGTAGCCCGTTTTTTTTTTAATACTCGGTTAATCGACAGTGCTGCGCTAGATTATGGTACGCTTGAAAAAATCTATTAGGCACATCGAAAGAAGTATGTACCGACAAAATTTTCTGCAGTTCAATATTTTATTACTTTTTGTATAGTTTAGTAAAATATAACACTTTTTACTGTTTCGTAGTGGACAGCGATGCAGCGTACGGATGTCATTTAGACCCATCGTGAAAGTGTCGTATACGCAGACGTTTTGAAAGTTTTCGTATGGAACTTACTTTTTTTTTTTAAATATAATGGTAAATGTTATATAAGGCGTGGGAATAAGAACTATTATCTCAAATAAATCGCTTCCTATTGCTTGTGTCAAGAAACGTTTCAAAGGAATTAGGTTGCATTTGAAAGGCCTCATAAATTGAATGCAAATTTATTTCTTTATATCTTATATGGCGTCTGAAATATCAAGGTAACTTTGTGTTTCTTCAAGGTCAATGAATTTGTTTAATGCTGCGTTGTAGCTAATAAAAAATTCCTTCAAATGCAACATAATATATTTCAAACCCTTTTTTTTAGATAACTACAAGTAATGAGTTCGTTAAGATAATAATTATTATTTACTCACACTGTATAACAAAGAAGGGAAAGAAATATATAACGAACATACATACGACATTTACCTATTATGGATTTACTGCAAATTTTGCACATAACTCTTTTACGTGTCGTGTGGGTTTTACAAGTGCCTTTTTTTGCAAACCTTTTTAAACGTATTTATTGTCAGTTCCAATGTTGTTATCGCACCGTGAGCGTTTTCGTCTAACCTCTTGCGACAGCCAACTGACTCACTCAATCAATACGTCATGTTTCTATTAAAACGATAAAAAGATCTATGACGAACAGGCGACCGCTGCAGCAGTCGCAAAACCAATCCAAATGACTCGACATTCGTTAGGCGAGCGTTAATTGCTTGCAACCCTTCGGTACATTAGCTGACAAGAGTCTTACACAGAAAACAGATAAAATGACAGTGCAAGCCGGTAGCAAATGATTCCTCGTACAAAAATAAATTGAAACAACAGAATAAAGTTTTTTCATGCGAGTGGATAAAGTGCAGTTGCACCCTCTTTTCCTAAATTTATCTCTACCATTCCATGCAGCTCTTCACCCTCTACGTTAAATCCCTCAGAAAATTCTGCTGAAAAATTGCCATTTTAGCTTACGAAATGTACAATAGCAAGCACAAGAGTATAGATACGAAAAGACCAGCGAATTCCACGAATGGAGTCAAATTCTGAAACTAAAAATGCTAAATATTAAAATGAAATAGCCAACTCGACCGATCGATGCTCCGGTAATTCCATTCTCCTACTCTTCCACCTTATTTAGTTCCCCGAAACGAATCCGCCGAGAGACAACAAAAATCCCAGGCCCGATGTCGGCCGTTTCAGCGGGGAGACCGCGGTCCGGACACGATATCTGGCCGAACTTTCTGCCCGAAAAATGCACCAGACCGGTGAAGTTTTAATAGTCAGGTGGTCCACCAGTTCGTTGCATTTCCGGAGTTCTCATTGTTCGAGGACTACCCGACCACGGTGAGCTCCGCGAACTAGTAATCTGTCAGACGTTCCCTGCCACGCGGGAAAACCGGAATTTCGATGTGTATCCGCCCTCTTTTCCCCGTCCCGTTAAATATTTTCCCCCCCCCCCCCCCCAAGTAGTACTTCTACTCGAAGGTTAAATGGCCGGAAAGATATAAAAGATCATATCCTCCCTCGTGATGAAATTCTCTGGTAATTAACCCATTACCGACCAAATATTAACCCTTTGCACTCGACTGTCGCCTCTGAAGCGACAAAATGTATGGAAAATTAGAAATTCCGAGTGTAAAGGGTTAAGATAGGAACTCTAGGGCTATGTATATTACTTATTTTCAATACAAAATTAGGGCAGTTAAATCAAATTGAATAATTATTCATTATGGTAAGGCCTCAAAGATGCTGAATGACATTTACCATACATACAAATTGTTTGACTTTTTCATTTTGTGCATCTATTTGGTTTTTCTGGATATTCAACAGTATGTCCAATATTATCACTTCTGATTTTTTGAGGTACTTACTTGGAAACTTAGTAAATATATAAAAAATTGAATTATTATTGGCAAACAAAATTTTCTATGTCTTTACAAAGATTTAGGAACACAATTACGACAAGTGTAAGACAAAATATTGCCTTTACAATAATACTAATTAAAGAAAATTAAAGTTTAATATTTCATTCATGCAACAATAGCTGCTAATAAGATAATTCTCTAGATTTGTGGGTAAATTTAGCGATGATGTGCCCCACGTAAACGGCGATACCGATTTAACAGGCAGAACAAAGGTGAACAGGAAGAGATTTTGGAAAAGCGGGAAGAGACTCGAGGCAGGTACGCAAAGGGATGTTCGGGTATTAAAGGAACGACGTTGTCCAACTTTCGCAATCTTCATTTCTCTTCGCGCGGAACTGAAAGTTTCCCGAGGGCGGAATGTCTTTTCGTTTAACGTGGGAAGTAATCTCCAGGCGTTTCTTTCAATTTACGTATTAAGCACGTAACTGCATTGTTATTGCTGGGGGGGGGGGGATTTTACACTTCGATGTTTATATTAGTTTGTCGATTAACTGTGCTGGAACAGCTTGTTAGTATTTCTTATGCGCACTTAGAAAATTCCTGGAGTAACGAAACTTTTATAACAATGACTTATTTTATATGATTGATATATTTTAAGGTTCAATAGTCCAATTCCAAGTTCTAATTAAGTTACAAGAAACTAAACCGTTTGCAATCCTATAGATACCTAAATTTATGGAATATTAGATCCTATTACTGTTTATCTTTGTTCGAGTAGTTAATAAAATTAATACTCTATAAATGTGTTCTATAAATGTATGAATTAGTCAAAGTATTCCAGGAATCTTTCTATGCTACTGATGACTACTTTAATGTCAAAGGAAATAATTTCATTACTAGGGCACAGAAAGTACTCCGTAATGAATACAATAATTTTGATTGAATACAGGATCTATACAATCCTTTATAAACTGTATGGTATCTGGTAGTACCTGTAACACTGAAAAATGTCTTGGAACGAACAACGCCGAGTCATTCAATAAAAGCGAATCAAATAGCTTAGGCAATCTACTTTCTAATCCTACTACTAATTCTATTTTATTCACTAATTACATTTTAATGAACAATTCCACCGTAATAAAAATCAGAATAGGTCTACAGAATAGTAAGAAGTCTTTCCAGGACGTTCGTTCACCGAAGTGTTTTTTTCATCGGAGAATCAAATGTTTCAGGGATCTTTTGTTTGCGGCCATTCCACGTAACACGACGAAACAATGAATCCGTCGCAATTAAGAGGTTTTTTTGGGGGCAACGAGCTTCTCGAGGGAGGCACGGTAGCGGGTTCAGCGTATCTTTCTCGCGGCGTGGAAGGTCGAGAAGAATCGGAAGCCGTTGCGGCGAATCGCGAGATCCTCCTAATTGCGTTAGGGTCCGTAACAGACGGAGCCATTTCTAAGTAGCTGCGGGCGGTTTAAGGTTTTCCCGATAACGCTGCGTCTTCGATGCGTATAGTACACTCGTAGGTTCTGACCTCCATACTTCGTTACGATTAGCGATCGGTATCTCGAAAGACACTTCTCAAACGTTAAGTTCGATCATCGTTATGAATTGTAATATCTTGTAATTAGAATGCGTGGATCTTTATGCAAATTTCCACTCTCGTCAATTATTTTACAAAAATACCAGTAGAACGTTAAATTGTTTTCACTAATTGTTTTTAATGAAAATTTAAATCCCAGTTTTTTCAACTGATATTCCGTTAATTCACTCTTTACGGAACTCCATTTATCTGAATTCCATTCATTGGAATGAAATTTTAATTAGTAATCGATTTACTGAACTGCTGAACTCCTGTTATCTGAATTACTGCCCAGCGTCACTCCAGTTATATGAACATCTGAAGTAGCTAGAATATAAACAGTAGGTCAATGGATGTAAAAGAACACATTTATGCTTTGTTAATTCATAATCAGAATTGATTCAGTAAGCATTACAAAATTAAGTATTGTGGTCAATTTATTTACAAAATTATAAGGTTTGAAGCATTACTGTACAAGTAGAAGAACGAATGCACTTATTCGAACGTGAACTTCGGTTTTTTGAACGAAAAATCATAGATAGCAGGGAAATCAGTGAACTCTTATTATATCAACGATCCAATTATACGAAGTGTTTTGTCCTCTCACTGATTCAGATAAATGGAGTTCTAGAGTATGATTTGTTACGAACTACATTAAGGCAAGAATAAGTTTCTACCAATTTTTGTTTATTAATAATCAACAGTCCTTTAATATCAGTATCAAGATATTTCGAACAATTTAAGGATACTTATACGCTCATTTCTCGATACCAACAAAAGAACCACCAACGATAGACCACAATTTCACGCGAGCACCCTGTCATCAACAGCAATCACAGAAGAATTCACACCCGTCCTGCCAAATCACTATGTTTTACGTCAATTACCGATCGCCCCACGCAAGACGTCCCTTCAACAAAAGACCACAAGTATCTCGTTTCGCAATCAGACTCTACCATTACAACACCACGGAACAATGCAGTTTACAAGGTGTCCCATTAAAACCGCGACTCAATATATCAATTACAGAAATTCCAATTAACGTTCACGCAGGCAACCGACAATTTGCCTTCGACAAAGCCGTTCCGTGTATATAAATTAACGTCGACGAAGAAGAGAAACGACGTCGTTCGAACGTGATTCGCCCGCCAGCTAACTAACCGTCCGTTGGGTGTATCGATCGGATGGGTGCTCCCGAGCCTTTACAAAACTCATCCACGATGCTTTCGATATTTCTTGCTGGACGTCTTCTATCAGGAAAGGTGGAAATGTCCCAACGTGTGACGATTTTTATCGTTTTCTGTTACTGAATTTTCGATATCCGTAAGTTCCTAAGGATCTTTAACTAGATTGTTTAAATAGGATAATATGTAGACAAAAATTTGTAACCTTTATTGTCCTTAAGAATACCATTAAACGATTGTATTGGATTTTGTAAAGGATGTTAGGCACATACTTTCCATTTTGCAATGGAAAAATTGAAGGACTTTGATGACACTTCAGAGTAGACGTACTAAGAAACTTTTAAATGCAATTTATCTAAAAATTTTAAGCGAAGTTATATGGATTGGTTCTGATTGGTCGAACTTTTACAGTCGATGATCTGCAGGCGCTGCACGGTGACGTTGTGCAGCAGCATGACGCCTGCCTTCTTTTAGTTTTAAGATTACGGTCATAGAAGGAGAGATTGGTGACCTGGGTGGTTGGGCAAATGGAAGGAGCGCAGTGTGGATTTGAACGTCAGTGAAGTAAAAGAGTGGATTTGAGGCTCGAAGAGCGTAACAACCCTAGAGACATCGACCATAATTCTAAGCATAGTTAATCATTTTATACTTCATTAAAAACATTTTGTTGTACACTACACTCGATCAGTTTTAATTCACGAAACCCATTCAAATTGCACATATTCCGAGTTTATAAAGAAAATAATTTTAAAAGGTCATAATCACTAATAATCGTGCACATTCTCAATGATCTATAGAACCTTAAAGACGACATTTTTTCGTGGTCGGATGGCTGTCTGAATATCTTGCGCATGGACAAAAACGTTCACTCGCTTCGTGTTGTGGCTTTGGATTTGAACGTTCCATCAAATGGTCGTGGTTCGAAGGCGTTATTTACGACGACAGATCCTCGATCTACGAGCACCGTAAAAGCGCTGGCTTCTGCTCGATTTTCGTGCGGCCGTAACGAGAGTTCGGAACTGGGCCGAGCAATGGCTTCATCGAGTTAGCGAATCGCGGGAGAAAGTCCCCGGGGGATTCTCGACCCGCAATGAAAACGTAATCGACGCTTTTATCCGCGAATAATTGGGAGAACGCGTGCTAATATAGCATACCTCCGGGAATTTTAGTGAAGTTTTACGATTATCCATGCTGTAACGGGCGTTTTTTTCCAGCGAACAAAAGAGGAAATATTAAAAATTAGGAGAGAAAATGAGAAGGTAATAACGAGTAATAGACGAAGTGTTTTTGACTGAGATGTTTCTAATACAAGTGTACGCAGTATGAAATCATTATAGAACCAGTCCTGGAATGGTTAAGGAAAATATACAGTTGGAACATTCACCATTTCTACATATGGAGACTTGTCTTAAATCCATTCAATGGTTCTAAGATAGCAATTGTTTCTCTGTCAACTCTTACCAAACGGTTTCAAAGTTACAAGGGTTCAGCACCTTTGATTTGTTTTCCTCTAAACTTTCCAAAGTGCAAACACGTCTCAACGTCACAACCGTTTGCATTCCTCGAAATAAAATCAATCAGCCCATCGAGTTCCAAACCGGAAGTCGTACAGAGGTCTTTCCTTGTCCACCATTTAACCAACTAAAGCCATCCAAGTACAACCATAGCTTTCTTCTCGAAATTCATATAAACCCAACCGAAAACAAATATGGCTGCTGCATTCTACCGCCTGCAATTCTCATCTTTTCATCCTGATACGCAGAAGCATCGAATATCAGGAATCCTTTGAGAGCAACCGAAGAACTTCTCTTCCCTGTTAGTGGACGCCTGAGAAGGTCCCAGGTATCGAAACGTTGCGAGGTGGAATGTAGGTCGACGGAACGAAACGGAACGGTTAACCGCGCGCAAAAGACAGAAAAGAAGGAACGAACGCAGGCGTGATAGAGACGGTACTCTCGGAGGGATACTCGCGGCCCGGACCGTTTTTTCGTGTGGCGGCGATTCCGTGGGGGAAAAAAGTTAATCGAAAATCGTTCGAACGCGAAGAGTGGAAACGCGTGTTTTTAACGAGCGCGAGAGGATTCGACGCGTTTTTCCGACGGGACACCGTGGACAGAGGAAATATTGACGCGCGTCGCGTCGCCTAGCCGCGGGGATAATTGACTTTTTAATCGACTACTCGAACCACCTTCCATTGACCACTGTTTATTTGCGTAGACGGCAAGCGTGACGACTGAGTGGTCGACAAACATCCGAAAACATGGATCATGGACGTTTCTTCGCACCGGCGAGAGGATGAAATCCGTCTGCGGATTCAAGGATACAGATGTTTATTTCTGCAAACGATCTTAGATAACTGTGAGTAATTCAATTCATTTGGAATTCATTTAGCACTGAAAAAACCCATTGAGGGCTGGCGACAAACTTTTCAGATCTGACCATTGACGATTTTTACTATTAATGTTACAGAGATGGGCAAACTTATTTATTATCTACACTTTACGTATACAATACATGGTCAACCTATCATGTTATCCAACATTAAAAAAGTAATTAAACTAAAAAATACTAGGTGGTCGTAATAGTGTTAAGAATCTGTTAAGTATTCCTGGGTTGAAAAAGACCCAAAGCCTCTAACGGGACTAAACTGCATAATAAAGGAATGTAATAATAATAAAAGCTATTCAGAGCAACTTACAATTAACTTTTAACTCTGCGTCTCATTCCTCGAATTACCGTTTTCTAGCCGTTCCGACACAACTCACCGTAAACTTTCTTGACGGGACACGAGACTCGTGCACGAAATTTCGCGCAGTTCACGTAATTCACAGGATTTTTTTCCTCCTCGCGAGGCCGAGACAGCGGAAATCAATTTCGCGGAAAATTACCAATTCAGCCCGAATTTTGCGTCTGCCGACAAACCGGAAGGAAATAAAAAAAAGTGGCCACGACGTATCCGGGGGAAGGAACTCTCTCTCTCTCTCTCTCTCTCTCTCTCGTAATATCTTCCTCTCCCGCTGGTATGCATAATCGATCGACTTTTCTTTTCGCCGGGCGAGGTAACGGATAAAAGGACGGGCGAAAGGAAATCAGGATGGGAATTTATATTTCAAGACGATCCATCCACCGACCTCGCGGCTGACAGCAGTCCGCCGACCGTGACTGACAACGAGCATCTCTTTCGCCTTTCCTGGTTCCTTGTGAATTTTTCTGCGATTCGAGGCGAACTTAATAAGTAACTTACTAAGTAACCCTGAATGACTTTTCTTTCTTGAACTGTGTCTAACAAACTCTGAAACATTATACCGATCGGAGTTGGTTAGAAACAATTCAAAAACAAAAGTAATTAGTTTTCATAATAATTTTATTACAAACGGCGATCCCCAAATAAAACCTGTACTATATTAAAAAATCATCGAAATCGGAGGTATCTCCCTTATTCATGGTTAAATTTTGCAATTAAATTCTGTCTGGCGGTTGGAGGAATTTCTGGTTGAAATTGAAATAATTCTCGATATTATCGTCGATTGGAAGAGTTCGTCTTACTGGTTCTATGAATGCACCGCGACAGGAATAACATTGATGGAATTATATCGCTTAACACCGCCGTAATCGAGACACGTTCGATTTCAGAGGAAGGCCACGATCGAACCGAGTACTTTTAATTAATTACTGCTCAACGATCGGGGCCAAAAAAGAAAAAACGTGGAGACGAGTGTACTAACGATGGCCAAGATGAAGAGAAGTTCGACCGGAACGGAATCATTGCGGTTTACGCATGTTCCACCGGGCATTGGATTACGAACGACCGTTCCTGCGACTTCGACAAGGTACTATCACGTTACTCGCTTCTCGGAACATCGGTGACTGGAAGAATCGAAGCTTTTTGCCGTGTGTTCCCTTTCAGCATTCCATGGAAAGACACTCTCGTTGAACGAGACCTCGATCGATGTACCGCAAAAACTTCCAATAATCTGTATTGTTTCTGTAACTTCTGTACTTGACGAATTTACTGCGTGCTAAATGTTCGTGAAAGGAAGAATCAAATGTGTGGTTGGGCAAAAAGTAATGTCGGATGTCTGCAGTGCATGATGCTTTCTTTGTTTTTGTCGTAGAAAAGACTGATTCTAATAAAATATGAAAATGAGAGACAAGAAGGTGTACTTTCGAGCAATTATGTTTTCTTATTCCTAGAACGGGAAAAATGCGGCACAACAAAAAAGGTTTGCTATGCGCACTATGATGGTTCTGTTAACGAAGGAAAATGAACAAGTATAATTACTTGAAAGTGCACCTCCTCGTCACTTATAATCCAAATAAGATCATTTTAAGAAAATTTAACCCAATCGTAATGAATTTACCTTTTAAATGACGCGTGGAAGTGACAGCTTTCGGAATAAAAAAAAAAGGATCATTTACTATAGAAATCTGACATTAATTCTTGACCAACCAATAAAAGGAAGGTTAGTAAAAATGTAAACTCCTCCGATGATTCCAAACAAACTCCAATAGTTTTTCCTCAATCCTAAAGTAACAAGAATACATATTTCGAACAAATTTCTTCGAAAATTAACCATCATTTATTCGAATTATTTAAATTAATCGCTTATTCAATTTCAACTTGTAATGACTGCAAATACACATAGTTCGCGAAAGGGGCAAGAAACGACGACAAGGAAACTTAGCTGCGAAGCCAAACTTTTTATTTCTTCTTTTCGTTCGTTTGCAACCCCTTTTTCGCGTCTCGTGTGTACCCAGGGACAATTGCACTCGACGCAAAGCTGCGTTACGGTATGCTTTTTCTCCCTCTATCCAGCCACTCGCGCGATCGTGCGCGCGAACTTGCACCGGGCGGCTCTGGTGCAGCAGCACGTGACGCAGAGGAACCAGGTGATGGTGCTCGAGAACGAAGCGAGGCTTTAGACGAAATGTGGGTCAGAGCCTCGGCTCGTGGTGCGTGCGTGCGCGCCTCTCAGCCGCGAATCAGAAAGAGCCTTCCCTCCTCCCTGGATATATATATATATTTTTTTTTTGCTCTCTGTGCCCACCCCGACCAACCGGGAATACGGCTGAATACCGCGACTGGCGTGGCACTTACCCGACTCTTTAGAAAACACCGTTTCTCCCCCCTCCGCTCTGCGTGCAGAATGGGAGGGGATTTTCGGCGGGATAAGAGGATCGTTATTCCACGCGGTACCCCCTAAAAGCTAAACGCGCAGCGTCTGGAGGTTAATAGTTTGATCGGTAATTGCGATTAAAGTTAACGGGCTCGAAGAATAACTCGCGCACAAGAGTCTAGAATTTAGAGTCTAAAATCTAGCTGTTCCGATGGGAGAGCTCCTACGCGCTGAAAGGTAATGGTTGGAACACCTATGGATTAAAAGCCGAACCGTGGAGATCCTATACGATGGAAACTAATGCTTCGAGCTCCTATGGGCTTAAGATGACGTAGGGGATTCCCTACGCGATGGAAGTTGAGTTCGTGAGTTGTGGAAGTTGAAATTTGAAGCCTTACTGACGGAAATTGATGTATCGAGTTCTTAGACAGTGGAAATCTATGCCTAGAAGAACTAGGCATTGGAAGTCAATGCGTGGCATATCTATGGCGTTGAAATGGACACGGTAAATCTACGGTAGGTCTACTCGTGACCGTCCTACGCGGTGAAAATGGACACGTGGATCCACTAAGATGAAAGTAGATATGTGGAATTCTTATAAGCTGAAACTATATGCGTGGATGTCCTGTAAGCTAAACATAGACGCAAAGTAGACACATCTGCGTGAATTTTCTATAATCTAACGTTGAACACGTGCATCTTCTATAAGACGAAAGTAGATGCGTGAATCTCCTATAATACGAAAGTAACCGCGTAGAAACTCTACGATCCGAAAGTATGATTTCCTTCGACTGCATTCGACGCGTAAAATACACACAAGGCAGAAACCAACGCATAAAACTCCTACGCCCTCTCGAAATCACCGTGTGGGGGACTCATCCCCGCTAAAAATCTACACACGAGTACCACTCTGATCTCCGTAAAACGCATCGACGACTCTACTCAAGAATACAGAAAGCCGACAGATTTAGTTCAGGAATTTCCAGGTTATTCGACAGGAGGGTGGAACCAGCATCCCTTGAAATTGAGCGTAAGGAGAATTACATTCGCCACGGGATTTTAATTCGATCACGTCAGGCTTACACGTAAACACGGCCAGCCCTGCGGTATGTATCTCGGAAAATAAATCCCCTGGCGCGATCGTGCCACGAATACCCTGCACGGGATTGATACATTCTCGCGCTTCTAGCCGGCTATGAAAGTGTATTTTTGACGGCGTCTTCGTGGAAACACGCGGTTTCTCCGAACGATGAAAGAGAATCGAGGATTTGCAGCAAGAGGGGGCAGTTCTATTTCTGAAAAATTGTTGTTATTGCGCGTAATATTTGTAAAAGAAATTTTACATCGTTTGGTGTAGATAGATCCGATAAAAAACATGCGATTTAATACAGATTTTGGACTGTTTCCAATTACTGTTTTGTGCAGTAAGAATACAGATCCGAACCTACCCCCATCGCCTTCACCTGCTATTTTAACAACTTTCCCATCGCACTGACGGTAAATACTTATACATTCTTAATTCCTTGGAACATATCGAATAATGTCACATTAATGGTTTAGGTGTCGGAAGAATTATAAATTTAACGACTTTATACCATCCATTTTTCGTGAAAAAATATATTGTATCAATAAGTGTTTTCTTTTTAACGCTAAATCAAAGCATTTTTTTTTAAATTTCCTTAAATTCGTTAAAAATGGATCTGTTCCTTTCCTACTGGAACGTCTTCACCTGGCTGTCGCTGGGGCCTGGCGAGCCCGACACAATACCTCGCTCGGCAACAGTTAAGTACGTGGCCCTGCGACTGAATAATGAATCCCCGGTTACTCGCACAATTTTAATACCATTAACATCATCCCTCCGCGCGATACCGAGGGGGTGGTACGAGAGAACCGCTAACGAGATCGACGCGACTGCAACAGGCCGGTCGCATTAATTTTCTTGAAATGTCGTCGAGGAACGGCTGCGCGGCGGGAGAACGCGAAGAATTGAAAAAAAAAAACGAGAAATGTGACGGAGGAAACGCGGGGTAAAAGAAGAGGCTAGCCGTGGATGGGGGGGGGGGGGGGGGGAGGTGGAAATTTCCGCGGTGGTCGGGAACAACCGCAGAAAAAAAAATGTGGCCAACCCTCTTCTACCCCCTGGAACTCGAGGCCGGGCGACGTTGTGCAGACAGCCTCGCTAATTGCAGTTAATTAGCTCGTCAACGTCCTGGATTGCGCGTAACGAAAAAGAGACGCGATTGCGCAATTCCGCGGAAACGAATTGGAACTATATTTTCCGCAGCTACGTGGACGGAGGGGTTTATAAATATTGATGTAGTAAAAGTAGGGGGTGAAGTTTCTATGGGAATTTACGAGTCTCATTAGATGATGTAATTAATATCTGCCACTTGGAATCTTCCAAACGTACGGCGACAAATGGTCTGGGGGAGGGTGATCGTTTAAATTGTACAGTGGGTGTGGTTTCGAGAAAATGTAGCAGTGGGTAAATTGGTGAAATAAACTGTTTAAACATCTGATGAGGACTGTAAACTAGAATTTCTAGAATTTAGATCGTTGGTATTCTGGTTTAATAAAGTTCTACCGTAGCTGCTGTTGGTGGTATTTCAGGCTGCCTGTGTTATCAACGGCAGTTATAGGAAGTCGTGAGAAGTTACCGACTGTAGATCAATTTCATGACGAGTCGGTCGGCAACGGAGCTAGTGAGAATGCCACAGAGAGTTACGTTATCGGCTTATCGACTTACAGAACGTGTACCGACAATATCCTGGACACGAACCACCCCTATCTTTCAAGCAGATTCCACAGATTCTTCAATTCAATCAATAGAATAAGTAGAAAGGAAATATGTATTCCTCTTCTAATTATAAACACTCTAAGGAAGTATCTAGTAAAAAGATCTAGCTGAAAACACAATCGACTACGAGAACATACGCACAAATTGTCTCTCAAACCCAATATGATTGTAGTCTGACCCACAGGTGTGTCACATAATCGTATAAGGACACAACGCCCAATCCCTTATTGACTCATACCAGGCGAAAATACTATAGAACGTGAAATTAGTCATACCCCCCCCCCCCGCCCTCCGTCTAACAATGTATCAACCTCTAATACGCAAAATAAAAGTGAGCTTATTTTTCACTCAATCCTTCAGAAGTTCAAATGTTCAGTAGCATCTGATTCATTCCATGTCCTTGAATTGTCCGACTCTTGATCGCGAGGAGCTCTGAATCACGACCGTAACATCGAATAAACATTATCTAACGTCCCCAGTCTCGATGCTTCTCATCACTTTTCTCGTATTTTCCTCTCTTCAAAAATACGCGCGCCCGAGCGTTCCGGGGACTCGAGACCGTCTCCGCGAAGCTTTTAATCTTCGCCTCGACACGAGGACGACGATAAGGGTGGGACGAAGACGCTGGGATACATCCAGTCTAAGAAGACGAACGGCTTGTGTAACGATGTGGGCGGATTGTCTCGCCCCCGCAGCTCAAACACTACCAACAAGCCCGAAGGAGATCCCTTTCGGACTCTCCCTATAGCCTGCAGGCCCCGTCGTCTTCTCCGAGGCGATTCACCTGGCACGACGGGTAGTTCGGTCCGCGGACACTTACTCGCAACAAAGACCGGGCGTGCGCGGACTATTCAACGGGGTGGACGCTCTCGCTCGTCTATGAGGAAGACGGAGTAAAGGTCCATTTACACTAGGATGGGACGAGCCTTAGAGGAACCCTAGACGAGCCTTTGACAAGCCGACAAAAATATTCTTTTCGAGTGTTTCAAATGAAATAATATATATTATCAAACTCGTCTCGAACTTGTTGCAGGCTGGTCAGTTGGCTCGTCGAAGGCTGGTCCTGGTTTAGTGTAAATGGACCTTAAGACCCCATTTGTATTTGGACAGGCCGAACATGGAACGAGCCTGCAACAAATTCAGTAATATACATTGCTTCATTTAAAACAAATGAAAGGATCTTTTTGTCGACTCGTTGCAGACTCATCGATGGTTCGTCTCGAGTTGGGCCTGCCCTAGTGTAAATGAACCTTAAATTGGGAAGGAACCGGCCACGTTTGCTCGGGACGAACGCGCCTCGTCATCCGGCACGTGCTCGGCGCACATTCGCAAAACCGGTTCCCCTCGGTTCGACCGTCTTTTTTCGTCATCTTCAACCGACTGGACGATCGATCCTCTGACGAATTATCGTCACTGCGGCGAACACTTTCAGTTCGAGGGGAAAAAATGAACAGCTCGCGCGGCGCGAAGACGCAATGAATTTGGCGGGCGCTGAGTTGCCCATCACTGTTTTAACGTAAAACGCGTTCTAGATATATCGAACTATTTAGAAAGTTTCTACTTTCTGTTTCTCCCATAAAATATATAACTAGACTGTGAATATTATGCATTTACAGCCAATAGGGCTCTGTGAAATACAGTACAGATCAAACTTTTATCCGATAGAATAAGTTTTCTATTTTATTCTGAATCCCAATAACATACTTAAGAGAAGAAAGAAATTCCTATCTTTGATCTTGTATTCACTAATTCCTTTAGAAAATGTAATTTTGCATAAAAATCTACACTCTATACATAACACATGTTTGATAATTAGTTATCAATGATTCATGATTTGAAGTTTAGGAATAAGGTTAGAATTGAACGATATGAAGAGTAAGGAGCGTAAAATCAATGAAACTAAATAATTCAGAACTAATCACATGAGAGGAACAACACAGTGAAACCTGGTCAATGTCTTACAAAGTCTTTTTGAGACCAGAGATGAGTAGAACAGGATCACGCGAGGGAAGCTCCAGAAATTCACAACTACGACCGAAAAGCCAAGTTTATTAACAGGGTTGGGTTCATAACGCGAGCTCACGATTGAATCGCGACCGTTGTTCAAACAGCTCGTTTTACACGCGAGCTTAATTATCGGCTGTCTTGAAAGGGTTCGTTGTTACGGCCCAATTAACGTTCGAAGGTCGTGCTCGTGTTTGCCCATATTCCGGTAATTTGGCAGTTCTGTTTTGTCCATTTCACGCGTCAATACGGTTCATTTAAAGTAGCACGATAAACTACATAAAGCACAGTGTTAAGTCATACAAGGTAATTCACATCTATGGAAACGCAGCGATTTTTGTATTGTATAGGTTTGGAGATTAAAGGTGTCAATTTCACCCTCTACATTTCAATTTAGCATCAAAGGCCAAATAATTTTGACGTTACACAACGCTGTGGTGAAAACCAAAGGCAGCTGTTCGACCCAAATCCAGAGAACAAAGCATAAATGGATGTTTACTCTGAATTGTATATTATTGCCCCTTCCTGTTAACAAAAAAATTATTTATTGTTATTTCAATAACAGATTATAATTTCGTAGTGTGGTCGTTAGAAAAAATCTATTCACCTAACGAAGAAATCAATTTTAGAAGATTTACACTAACTTTTGAATTAACCAAAAGAGGACGCTATTTAAAGGGTCAAAGTCACTTTTAAAGGTGATTCGACCTAATTAGAAATTCAGAAAAGGTATCAAGGGAACTTCGATTTAAAGAAGTCTCGACACACACATACAAAAATCCCAGTAAATTCGTAGATTTGCATTGTTCTACCAGGGTTAACGCTTGTCTGTTCTTCTTTTCCACATGCTATACTCACTCCAAAGAGCATGAACGCCCAATGACGAGTCACCGTACACGTAACATCGGGGAACGAACTTCTCGAGCCAGCGAGCCTGGAAAAGAGCAACGTACCGGTATCCAACAAACAGACACGTATAATTCCCCGTTTTCCGATGGCTGATACTAGCGTTTGCGGGCCGGTGCCGGCTCCGTGCACCGTGTAAACACACACGCGTGGTTGTTACAGAGTCTAGTTAACGAAGCTGCACACGCGAACGAAAAAGGGGATGAGCGTTTTCGCTGGCCGAAGGCATCGAATGAGAGAATTTTCAATGGAACGTTGAAAAATAAACGAAAAAAAGGGCGTTCGCTATTGGATGTCGACGAGAGATAGAAATGGGAATTCGAGGTTTCCGTGTTAGCCCCGTTTGAGATTACGGAAATGTGATATTTTAGGCAAAGCGTGGCTGCAATGAAGTGCAATCGAGCGTAGAATAATTCCTCGGGCAAAAAGTATATCGATAATGTGGAACGAAGACCTGCATTCGTCTGCAGCGTTAGTCCCACACGATTCGCTTTTTGAGGGTTAAATGAAAATCTTGAAATGGATGTTGAACGGGTATACTTGGGTTATAAAGGACCTGATGATCGTCGTTCGAGGGTTAACCTTCTAAACATTACTTTCCATTACCGACATGAAATAGACCATTAGTCATCTCTAGTTAGTTGCAGGGAGTAGTAGTAGTAGTAGAGGGTTAGTAATAGTAATAGTGTAAACGTTAGTAGTAGTGGGTGAACAGACAAGAATCCCAACAAAGAAATGCGTCAATCCATAGAACCTCCGTTTTAAGGTAAAGTTCCCAGAACATTTTTCGTAAATCCGGTTGAGGATCTCGGTCAAACGGGAGCTCCGACGCGACCGATTAATCCTGCGCTTAGTTTATACCAGGGGCTCCGTCTACTCCAGTAACCTGAAACGCCGGGGCTCTATTCACAGAGTATTACACAAAGTGGTATCGATTCGAAATACGCGCACGCACACACTGCCGTCCGATACACAACGGCCGGGCTCTTCACAGCGAGGCTCGACCTATCCAATTAGAGGAATTTGGGTGAGTGGGAAAAGGAAGGCGGTGGTCGCGGACCCTTGCGATGGAATTTTCGAGCGCGAAACGCGTTCAAACGTGAGCCAAAATTCAAGAGGAACGAATCGTGGCGCGACCTTTCTGCCCGTTCCTCCCTTTTCTCCATACGTTCGCCGTCCATCCCCTTTTGTGAAAAATTCCGGTACGCGAGAATATTCGAACGAGTCCGGTCCCAGAGGGTGGAATTAGCTCGCGAACCGTCGGGGGCAAGGGAACACTGCAAATTGACATTTGAATTTTCAGGAAAGTTGGACGACGTGCTCCGCTCTCGTCGCCGCTTGCGCTGTTACGGAACTTGTTTTTTAATATCGACGTGGTGAGAATTTTCGCGTGTTTTTTGTTTCTCCGAGTGTTCAACGTCGAAGTGGCCTTGTACCAGGAGGTAAAAATCGTGGAGGGATTTTGTGGAAAGCTTGGTAGGAAGTAGAATAACCTTTTATGGCCAGACTGGTGGCGCCACAGGTATTCTGCATAGAGTGTTCCTATATTCAGTGAAATCAGGACACCCGTGTACAGACATTAAAGAAAGATAAAAATCTAGACCAGAATTGACAATAGATAGAACAAGGTTGGGGTTTTTCGTTAATATCTCGTTAACGAAGCCTCGGATAACATTTTTGCTAAGGAAAAACTTGTTTCAAATCACCGGGTCCGTCAACGTTTTCGTTACACCCTGTATAAGCAACTATACAGGGCTTTAGATGCAATGTTCCTGGCACCCCTGATTAAAATGGACCTCGACAACGCTGTTCAAGATTCAACCCAGTACAAACAAGAGCCTAAAAACCCGAAGAACGAGTCTCCCAGGCACAAATCTCAAGCACGCGCTCCGTACAAACGGAAAATTCATTAATCTCGCTGAAACGTCCCCGGCGAAGAATAACCGGTCGAAAAACATCGAATCGTTGTCTGATGACACTGCAGCCCCCGGTCCAATAGAATCCATTTAACGCGAAGAATCCGTCGAGGGGTCTCCGTGTACATCTGAATGGCACGCGGAGACGAGAGGAGGATCGATCGGCGAATTTCCGAGGAGCTTGAACGATTCGAGAAAACAGCGAACCCATTAAAGACGTGGAGAGTCAGGATGAGGGGAAACAGGAATCCGTGGGCCGTTTCGTCGCCTCGTTCCACGGGACAAAAGCTGGGGCAAGCAAAAAGAGCGACGGTGAGACGGAAATTCCCCCTTGACGGATCCTCAGGGGGATCGTTGAGCAACGAGGATCTTCTGGAGCTCGCGTTCTCGGCCAGGTCGAACCACAAATTCCGTGTAAGTCGTTAACAGACGCAAGAACAGGGAATTCAACGGCCGTGCGCGGAACGGAATAAATAGGTGGCAGCGTGAAACTCGTTTCTCGCTCTCGTTCTAGCTGAACAGAAGCCCAAAAGAAACGTGAACTTACGGTGTTTCTCGGGTATATGGGATCCTTGGCACTTTACGCTCGAAGATGGGACGAGTCGGTTGCAACTGCTGGTCGTGGGGATGACTTGAAAAACTTTGAAGTAGCTCCATCGTTATCGAACGAAGACATCTATTCCACAGGTGGACCTTCCGTTTAATGCGGTTCGTTTAAGTTTGTTATTATAATTTATATTGTATAATAATTGTAATGTATACCGAGCAGTTAGTACTTTAGCTTTTCTTTCTTGCTTAGTCCGCTTCTCCCGATCACTCAGCAATGTATGCAAGTGATCGGCTACGTTGCAGGTCCCAAACGATCGGTCCCACGAACCAGCGATCCGATCGAGGGGGTGGTGGGCACGGATTGTAGGGCGGTGTCTGTGCGTGCGTGACCGTCCTGCGGATGCCCCGGCCAGGGCCTTCTCCACCGTAATTCGTTCCACGTTCCCCTCTGGGGCAGCACGTTGGGAGTAATGGGGTCTCGTACGGTGGCCACGCGGCCCACCCCGCCGAACAGGTTTGCTGGGAGAAGGGGGCCGATCTTAAGGATCGGCAACACGGTCGCGTCGGTTCGAGTCACCCGGCGTTGCTTGCCACTTTGAATCAGAGAGAATCGATGTTTTCCTTCAGAGAGAATGACCAGAGACGAGATATAAGAATAAACCTAACATCTTATGGGACTTCGTGTCCCACGAAAATCACGTTGGTTAGAGCGCACCTCTACATAAAACTTTCTGATATCAGGAATTACATTCGACACCGTGATAACGCACATCACACATACACCCGTGACTGCATATAGCGATACATACATACATTATTGCCCCGGTTTCGCCAGCAAGAAATGGAATTCTGAAATGGTACGAGGGCTTCTGACGCCCCCGAATGATGGGACAGAAAATTACATTGTATGTTAGGTCTATCAGTATATCTCGTCTGTGGTATGACATTCCTTTGTTTCCAATAATTGCTCGGTGTACAACTAAACGGCGTGATCGATGGAACTTTCGTTCCATTTATTTTTTCTGTTTAGCAACGCGGCAAGATAGGAAGATTGATGGACCTCGATTTTACCAGTCCTATTCAAGGGGCTAGTGGAATCTTGGATTCAATTGTCTCCCTACTTCCATTTAGTTCAGTTACTTAAATTAATCCTGCCATAAGACTAGCATAAGCTCAAGTAAGCGTCTAAATTTCAAGTTACTTTTAAGTCCAATGTAAATCTTTGTAAAGAAAGGAGGTAGGCGAAATTAATGTAGCTGAAAATAATGAAAATAATGTAACTTTGGTTACGTCGATGGGATCGGGTTCCATCTAGCTTTCTTTGGGTCTCCACTCGCAGCAACCTCCTCGTAGTGAGACCCGGACAATCGATATTACACTGGGTAAAATATTGTAAATCGGAGGTAATACCGAGTTAATGGCTGGAAATATAGATTTAATTTCTTTAGTTATAAGAATGAATATAAGATCGAACATTTTTGTAGAGTGTTCAACGCTTACATGAAACTTAAAATATTTTGCGAGATATTTAGCAATAAAGATCCTATTTTAGCAGCATAAAAATAATGGTTGGAGATAATAGAAACATGTACATCGAATGAACGATAATATTGAAAGCCATTTAACGTCGCCGTGATTGTAACATGAACCGTTGGTCCGTTGCAGGACCAATGCGCAAAATATAATAATCATACTACGGTACTTACGTAAACAAATTTACCGAGACCGAACAAACAATTTTCCTGCTCTATTACTTGTTTCACTTACTTTCGAATGAAATGAAAATCTCATTAAACTGTAATGAATTTTCGACCACCCAGAGATTACGATAATTATATGCTCTGTAAATGCAGAACATTCGCGATCTAATAGTACTATATCTCAATTCAATCGGTGATGTAATACTTTATCGTCATATGCTTCACATAACGAAGAGTTTTAGATACCGAAGACGAGACTGCCGGAAGGTCGTAAGAAAACGAGGACTGCTGTAGTAACCGTGAGAGATCGAGGATTTCTGCACACAGCGGGAAATCGATAGAGGTATACGGAATCGGAAGATCAAGGTTAGTCACGCTTCGGGAAGCTTTGAGCTTACTGTGACCACTCTCTGTCCTCCATGATCGAGGAAGATGAGACCGCCTGGCAGAGTGCCTGCCTGCGTGTCTCTCCTAAATGGCGAATTTACTACGTGCTTTTTCCGTTCGTTCGTGGGTAAAACGGTAATGATGACGCGCACGGGATAGGTCAGCAGATTTTTCAGAGAAAGTATGACCCCTTCTTTTCTGAATGTGCGTGTTCCTTCAACGATCAATGAGGTTCCAACCGTTGCGTTCTCATGGAAGTGTCGTAATGTCTTAAATTCATTAACCGATTTGTTTGATGGTTTAAGTACTGGGAAATTATTTAAGATACCAGGTCAGAAGAGAAATCAGGTCTACAGAGTATAAATCGATATACTTTTTTATAAGATATGAAAACTGCTTTGCAGTAGGAACCAGCTGGTGGGGACACGATTTATCTACAATCAGGTGTTACGAGTCCAGTAAGTAGACTGCAGATTTTATGTATTTAGTGACGGAGGAAAATGTGTCAATCGCAGTTAAGTAATACATAAAGACAAGAATCAATGTTTTGTACGTTAACAAAGTCGCAATGCCATGCTGTCTCGACCAAAACCACGATATACCGAACTGCTCTCACGGCTAATTAATGTCGAGAGTGCTAGTTGAAGCGATGTTATTGGAATTAAAGGAACTTGGAAACTAAAGTTCCGGTTTAATAGAATATCTGTATTTCCCACTGAGATGGAGGCTTAGAAACTGTTGAACGGTCGATTGATAGGAGCGTACAAATAAAGGAAAAACCTCATTGCATTTGATGAAAGTTTTGTCTTTTATTTCAGGGAACTCTGTATTCTACAAATGCATAAAAACCGTAGCCTGATAATTAAATTCCGAAGACGTATTTTATGCATATATAGTATTATGCTTCAATAATTTATGTGCACTTTCCCTATACACTTGTCAATACCAAAAATTGTTAACAAGAGTGTTTGAATTCGGGTTAAACTGATTTTATGAAGTACTGGATAAAAAAGTATACCAGTAAATTATTTCTTCCGAGATAACCAACTAATGCTGATAATAATTTTTTTTTCATATAATTGAAGATTACAAAAAGTAGATAAAAAAAACATTTCCAACAGATTGGCGCCAACGAATCACGCTTATCTCTCACCGACCAAAGAGAATTCTACTTAACATTCCCACGATAATGTAACCAGAAAATTATTTCACCTCGATTCCCGCCCCTTCGAATTCAAAATTCATTGTTTTCCAATTCTAAATTTGTCCGAAAGAAGCACGACTGTCCCAGATAAACGTCGTGAAAGATATATCAGCGATACCCCCGAATCGTTCTCCATGTTTCCAATTTTACGGTCGAGCTTTATACCACGAGAGGAGGAATAAGGAGGGAAACCTGAGCGCTACGAGTCCGCCGAGCTTTCCACCAAGACGTCGTCGCGAAGAAAACCGGGGGAAAAGTTTCTCGAGTGGCCCCCTTCAGAGTAATCGAACGCCGGAGAATCTGAACGAGAGAACTCGTAAAAATAGTGGCTGAAGTGGAAGCTGCGAATTACGGCGTTCGCTTCAGCCTTCTGAAACCCTCGTTCCTGATCGCATTGAAAACAAGAACAATGGAACGGTGATTGTTTCCACGGGCTGACTTTCCCGCGAAACCGCCCCGTGAACTTCCGAGGATCCGACGAATCGGATTAGCCTTCGTTTTCAATTCTTTCGGTAGGAATGGAAAAAATAGGTTCGGCCGGATTTGTCGAACGAAAAGAATTGGGCGAATCGGTGATCCTATTGTCGGGAGAACAATAAATATTTTGTGTCGAGAATGACGGTTACGAAGATACAGTATAGTATTACGTAAATGGTAAATAAAGGAACGTTTACCACTCATATTCGTAGAGTAAAGATTAATAACAGAGCTGAGTATAATAAAATAAAAGCTGTAATAATGTTTAACCAAGATTGTATTATTTTATCTACCTGATACCACCATTCGACTAATTAATTAAATTCCATTTAATAACAGTTTTTTGTAGGTTACTCCATGGAAATGTGGATTCGTGTCAATATCTGCAGTCTGGTTAGAATGCTCGACAGTTTAAATTTAGAAAGTGTACACATACATAAGATAATTCAAGAAGAAATTCTATGCCATTTGGAGATTACAGCAGAAATAATAGTAACCTTAACATAATAAAAGCAACTGTACATTAAAATCATCCTGGTTATTCCCTTAATAGATCGAAAATGGTCTTTCACTTTTTTTTTTAATAATCACTACCTCTTTTCAGACTTACCCGTTCATAAAAATGCAATCTGAATTTCCTTAAATAAATAATGTAATAAATGCTAATTTATCTTTAGAACTTGACATACCGAGTGCCACAGTTTTTACACTTGGGACAGTATCGTGATAAGAT
Organism: Dufourea novaeangliae; assembly: GCF_001272555.1. Classification (NCBI taxonomy): domain Eukaryota; kingdom Metazoa; phylum Arthropoda; class Insecta; order Hymenoptera; family Halictidae; genus Dufourea; species Dufourea novaeangliae. The sequence continues at coordinate 636,649 of NW_015374081.1, read as the reverse complement.
ACAACTGTTTAGGTCTTCGATATTTACAATATAATTATTTACACGTTGATCTGAACATTACTTTCATTATTAATCTACCACCAATTATATTTATCAACTGTTAAATCACCCTGGTTAGAAATTGAATGTCTCTTCGTGTAATTTAATGGCGTCGATGATAAATTACCACCATGGCAATCAACGTTTTAATTTAACACAAAAAAAGCCAATTCTTCATGGGCATCAGCTTAATAAACAACACACACCACTATCGGTAGTGTAGCAACTAACTATGTTCGCAAAACTTGCCCACGAAATCCGACATGCTTATTATCGCGATTGTTTCAGGACTGAAGGAAACAGAAAAAAATGGCAACAAAGAATTCGTTAGATTGGGTAGATAGACGAGAAAGAAACGGTTCGCGAGTAACGCAACTTTCTATTCTCAGCAAACGGAATGACGTGGCAGTACGCAGGCAAACGTTAGCTTATTTCCCTCTTTCCATTCGCGGTTGATTGCACGCCGCGAAACACGAAAAATATTCTTACGTATGGATAGGGTTTTATCGCCTTCTCCCCCGTGTCAGATTCTGCTAGAGACAACGAACGCCGGGCAAGAGATCGATGAATTTATCGAGTTACTCCACGAAAGGCCGACGAAAGTCGAGGGGAACCTCGAATTCGTGTGCTGCAACAGCAGACAAAATCGCGAATGCATATTCGTGCGCAAACTTTTTAACTGGTTCGTTAATCAACGTTTCCCTTCTGCACACAGAATTAAAGTTAAAATTGAAACACTACCCCTGATAAATAATAGCCGTCTGGACGAGTGAACGTAATTATTTATGCGTTCATATGTAGAAGGTACTGGTAAATATAGTTGAAATACATGGAATAGAAGAGTTGTTCCTGTTCAAAAAAAAATATTAAATGATATACTCCTCCAGTTACTAAATGTAGAATAACATAATCTCCCCTGGGACAAGAAAATTATATAAAACTGTGTAAGTAATATTACGAATTATTAATACATTTTTTGTTTCTGTAATACAAAATATGATAATAACAGTAGCTGAAAACTTGCTTCGTTGAACATATCTTAAATTACTTCTCCTATTTATTTTATATTTTATAAATAAGAAACAGGTTGTTATTTGTATATTAACAGTTTAATTGAATGCAGATAAGTTTTATGTTCAGTACGTGCAGAATTTTTACCTCCAATGTATCGTTCCCTTGATTAAATTTTTGCCACGGGTATTATACGCTACAGACCACATCGCAAAAATGTCCAGAGAGAAGCTTGTTACCGTGTTTGTTAATTAACACGCCACCGCCCTGTTTTCTCTTTCTTCGTGCCCAGAATTACAGTAAAAATTACAATTAAGGCACAACGAAGAGAATTCTTGCTTTTCATCGTTTAATCCGCAATTAAAGTTCGTCGAAAAGGGGTTCGTCAAAGGTCGCGAAACGTAATTACGTTTCTTTCACAGGTCGCTTTTTCACTCTGATTAAACCAACCTTCTCGGCAGGCTACAAGTAACTAAATCCTCGAAATAAACGAATCACATTCCACAGAAACTGTTAATTTTCCGTCGACAATGGACAGAGCAATTGTCTCATTTTCTTCGTTGAGAAAAAGAAACACGGTGAACGGGAACGAAAAATTACGTGCGATAAACCGGGCAGGCTCCTTTGTTGCTGCCGGTCGTCGTTGGCCGATAACAGTGTTCTCTTTGTCATAAATACATTGCACCAGGGGTATCGGTACGTGGCACGAGTAGAGGGAGAATAACGAATGATTCACGGAAGTCAACAAACCATTAAGATAAAGAGCCGAGTGTGTCCGTCGAGTTACAACATATACACAAAACGAACATGTTTGTTGTCCATCGAGTGTATTTAATCAGGATGCGGTCAGTGAATCAACAATACTAGACCCGCTAATGGACTTCCCTGATAACGGATTGAGACACGATCCAGCAGAGTATTACAGGATACAGCTGGCGTGAAACTTAGACTCACGAAATATTGAAACTGTTGCCACCTAAACGCACGTTGGCAACGATCACAGCGATCTTGGGCCGTCAACACGGTCGACAAACCGTCACAAACGGGGTTTCCTGGACAACTGCATGTGACCTGCAAACTACTCACTGTCCTCGAAAACAGATGTTTATTATAACACAGAACTGAGGATCCAGGAATCCGAAAAAACAATACATACGCTAAGCCCCACTTTGTCTGGCAAATTTATCCACGCCCACAATACAAACACCAACTAACACTTTTTATCTCTAACATTGTTCAAATACACACAACTAATCACAAACTGATTGATACCTAGGACTACACGTATAAGTATTAGCAAGGTCGCGAAAGTTGATGTTCAAAGAGGGATGCAAATTCTCCTGGCGCCAAATGGAATACGAAACTAGCCGACAAGTCTGTCTCTGTACACACTGTTTCCACTTCGCGACACTCGCCCTTCCGACTCCCTCGACCCTGGAGCCGGGTAACTATCGATCGCGACTTCCTCTCGCTATTTAGCGTCGATGTGAATTGTCCTCGCTAGCACTTTGCAGGGACCTCGTGAAACGTGTCAATACTCCCGAGTCCTTTGAGACTGACAGTAATCAACGAATGGACAGTGCGTAACTACTCCCATTTTGTTGTCCGACGAAGCAGAGTTCTTCTGCAATTATGTAATACTTTTCATAGTCTACTAGAAAAAAAAAAGTGTCGAAAAAATTAAGACATTTACCGTTGTGTCGGGCACTAATAACTGACAGGTAATACGAATTCAAATGGAACGTAATACTGTCGGTGTGAACGGAAAGTCAACCAAAATAGGGGAATATATTAAATTTCATCAAAACCGTTTTTATTAATATTTTCTAAAGGTTTGTTTTAGTGTCTTGTACTCTATCTAAAACTGAAATCTAGAACTGAATTAGTGGCTATATTTCTCGGATTTAACTTGAACATAAAATAGAAAAAAGGCCCTAAAAACGTGAAGCATTTAACGTAACAGTAATTTTCCAATATTTTAATACAATTTTTTACACAATAAATATTTATGCTAAAGAAATATATAATCTTATAGACACAATACTATATAATATTCGTTTATTCGGTTTGAAGATCTGTCGCACAAGGGCCGGTCGAAGACGTCCGTTGAATTTAGTAATCGAAAAGCTCCGAGAAATAAAACTCAAAGTACAAAAGCACCCGAAAACCTTCTACAATTTAATAAAACGTCAAATATCTATAAAATTTCTTTCGACGACTCAACCCAACGATATTCCACTATTCAAAGAACTGACAAAAACTCCAGACTGTTCATACTTCAAGTTCCCGAAGTAAATTGCACTAGGAAGCACCCTTACGTCTTAAGCTCTCGACATCTCCTAAGCCTAATGCACGTACACTTCTTTAGTTTCCACCAGAAACTCCGTATTCCTTGAACTCTCGCAGTAGCCCCCAACCAAGAAATCCCATGATCTTCCGAGGGGACCTTAACGAAACGAGGACGCAGGCAATGGTATTGATCTCGGCGGACGGTCTGCCGCCTCGCCCAATTTCTGATCTATAAATCAGATTACGTGTCGCGCACGCACGCGGCGGCGGCGTAGTTTGGCAAGCACTCGGAAGCGATTTGCCATTAAACCGATACCGAAATTAACCGCGGGACCACGGTCGAGACCGTGAGCCTCAGGGACCAAGTATAAAGCTTAAGGGTTCATGCTGAGTCAGAAATTTTCAAAAAATCGTTTTTTCACTTTCTACATTTTCTTTAAGTACAACGTCTCGAGAATATTCTGTGCAAGTTTCAAGGTAATCCAATTAAAAATGACAGAGTTACAGGCGTTAAAAAATGAATATTTTATATAAGTGTAAGCTTGACTTGAAACTTTAAACGCGTTTTTCTCGAAACTACATTTTTTTCAAATCGGTGATCAATATTTCTCGAAAACTACTGTGTCGATTTACATGAAACCCTCTGCGCTTTATTTCAAATTAGAAAAACTTGTCCTCGAACGGAGGATTTTTTTTTCATTCCATACCTTTTTTTTTAATTGACTAAAAACGAGTTACTTTTAGGTGAAAATCACACTTTTCAAGAAAATGTCTATCATTTTGTTCCTAATCAATATTTCGAAAAACCCCACGTTCAGGGACAAGATTGGTTCTTCCATTACATAAATCTTACTGAATTTTTAATTTCAAATGTACCGTTACGAAGTTACAATGATCACGGCAGACCACTTTTTGTGAAGAGACATCCGGAAGATCGCTCACCATTTATTTACAAATAAATATTTTTAAATAAAAAAATTATCTTATAATCTAGAAACTGTAATCCTCGAAACACAAACACATTTTTGTAAAAAGGTCTTATAGTTTTTGAGAAAAAAATTACCAAAGAACACTCTTTTTTCGGCCTCCTGATTGAGCATGACCCCTTAAAAAAGCCCGAGTCGCCGGGAATCATCCCTTTCTGCAGTTCTCTCAGGAGATATGAATATTTAAGCCCCCAGTCGGCGTCCCATTCGGCGATAAATACCTGCCCAGCGTCGCGGGAGATTACGTTGCACGATCACGGTGGCGTTCAAATAACTCTCGAAGGGCGATGACTGTAGCCATATAGACCAGAGTTTTATAAGAACTTCAGCCAACTCAACAGCTTGTAATAATTAATTTAAGTTGATAATTCTTTAGGTATATTGATTAGGATGAAAATTGATTATTAACTTCGTTAGCCCCGGAATTTGGCTCGCGTTGTAATTGATTCTTGGAGAGCGATATCTAGGTCCAGTTTGGCTAGAATTTTACGAGAACTTCAGCATATTCAAGAACTTCTAATAATTAATTTAAGTTCATAGATCCTTATATTAATTTGAATTAAGAAACAGGAAATTTACAAAAAAAAATTCGTTTAGAAAGAATTACCTATACACGAGGGTTTAAATGCTATCTACACTCCATTATATGTATTACCATCAGAAGTGTCTGCCTTTCAAGGGATAAGTGACTGTATACATATAGCCACAAAATGGTACTTGAGGAATTGCAGTTCTACCCATCTACATTCACCTGTATACTCATTTAGAAGGTAGTAAAAAGATAGATGTTGAATAGAGTTTCAAGCCTAGTTTATCAAACTCTTACATCAATAAAAGTTTGGGATGACTTATCCCCAAACGTAAGGAAAGTAATGGAAATGAATGTTTGACATTTTATATACTGGAAGATCAAGATATATAGTATTCTATACTGTGATTCTGAATTATTATCAGTAAAACTTTGCAAAGTAAAACTAATATTTATTATGTAACAACCTAATATTATTATGGCATCAACTGAACGAAACATCTCAAGCTTGTTTCTAATGCACCAGCCTGTACTCAGATTTCTCCCAAGGAATAATTGCGTCGGTGTTCTATTCTGAAAATTATCCGGTATGGACAGAGTAGTCTTCATCGTGGCTATTACGAAATAAAAATGTCGCGAACATGCCGGTGAACCTTCCTTTTAACCGTCTTTGAGGATACAATTTAATCGAGCTAAATGACGCCGAGGAGAGATTATTCGCTTTGTACGCCCGCTTTCGAGACCTTTCAAAAAGGCTGCAATTTGAAACGTTTCAAATAATTAATGGATAGTTCGTTCGAATTGTCTTATTAATACTTCAGAAGCTTATCAAAGGGAACGGTCTAAAACGTTGAGGATATTTCTGAGATATCCTCAGGTGCAAGTACGGCCAGAAAATGAATTGGACGGAAGTGAAATTATGAAAAAGTGCTTCGTGTTTTTTAAAATGAATATACTGACTGATTTGTCATTCATATTTAAGTGGACATAATTTCCGATTGAATCTTTCGATTTAAATGCCAAGTCGATTGACTAGATTTTATGAAATTTAGTAAAAATTGTGACATAACAAATTTTGGTTCGAACATTTTCTACTTCGTTTTTGTTACAAAGGATTAACGTATCTTGTCCAACTAACGACTTAACACGTTAAACGCCATCATGTGAAATAATTATGTTGTTTTTGGTCACTATATAAACAAGAAGCCGAATCTGAATGAAGAGCACACTATCCCACCTAATATAGGTGTCCCATTAGACCAGAAGGTATTGTACTTTATTATATAAATATCATTAAAATATTATTTTCCGAATTACTATGAAAATCCATGAATTTCTTTAACAACGAACTGTGGCAACCGACCGAATAAAGTTACACGATACAAAATGGAATTTCATCCTGGTCATAGGTCAAAGCCTCTAAGACTAGTGACACACGAACAGAAACAGCATAAGAAACAGCAAAATCGCTGTATCATGGATCGTCAACGATCCCTGCATCATGGAATCGACAACGGAGAAGCTCTCCAACACAATGGTGCCTCCGTATCGATGCCTGAATCACGCTTCGATGGGCCGTTCCGCCATTACCGTGGAATACGAAATGTCACCGAGAGTGTATTGAGAATGGGAACGCGCGGCGTTAACTGTGCTCACAATTCAATCATCGATACGCGAAACCCGCAACTTGACTCCAGAGGAATCCACGCTGGCGAGAAACACTGACTCCTCCAGGGTCTCTATAGAGAATCGATGCGTCCGATCATCGAACAATACCGTCCTAAGGAAGGTATTTATTAATCCCGCGCAATAAATTTGATGCAGAGGTTTGATCGACGGCTCGAAGGCAACCTATCCTAGAATTTCATTAAATCGACAGGCCATGCGAAAGGGACTGGGGGACCACTGCAAAAGAATCCAAAGAACTCGGATTTCGCATTGGGGTGTTACATACCTATGACAGGTCGGAAAATGATTTTTTTCATACAAAAAGATGTTTTATTTAAAAATCAAGATATACGTAACGTCTTTTAGTGTATTAATTAATTGTATTTTGTTACTAAAAGAAATGTGGTATCTTGAGAAATGATATCATAGCAGCCCCTTCTCCCAAGGCCTTTTCATAGTTACAGCATCTGCGGCAATGCGGGTACAGATGTCTTCATGGAGTTTTATCGGAAAAATTACTTCTTTTCTTTTCACATTAAACTCGACAAAAAGAGTAATACTTTTTCGAAGCCTATTTTGAAAAAATTTATTTTCAGAAACATGGCAGCTACTGAAAGTCAAGCATTCGATTTTTGATTAAATAAAAAAAGAGCCACGAATCGAAAAAGCACTTAGACAAGTACTAGAAATAACAGATACTCAACTTCAAGTATTGGATTTTCGACCTGAATTTTCATTTTCTTTTATTAACAAAAAGAAATTCATAAAAATAACCCTACTTTCCGACCTGTCGAAGGTATGTAACCCCTCAAGCTTCTATCGCAGAGACGCGTTCGATATCACGCGTGAGGAGCCATTATCACCGTACGCGATAAGCGAATAACGTTACCCAGCTGTATGATAATCGACTTAATTGAAATTCCATCGCGTCGAGGCACGAACTGTGGAATTCAGCCTCGAGATCGTTTCGAACACGTTGGAAGAGACTCGCTCCGAAACACGATCTCAAAAGAACGTTTCAAGCGTTTCCCAGAACACGTCCATCGAATATCTAACTACGAGTAGCTTAGTCTGTGTGTGTGTGTGTGTGTTAGGTAATTCGAGCGATTCAGAAATCCTCTGTGGAATTCCGGCAATCGATCATTTTCGGTACCGCGCCTCGCGCTACCAACAAAGATATTCGTACAACACGTAACGGTGATTGTGTAACGGGATGAACTTCCACGTATCCGAGGATACCGAACGAATTCATCGATCACGCGGGACGGCCACCGGTGATTAGGCCAGCCGTAGTTTCCGGCATCGAAATCGGTCGCTGTAGGCGTCCATCGGCTCGTAATCACGGGGCGTGGCTAATACCACCTTTATTAACTTCGTTAGCTCCAGAATTCGGCTCGCGTTGTAATCACTCACGCTGATTTTCCGCCCGTCGATCGAGACGAACCGACGGGTGGTGATGAGAACTGGCGGAAATGTGCTCGAGTGCCGCTTCGTTATAGTTAATGAGAATTGAAAGTGTCTTTCGTAGTTTCTTTTTTTTTTTCGTTTTGTTTAATGATCGACCGTGTGATGCGAGGAGAACGGATCAAATACTTACTGGGTCAGTTGAAAGCCTAGTTGGGTGGAGATGTATGATTCGTAAAGTTACTCACCTGAAACAGAAGAAAGGGATATTGTTAGATATGGTTCTGAATGTCTGGTGATAATTGTATGTGTAACGGGAAATTAGATTGTGGGTGGAGATCAATAGTGGAATTTACGGGTCTTTAAGGTTTGTGTAGAGGACACTCCTCGATAAATATTGAGTGAGTATCTAATATTAATATACGTATAGGGGAGATCGAGGTAAGACGGCGAGTGTGTTCGTAAATTTTTTTTAATTTTATACCAAAGACAACTGTAAAAATATTTTTTTGGTCCATACAAGTTTGATACTAAAACATGTGTGATTGTTATGGCAAAATATTATTTTCTTCGTATAAGAAATGAAAAGGTTAAACTTATTTCCGTTTAATGTCATCAGCTTACCTCGATCTCCCCTATTTAAAAAAAAAGGATTGCTGCAGCTCACTTTATCACTCAGTGAAGGTTAATCTTAATGTTAATAACCAGTGTATATGTTACATGAAGTCATAATTCTGACTAATATTGGTTGTGTCAAAAATCAGTTTGATTTGTATAAAATTCAAGTTATTAAACGCATACAAACGTTAAAAAATACCACGTGCATATCACCGCTACCACATCTTAATTACATCTTAATGAAGTAGATCATAAACAATGGGATCAGTTCATTTAAGTCAAGAAAATTCCACGAAGAATATAAGAATATAAAAAGTGTAAAAGAAATGAAATTATCAAGGCTAATTTGTAACACCTCTTTAAAACAGTCTACAGAACTAATTAAGCTTTAAAAATATTGGGTAAAGGTACCCAAGTAGGTGATCCTCTAATTATTTTGGGCGGCGTAAATATCTAGGTCACCCTCCACCTTGATTACATCGTTCGCGCGTAATGAGAGTGTTTTATGAAATATTGGTTTGTTCAACGATTGGAAAGGTATACTCGAAATTTAATTATACGTACTAACTAAAATAAAATAATTATGCATCGAATCGGCAGACTGACATTGACGTTGGGTTCGTTGAAAGAGGAGACAAATGATTTAATAACACTTTCCAGTGTCATTTTTTTTCTATAATTCTTTTTTAACAATGTTGTCAACATATGTTATACAATCCATACACATTTTTAACAATACTGGACCATGTCCGAAATAAATTGTTAAACTTGATACATATAACAAGGATCGTATATTACTCCATAACCAACCACCTAACTATCTTCTTTCTCGTTGAAATTCACTCACTGGGGGTTAAAGTTATCCGTTACATGCGAGCAAAAGTTATAAACTCAGTACATGCGAGCAAAAGTTATAAACTGGATACCAAACTACCGGTTGACATTGTTAGCCATCGATTATAGTTGTCATTCGATACCGTACTAGCATATCACGGCTGTCGGTAATACTCGGCAATATCACCAGAATTCTGAGAAACTTTGTTTACTACTCTTCAACGGCAATTAGTGTGTTATGGAAATTTTGTCAATAATGATATACCAAATTTTAATTAAATTTTAAAGGGTAGACTGAATAATAATAAGGATCAGATATTACCGAAACTCTACCGAAATTAACTCCTTTTTCACACCAATTCTCTCACCAGGATATAAAATCACTAAACTGTAGATATTTATGCAAATATAGAATTTTATGAATTAGGTTCTCGAGACAAGGCACAAAGAAAAATTTCTTTACCCTGTCAAGGGTTGTAATAGATACGACGTCAGAAGAAAACCTGAATAAACTTTTTACCGTACTGAATTTTAGGCAATCGAATATTATATAAATACATAAAATCCACAGTCCAGAAATCACCCTTTATACGCAAAAGGTTTAGACTAGACGTCTAACAACCGATCAAGAATATTCACCCATTGTCTATCGATTTTTTTAACATCTACATATAATGTCCAGAATTACTTTATTGTCAGTAATTTTTAAAAAACAAAAGTTGCGACTCAACATTTAATTTATATGTAAAGAACTATTACTGGTACAATATGCCATTAAGTAAATATAGAATATGAATACACGGAATTGACATAATAAGTGCTGAAATACTACCAATACAGATGTATTCTGAAGACAATGAAGAGGAATACCATACCAGAAAATCTTCGAAAAATAAATCCATGAAGGATTTATTTTACGCATTATTATTCTCCTCAGACCCTTTCATATCATCAATCTCAGGCAAAAATACTTTCAGGAAAGTGTTGAGCAACTGTTAATGAATGATGACGTCATCGGAGAGGATCCCTAAAATTGATAAAAATTTGTTCATTTATCTACCGGTACCTAACTAAAATTGCAGGTTCTATATTTTCCATTGCTTGAGCTAAATAAATGTACTGAGGTGCTACATGTTGATTCTGGGCCATTATACGCTGTAGCAAATGGGTTAAAATCATCACCACTGGTCACTCGATAATACAAGGCAAGTGGTTAACCATCGATTGTCCTCGTAACTCGACATTATACCAGCCAGTCTACTCTGCCCTTCATAATCGACAGCCCTACCGAAAGGGTTGATTAGCCAGCGGTCGAACGGATTAGCTGTTCGAATCGCGTCAGCCAATCGATCAGCCGGAATGAACGACAAAGGGTCCGGAAGCTACCAGCTAAAGATACCAGATTCCACGCGACGAGGCTTGTAAAATCAAGGCGTGAACATCCAAGGTCCGAGTTAAGGTCGCGTCTTTAATTAAACTCGCGCTTAACGGGCGCGGCTTAAAAATAATAAACGTGATTCTATCCTAGGCTTGTCTCCCCCTTTTTTTTTTCATTTGCCGCACGCGATGATCACTGATGTGTGAACGCGACGGATTAATGGTCGAACATCAATACGGATTTGCACCAGCGACACATCGTTTCGTCTGCAATATTCTGTCTGGTTAGAATAACGGTTTTCTTCTGATTACGATACAAAAATTACTCCCCACTTTTGCAGCTATGATCATTCAATTGCTGAGGAAATTTTACCCTACGAAATATGAGTTCGATTTGCTTTTATTTTCTTTATGTTCTTAACACTAGAACTACCGAGGATAAACTATTTCATTATGTCATATCGAGTATATCTATTTCATAGAAAATACTCAAATTTATAAATTAACTATCTTCAGTCTCATATTGCAATAAACGTTGTAAAAGATCTGAGAAAATGTATTTGAACATTTTAATCATCGTTATCAAAGTGTACTATCCAGTCATTTTGACTGTGTTGGTAGCTTTAATCCTAAAAAAAATCGTACTAGCGTGATGTTTACGTATATTGAGGTGGGGTGTGATCCCTGAGGGTTAAATTCAGCCCGATGATGTCAATTCTGAGGCGCGGCTGGTGATATCTTGGCGTACACGAGCCCTGATAATGGCGACTCCGAGTGCAGCAGTCCAAGAAAGTTTCTCATTGATTTATCGCTTTTTCGGAGCTGACTCGCCAGGAGAATTAATGGATACAATAAGAACGAGTTAAATGGAGTCGAATATTCATATTTCGTCGGAGATTAACTGCGAGAGAAGTTCACCCTCCGGCGAGAGGACTGCAAGTAGTAAAATCCCGACTTAGCCAGACTTCGCAGACGTTAAGCCAAGTTGTTTGCAGTTTGGCTGTGTCGGCGACGAAAATCCGCGAGGTCCTTTACGTTAATTGCTCGAGGGAGGATCGGCGCCGAGGCGTTCGAGTGGCGTCGAAGCGTTTTAATTACCGAAATTTTGACTGCAATTCGAGGCGAAGAGGGCTGAGAACACTCGACGACGATGAAGGTAAAGAGGTTATTTTTGAAGGGATTAAAAGAGAATTTCTAATGATTAATTAAAGATTGAGTGATTTGTATTGCCAGGTGCGTCTATTAATAATCCATTATTTTTAGCCAGACCTGAGATTGATTTTTGTCTGATATTAAACGCCATTATTTTTTCCCACAGTTCAGAGTGCACACATCGTAAAAGGTCTTAGAAGTGGACATGGGGGACAAGTGACCCCAGGTGACTTGAAGTATCTCCTAAACTATGGACTTTTAAAAACAAAGTTATAAAAGCATTTTGTTCACTTTCTAAACTAGAATCTACTTAGAAGCATTTTGTTCCTTCCTAGGCTAGAAACTACTTAGAAACATGTTTGTAAGTACATGATACGTTTGAAAGATGACAGATACGATCGTCACGGTGTTTTGAATTGACGACAGTGAAACAAATACGGATGAAATACGCGGCAATGATAACACAGATCGACCGAAGCGTATTCGTCAGCGAGAACGATGATGCCGACGCCACGTAATTTTTGTTACTTTGCCAGAAGCGACGATAAAATTTTACGACCAGCGCCCAGCTAATTATTTCTCGCGGACAGAATCCTGGAATTTAGTCGCTGTCGCCGAACGAACGTGACAAATGTCCTGATGTCGGGAGGTTCTTATAAATGTGTTGCTCGAAGAAATGGGAATCTAGATACGGTTTGAATAATGTGGGAAAGAGAACAAAGTATAAGAAACGAAAAAGTATTGGAGGCGAAAAAGTTACCTTGATTTGAAAAGATGTTTACTTTATACGTCGGAGAATATTTTATTCCTTCAAATTAGCTCTAGAGAACTCATTCTTTTATATTTTACATGAAAATGGGACATTAAGGTGTTAACAGGGTAACTTCTGGAACCTTAATGCTCACATAAGAACTACTTAAGAGGAATAAGAACAATCCGATGCGCCGTATCTTGCACCAACGACGAATAAGATGTAACTTGAACTAATGGAAGTATGTATTTAAATATGATTGAATAAGAGATTCTGTAGGTATATGAACAGCAAAATAAATTATTACTGGCATAATTACTCACTAAAAAGGCTATTACGGATGTAAATGTACATTAAACGTCAGTCTCGTCTTTGCAAATACATTTCGTAATATTTATACTGCTTAATTTTGAAGTGCAGGCATCACGTGATAGAATATTCAAACTTTTAAGGAACAGAATTCTTCACATTAGTATTCACACGTCGGAGATGTACGATAATTTGTTCCCGTTTCAATAAAGTAATTGATCACCAATTGCTGCGGGCTAAAGCAGCGTGAACGCATCCAATCATAGTCTCCAATCAACATAAAATCGATGTGATTCATATACATGTAGACCATTTACTTCAGTCGACTACCAGTAGTAATTTAAAATGATCTCATATCATCAACTATTACGAAAATGAATTCACGCTTTCAAGAACATTTATAAAACTCCAATCAATTAGCATAGCTACTGCTCTAAAAGCGAAAAGAAACATACATATTACGCTATCATAGCGATCTCCCAATTACATTAAACTGTCATAATTCTTAAGGGCCCCGACTGAGGTAGCTACACGGCGTTTCTTAAGTAACGATGCATCCAGCGAAGATCCGCAATCTCCGTGAAATTGAAACGACACGGTGCTCGCGTGAAACTGCTCTAAAATGTTAACGAGGAGGACTTTCGAGACTAATTCAAGATTACAATCCTCTGTTAGCCATTTTAAGGAGTAATCGCTGGATAGAAAACGGTCTAATGATCCAGCCTTCTGGATCTGTTAACCAGGGAAGACGCGTTAACGCGTCATTCATATTCGACCTCACCTGTCACTGACTGTTTACTTTAGATAATGAAAAATGTATAAGGAAATAACGGTAAATACATACTGCGATACGCGAAAGCACCTCAAAACGTCCAGCTATCTCAAGTAGGTAATACAGTCTTTGGCCATTTAATTAGGACCGCTTACAATTTTCGACATCTTTCGTGTTTTCAGTAAAATTAAAAGGTTTGAACGAAATTTAATTACAAATTGTATTAATTATTAAAATATTATACACATACATTTAAATAATTTATATATTACTATACATGATATCCTATTATTTATCACTATTGAGTGTTAATGCTAGAATATCAATGACAAGTGTAATATAATCATGTTTATTTTCTATTCCCTATTATTATATTTTCTGCATCAGGTAACATTAGCATAAACTTTAAGCCAATCTTTATCTTGTATGTATTACACTCCGAATGTCCAGCCCTTCAAAATGTAATCAGAAACCGTTTCCAATTGTCCGCTCAGAAATCTTTTTTTTTTCCTGCATGTGCGTAAAAAACGCATTTGTGTACTTTAGTAGTCAATAAATTATTATTAAATAACGTTCGGATCATTTTACTAAAAATATGTATGCTGAAAATTGTGAGTGGTCCTAATTCAATAGCCAGAATCTGTAATACGAATAATAGCGCGATGCAGATAACAACAGAGTCGCTGAAAAATCTGATTACGGTACCGTACTCCCACTACGGAAAACAGTATCTTCGTAATTTAATCAAAGGTTGCTCTACACTCAGGGTAACTTCATTTCGTGTTAGTACAGGGGGGTTAATAGCGATGCTTTAACTATTATCGCCGAGCAATGTCGCACCGAATGATCGACACACGGTGGCAACGGATTGACAACTCGAATAACGACCCGATGAAATTACCTGTTGATGGAAAAACAATATTTCTCGCTCGGGGAGTTCGACCACAAAACAAAACTCCGATGGCTAGTACACGGTACGTAGAATTACAAATAACTTGTTTCTCCGCTCATGTAATTTCCATCGCGGAGGGCAAGCGAACCGTGATCCAAGAACTGCCGTCGATCATTCGGCGTGTTCGGCACGATACCGTGAAATCCTTGCAAATTAACTCATCGAAACGTTAACTCAAAGCTTTCGAATTGTCTAGCCGACCACTAAGTTGGGTAATTAAAACTTTGGAGTACAGTTAGAGCATAAAGCCTGTTTCTGTTCATTGTCGAATAATAGTCGCAAATTTCTACCAATATTCGCGGTGAAATATTCGTCCTCCTAGGAATTTAACATTTGTCGCTTATCCGTAGTCAAGGCGAAACAGACGAATTTTCGTGTGATCTGAAAGCAGAGCTATGGCAAATCGAAAATGTTTATTTGAAATTTTTTTCTACTGGTACCAATGAGGTATTAAACCGTTCACTATGGAATCTTAACACGTTGAAGGCTATACAATAAAAGAGGTGAATACACCTGGGACATATTTTGCTCCCTAAGGTTCTGGGGTAAGCGTTATGGTGTTTCCTTACAGTCTTTTTACCAAACGACATCCTTCCTCATATTCTTCATTCCATAGCAAGATCCACGAAGGATTAGAGATGAAAGATCCTGTAAGGATTAGAGATGAGTGATCCTGTAAGGATTAGAAGATCTATTATCCCTGTTTTCAAGGCAACGCAAAATAGAACTGCTTGTCATTTTGAAACTTTCACATGGTTTTTTCGAATAAACAAACCCGTAATGAACAAACAGCTAGGTGACCGTGGTCATCCAACGTCACCAGACATTACATTTGTTATACTTATATCATTGACCTTCTTTCAAAACCACTCCCAAGTCTCTATCATTAATCCTGCAAAGATTAAACGGCGGTAGACCATTCGCTTTTGACACCATTTCCAACAAATTGACGCTAATAAGTACAAATGTAAATTAGATTGTGTGTTGCACTTACATTCTGAGAATGTACTTGCATACTGGAGACGTTAACTACAAATAGTAAATTTGTAATCGCTAGATTGCGGATGTTCATGCATTTATAGCATTCCCTAATCCACAAAGCATAGTAAAATAAACATTTCAATCAAATGTAATAGAATTTATATATCATTAAGAACATATTAAAACCCTTAAGACAGAAGATAAAATTCTGTTCAATTTTTAATTTTATATATCAAAGGACAAAATTTTGTAAAGAATTTACAAAACCACAAATTACTTTCTCATTACTGATTTAGTAACAATCCAATGTGCCTAGTTATAAATCATAATCAGAATTATAAAAAGGTCTCATATTTAGAAAAAGAACGCCCATTTAAAAATTTTGAAATCAAATAACTCGTCGCACAAAAAAATAGTAAAATGAGGAATTGAAAAACAAACATCCAATATTTATTACAAAATATGAAATCCGAGTATTGTCGGGAAAATAGGAAAACAGCATTGAACCATTTTCAAAGAAACTAACAGTAGAGCAATAGATCCGAGTTACCTAGTAATAACAAAAATTCCACGTTAGATCAAAACCAAGTTAATTCAAGTTATAAGGGTTTAGTATCCGAAATCATGATTCTGCATAAACGTCCACAGTCCAACAATCACATCTCTGCGTCGTAACCGTTCGTACCTAATACTCGTTTACCAATATACCAACTAAACGTGGTCGTCGTAACACGTTGCTCTAAAACAATTTAAAAATTTCTATTCCTTCTGCAACGGCTCTTAGCAATATTTCACACCCGAACGGGTCAGAATCGGAATAAAAATACAGAAACGTTCCTTTCCACCTTTCTCGGCGTTACGCAAGCAAAAGAATGTTGCCGCGGCTGCATTATCTATAATCTTATTACCAGGCGAACACACACAACACATACACACGTATACATCGACGTCTTTCGACAGTTTCAAAATAACGCAATTAATTGCAACCCCAGCCCCAAGCAGCATGCACGTCCGCTGTGGCGACGTTTTTCCTCGATCGACTAATTCGCGGTCTGCTGCTAGTGTAACTAACGAAATTCACTCGGAACATTGGAAAGTAATTGGCGATCGACGGTTTCGCAACCGCGTTTTACGCGAATTCTGCTTCGCTCGGAGTGATACGTACGTCTTATTCGACGATCGACACCTTACGGTGAAAAAAACCGTGTGATCGACAGAGTTCACTTCCTTTTTCACGAAGAGTGAGAAGAAGAAAAAAAACGGAACAACGCCTGGCCACGAGATTGAAACGCGTCAAACGGTTCGCGCGTAACAGGACTTTGCCTGGTGTATTCACGCCTGCTTCCTTGTCGATACGTCGAGGTGCTTGATACGCGAAGCAGCCTGCAGGATAATTAGCAAAAATATCACGGCACGTCTCATGCCTCTACACAACCCGATGGATTGAAAAGCCATTTAGAGATCGCTGAGGCCCTCCATTAAACAGGATGACGCGTTTATGCCACGGCGGAATATTCACCTTTGAACGATTTGCATTTTGTTCGTAAATGAGGTGTATCTTTGGGCCAAAAGTTCAGGTGAATGTACAACATATGCAGCACTGCGCTAAAATTTCAGATTTATCAGGGTTTCAAAAGGGATACTCCCGGCAGGGTACGGTAGTGAAACTTACAAATTTTCAATTTTGGATTTAAATTTTTATTTTCGGGAGTTTTTATATCACTGATTACGATTGGGCGGTCAGTTTTAAAAAATTTTTGAGATTACACAATTATCTTGTTAACCTAGAAGTGGATGAATAAATAAAGATATAGGTACAAGAATTCATAGAAATTCCCTTTAGCACTACCCATAGCTAACTACCTGAAGGCACTAAAATTAAATTCTTTTAGTTTTGTTTTCTAGTTGGTAATGTTTGTAGTTCACTATTATTTATATGCATACATTCGTGCTCACATATAACATGTATTTATCGTTTAATGTTTATCAATCTTCAGACAGCCAACATTTTTCCATTAAAAAAAGTAGCATTTTTGGCCACCAATTTATGTATATACATATATATAACTTATGCACTGCGTGGAATTTTCAGTTTTATCAATGTCCCAAAGGGAATACTCCTGGTAGCCTAAAGGTGAAACAAGATTGCGCGTTTCTGTCACAGCGGACTATTAACCCGAGCCGCGTTCTGATGGAACACCCATTAAAAACGAGCTAGATTGTCCCAGTACGATAAGTGACCTAACTGTACCGGGTCCGGTAGAAAATGTGTTTAGCCCGCGATCCCATATATTCCGGGGACGGTCGTGAAGTCCCAGGTGAGGAAGAAAAAATAAGAGAAGGGCGTAGCGTGTTCATGGTCGCGGACAATTATAATCTTGGACGGTGTGGTCGGTGACGGTGGAGACGAATGGCAGGGTACCGTAATTGGTGGACACGGGGTCAATGATGAATGTCGGCGATAGGGATCAGGTGGGTTGTAATGGGCCAGGTGAATTCGTTGTAGGAAGAAATGGGGACGTGTGTGGACGAAGGAGGATAGATTACATGTCTAGAAAATGGAGAGCTTGAAGAATTGGTAAAAAGAAGTGGAGAAAATTGAGGTCTGCAAAGTTAAGTATTAGGTATACGTTTTGTAAATATGCAATTGGATAAGAACAGAGTTGGGCACAATATTATTCGAATAATATGTAATACATAGTGAAAAGCAGTTGTATCTAAGATCATCATCCAAACCTTTAAACAGTTAATGTCATTTTGTTATAAAAATTGAACTTTCCAAGTTTAATCGATTAAGAATAGCCAAATACTTTGTTATCTGCTATTCGTTATTCGAAACATTTTATCCAGATAAAATGTGAATAGTTTCCGGTTTAAAGACTATAGCACTTTCTACATGGAACTGTGAACGTTCATTCTGTGTTTGGCTTCTTTTTGTGCGGTAGAATGTCCGGCTGTGTAAATTGTTAGGTGACAGTCACTTTCACGAGCACCATAGAGCCGGGAGACACAAGGTCGTTCAAGATCTGACACACTTGACAAACTGTGCCCGATAGTACGTCCTACATCGATAAGTCGACGCTGGTAATGTGGGCGGGCGTCATAACAAAAACTAGTGACTTTAAATATAAACTCGAATCTTATCGTTTCAATTCCGTCATATTAACACGTCGACTACTACAGTGAAAACGGCCGTACATAGTCAGCCACCTTTTATATCATTTTTTAAGGCATAAATCGTCGAAAATTTTCAGTTTAGTTAATAGAATTTGTTGGTGTTGTTCCCAATTCTAGTGCGATATTAATTTTACGTAAAAATTTGTCAATAGTATTTAAATAATTCTGCCCCTTTGCAATGTACGTGTCACCCATATTTGGATAACGTAGTCGAAGCGTTAAACAAACCTGAAAAACAGAATGGAATGAAAACGAATAATATCTACCAAAAAATATTAAAAGAGAATTAAATTTCCAAAACAATCCTCAACTCAGTATACAGAAATTGTAAATTTAAGTTCATACAAATGAGCACAATTTGTTAATATGTAAAATGCAAATTGAGCTTGAAATACCCTCGATAACATTTCCCACCTCACTATAGGTCCCCTAAACCCGTATTTTCCACACGCAGACATTTTTCTTTCACACGATCATATTCAATACCGAGTCGTATCGTTTCCTGCCAATCACAATCAATATGCAAACCATTTGACAGAAACCTGTTACATTCTCAACGATCGAACGTTCCACTGTCACGACTCGCTAAGAAAGAATTCTCCGAGGAATTAAGGTTAGACGCCCTAAAATTTCCAGCAGCATGGTTCGAGCATCATGTCCGTCAGAGAAATACGTTCCTTAGACATCCCATAAATATCTCACGGTCGAATGGATCCGTGAGTACGATCGAACAACAAATTTTAAGGGATCCTGAATCGGGAACGCGAAATGCCTCGAGTACTTCCGCTTTTACGAGACGAGGTAACGCCTCGTGCACCTTTATTCCCCAACTCGGTGGGATGTTTTTCATTTTCCCGGCTCATTTTCCAACTGAAAGCGTTTCTTTGTTCATAGAGCTGGTGGAAACGAAAGACCGAACAACGTTACGCGAGCAAAAATGCTTATCGCGGCGTTTCGACAACGAGTTTCGCGCTCCCGTCCACGCGAACACGCTCGATCGCCGATAACAATAGCACCAGGAAGTGGGAAAAAGTTTGTGCAAAGAAGCTGCAACGAATTTGTGGCGACGGTTTTTCAGTTAAGAATTACGAGCACCCACGGCGGATTATTTTTCGCGATGTAATATTCCGACAAGGTTTATTTATCACTTTAAGTAATTGTCTGAGGTTACGAGGGACGTTCGACACAAAGAAGCAAGCCCAAAAGGGAATTTTTTAGTATTTGGGAATTCAGCACTATGCATCACAGCAATTCTATGAAGTTGAATCTTGTAAAAGACCAAGCTATTTGCCTTGTTCTCTCGATTTTTGTTTTTAAAAAAGGCAAGTATACCCGGAAGGTCTCTCAGATTCCCTTGTAAACGGTAAATGTTATTTCGCAGTTATTCGATTGTATTTGTATTTAACATTGAATTACGTTTAAGTAATAGAAATGTAGTTGTTGAAGAATTGGTTAAGTGCTTGGGATTCCAGGAATCAGTTTATTCATGATTTCACCAATCCCCTACATGACAATGCCATGAGAATAGAATTTCCTAGCTCACAAACACAGTGGAATAAAGATTTTAATAATATTTAATAATATGTCTGTATTACTGACAAAGTATTAAAATCCTCAGCACAGAAAATGAAATTCCCTACATTTTTTTATTTTTATATATTAGTGTCCAAAATTGTGATTTCGCATAAACATCCGCAGTCTAGTCGTGAGATTCGATCGTTGGGAATATAATATTGGAAATAACTATCCGAAACTGTTAAAACGAAACGCTTAGTCTTCGTGGCGTAATATCGAAAGAAAAGCGACCACATTCGCGATACATCTTGCTTCGACGTGTCTGGTATTGGCCGGAACGTACGGAGAGATAATGAAACAGTAAGAAATATGGGGAGCTTTTTGCCTTCAAGCGATTTGTTGCTTTCGTTTACAGGAAGATCGATGAACTGGAAGATTTTTTCAACGATCGTAGTGATAGATATATGTACCTACTAGGAAATGAGTATTAACTCTTTCAAACCTATGCCAATTTCACTAGCTAAAAGATTCTACTGGTATGTCAATAATTAGTGTCAATTCTTAGCTTTAACGACTAATTTAACCCTTCTTTGCTACAGATTTCAGTATCAATAACGATGAATTGGAATTTTAATATGGAAGCTGTCATCACTTGCAATAGTATACTCCTCTAAATAATGAATGTAATAAGAGATTTGTAGCAATTTTTGCCGATAACACAGCACCAATAATACCAGTAAATAGACGTCAAATTCATAATATGAACAACTTCTCTGAGCACCTATCTAGAGGAACGAAAGGACTAAGAAAAACATGAATCAAATGAAAACTTAATTTTCATATTACTGGTTACCTTAATTGATTGAACACCAAACAAAAGTGTTAATTAAACCTATTGATATACTGATATTATTATGTTCAAGAAATTAAATTTTACTTAAATGCATAAAATCCACAGTATTAGTATATGCCAAAATAGCTAGTGCAATTTTTATCACAGTTTGTTCACTGCGATAAAAGCTGTACATGTTAAATATGGAAGGTCAAATCAACGCCCGCTATTCTGTACAGTGGATTCTGAAGGGGTTAAATCAACCAAACCCGAATGACGTGTTCGATGCAAATAATGCAGTTATTCCAATTAAAACTTTCTGCCAGTGGTTGCTACGGAATCCCCAAGAGAACGGTTTGTCAGTAGAGACGAATGAGAAAACTTTTGGATAATCCGAACTAATATGCGACGATCAATTCTCTTTACTCGACTAAATTAAGACCGTATAGTTATCTGATAAAAAAGTGATTCTTCACACGACCATGAAAAAAGCCAATTTCGTACCAAAGAAAAATTGAAACGATAACTCCAGATCGATTGGTCGTTTAAAAATCGTCGCATGAATCGCTTAATTGCACAGACCCGTGAAAATATTGAAACAGCGGCGGAGTTCGCAGTTAGAATTAAAACGAGCTGCACATGTGCCAAGTATGCAAATATTTGCGACGTGGTACATGTTTTTGTAATACGCAAACATTTTCCACGAACGAAATGTTTAAGTGGTATTATACTTCAAACCTCATGTTCACCGAACAAAGTGCAATTGTGTTTAAGTATACTTCAGAAATATCTCAGTCATGGACGTAAGACAGAGTCAATTAGAAGCATCGATGAGGCCAAATTAAGGTTGGTTTATTTTTAATTAATGAAGTCCTTCACAGAGTTAATGGATTTTTGTGAATTAGTCTCTCGAAGAATGGTCTTACGTAAATTTCATTGGTTTATTCATGCCAATGCATAAAAGCTGGATATTATTAATTTATCCAATGTGTCCTGTCTTACTTTGACCTGATTCCAAAATACATTCTTAAGAAATCATTTAAAACAAACATCTGGAATGGTAAAAATACTGAGAGTATACCACAACTGAGACATCTTCCTGATGCCAACCGCGTCATCTCAACCAACGGGTCCCTCAATTACTCCAAGCAGACTGTTTATATACTAAACTTACATACTATCCCCCTCAATTATGAACTCGCTATTATTCAAATTACTTTCGCACGTATATGCAAATCTTCCTTCCTAATCTTCTCATCCCACGAAACCAACATCACGAAAGAACACCATGAACCCGATACTCGAACGTTTATATTACGTTCCCTTCACTCACTTTAAGGTCGTATTTTCATTGAGCATTTCGGTTGCAAATGTTTACCCGAAGTCAATAGGTCTGTTATGATACGGGATATAGTAGGCAACGAGTGCATTTGAACAATAGTATTGTTACAGGTTCCCTATACATTATAATAACTATTGAACAGTGGACGACGGTTAAATATACAAATCTTTCATTGCTTGTTAAGAAGAAATCTTCGCCATTTTGGTTATCCTTTAACTGATTATCTCAACCTTTCAACTAATTTCTCAAAAAATGAAGCTAACAAAATCCAACAAAAAGCCTGAGAGGTTTCTTATCGGAACGAAAGTATTTATCTACATATAAATCTTAAGCAACGCATTAGCGTTATCAGCAGTGCCTCAAACGCTCCATTTCAATTTTTTCCTCAAAGAAAAGTACGACAGAAGCCTGATGTCTAAACTGTAGACACTTATGCAAGCATAGATTTTTACACGCTAACTAACAAAAACCGGGATCAAAACGATATTACCCTACCAATAGTTTAATTGAATTCCAAATAGAAATAAATACTTTTTGATCCACGGAATATTAGCTCCCAGAGTGTGCTGTAAACGCAAAAAGTCCGCAGTCCACCGATGACCTTCCGAGTAACTCAACGCACCAAGCTCGATGTAAAAAGTGGCAGTCGCCGATCGAGCCAGAATCCCACGCGTCTGGTAAGCCGTAAGGAGCGACGACGACACGGGGCAGGGAGAAGTGGCCGGCAGTGACCTAGTACAATCAATCGACTCACATAGCCAGACGTTGCCGCGGGGTGCGGTGTGCAGCAGGTTCAGATGCTAGATGATCGCTCCCCTCAGCGGGCCCCAGGGTTCGCGGTACGCCGAGCCCAAGAGGCCCAGAACGGGCCGTCAACATCCTATCGTCGCGATACTCGAAGATCGCTTGGTCGCCGGATGGCGCATCCTCGGACCTGATCCCCGACACGCTGAGTTCTCTCTTGTTATCCTGTGATCGGAAGCTCACCACCTTCCTCTTCCCTTCACACTTACGTCGACACTTCCACTTCGATCGAAGAGGCTGTGATTGGGTCCTATAATCCACTGATCACTAATGCAGATCCTCTAAAGATCAAGCAACCTTTCGAGCACACCTACTTTAGGGGGCTGATGCACTTGAGCAACCTGAGTCAGAAGCAACCAGGTCGTTTAAGACTCAATGGAATAACGAATACACTCTTGGGACTGATGTTTCGGGACACACGGTGAGAATTCACTGTTCAATAGTCGCAGACGTTTAGCAGACAGTGGAATTCCGTGGACGCAAGAATCCCCGAAGCGAGGAAAGGCACGCGGCCGCGCGCTTATTCGACCGACCCTACACAGCCAGCGTTACACCACCTCTTTCATCGCGGTTCGTCGCGCCGCTACGCGTTCCAATTAATCCCGCCTCTAATTACCAGCCACTGGGCACTTTTGTTGATCGCTAATTGCGAATCGTCTGGGCTCCCGCGTTCGGTGGACGGTTCGGTGGACTCGCGTGGGTTCTAGGCTTTAGGAGCCCTCTAGATCCACCCAGCGAAGGGAGGATGGGCTGTTCCTTCAGTCACTAGTCTCTCGATCGTTTTCCTCAGCTGGATAAATCGCGGCGTCACGATAGTCACCACCGCGTTCTGTACTCGCGCGTATCTTCGATCGGCGAGACGGCGGGACGAATAACGCTTGCGATCTTGTGAGTCACTCGGTCAGTCAACTCTCGGGTAGCGGGGGAGACAGTTGTGTTGTATCGTGACACGCGGTGCCGCAGGAATTGACGGGGCTGACGAGTGGGTCTCGTTGAGATTCGTTTACGGGCGGGTTGCTTCGTTAAGCAGCCCTCACGCACAATGGGAGTCGAATATTCGACCGATACTACTAAGGTTTGATCCTATACGGGATCCCAATCGTGTAGTCTAAGTATTCCCCAAATCAGAGACGTCAATGACAGACTAGGTCCTCTGTCAGCTCCGTTTGCCCACAATCCTCCACAAAGTACCCGTGTTTACGTCCCATATAAATCTCAGATTCTATCGATCAACAAACAATTGAACACACTGCACTGTTATCGCAGCAGGTTTTAAAGCGGAAGCACGTGCCACTTCTAACGGGCAGTCGCAATATCACACTCGATCAAAGGAACACAGTAGCGGATCCACGCGCGACAGTCGGTGACGTGATAACGCTCGCTGTCAGTTGGGATACACAGCCGAGGAGTCGGTGACAGCCCCCCGGTGACTCGTGGTAACGCGCAGATATCGAAGGTAACGCGATCCTTCGCGCGTGGTGGTCAGCGTTCGACTGAATGACGCCGCGGTGCGCCGCGCTCTCGAGCCGCTCCGAGGGGTGCCGGAAATCCCCGAACACGCGGAGAGACACGACGATCGCGCCCGGTTGGCAGACACACACGGGGATTTTTCATTTGTTTCGGACGAGATTTCGTCCGGAGGAGGGCTACGCGGCACGGGACGAACGTAATTTTCTACTGAAACTCACCCCACACCCCGTTATCTGACCGGGGACTGGACGAATCTACTCGGACCGCACCAGATCCGATGGGAATGAGAAACAACGTTGAACTGCTGATACGTTTTTTCTGTGCTGTGGGTAAAATATGAGATGCAAGGATTACGTTTGGATATCATCTCACGCGATGGGGCTTTGTACAATTTTCGGGGGATAATTGAGTTTGGGGCTGAAATTGTTTTCGTGTGAAGTGTGTGGATTTTGTATCCTTCAAAGAAGATCGGAGTAATATGAATATAATCAGACATTTTGTAGAGGGATTCTTCTAATAGTTAATTAAATCGTTAATAGATTTCTAATACTTTCATGTGGCTAGTAGAAAGTGAATTTTTTTTTTGTAAAGACGTTGCACTACACTGATCTTAACTCCTTGCCTTATAACGTCGAGTCAGATTCGTGGTGACGATATCAAAATGGATTCAAGAAACAGAAATATTATTAGTTTTTTCTGAGTCAAGGTGAAATAATAGTTTGCTGATGTTAATATTTAGCTTGTAGAGCAAATATACAATTGCGATGAGTACACGAATTCCTTTTGTTTCTGGGGAATTATTGATGATAAAGTAAGTCTGGAGACTGCAGACATCAAGAAAATCATAGGGCAAGGGAATTAAACAATAATATTGTATTTCTGTGAAAAAGGAATAACAATTTTTATAAAACAAATGTATGTGAATGAAATAAATTTTGCTGAAATCCATTAGGTTCGAGATTGTTAGACATATCTAGCAATTAAACAATTACCATACAATTAATGATTCTATATAACTGCCAGGAAAATGAATAAAATTTCAGTTTATATTTAAACCATCGTTGTAAAGTACTATGCTAGTACTTTACAACAATGGTACTATGCTATACAGTTTGATGCTGGACTGTAATTTAAGGGAATCTAGAATATATATTTCGCTGGAACAATATGTCTTCATAATAATTTTTTCATTTTTACACGTGAAATGTATAGTTACCGTAATACAAAACCAATTTATCTTTCGAAATATTCTACGCAATTTCAACC
>NW_015374081.1:494881-610554 GCF_001272555.1 Dufourea novaeangliae | reverse complement strand
TTCCTGCTCTATTATTCTGCTGTACTTACTCATATTTCTTGGTTTCATTACTTGGTACAGATAAAACGGACGGCTGAAAAAAATGTACTCTGCTATAAAAAGATCGTTAAGACGGTATTACGCACTCTTGTAGACGGATATTATTTATGAATAGATACAATTAAATGATAATTGCGGCAGTTTGCTGTATTCCAAAATATAAGTCGAGGAAGTCGACCCGAATTTATGGCCATTAGTGTACAATACACTATACCAACACATAGAATAGACCGAATACATATTTATATGGTCAGCGCAACGATCGTGGCTGTAAAAGAATACTAACCTCCGAATGAGATCACTGATTCGTTGGAAAAATGTTAATCGTAAAGAAAATTCTTTCTCCAAGATGCATACTGGTTTCAAACCTTATAATTACTCTGCGATTTTCATGCATTTACGACATACACGATCGTCTAAAACTCAGGTTGCAAAAACATTAATGAAGTATATCATTTATGTAAATGCCAGTACAATAAAAAGTTTCATAGAATGCAACGAACTTATTGTTTTATTTTACATCCTGTAGAACCCGGAAAAATTTATATTTACTTAATATCCATAGTTTTCTTCGAATAATTTTAATGGTCGTTAAACTAAAATATGGATATCATGAAAAAAAAAAAAGTAAATGAAAATGAAATAACAAAGATTAAGCACAAACCACGTTAAAATGAAAGGGTATCGCTTATACATTTTAATAAAATGGAATATTCTCTTTATGCCGCAACGTCGGCTTAATCAATAACAACAAAATTTGACCTGCATTTCGTTTATATTCATACTGTTATACGCTGCAACATAAATCAGTGCCTTTCAGGAAAAACCGATCTCGCAACCACCAATTTCCATCACCTCTCTGACAGAAAACGTCGAAAACAAAAACTGAACCTCTTCATTGTATCGTTCCGATATGATAACTACACTGCCGATGTTTATGCAAATTCGCAAGTTCAAACAGCAATTCGTAAAAATGAAAATTATACAGAAATTTATTTCCTGCTGCAGACATTTTTTTATGTAAATATAAATGAATAACTATTATACAAGTACAGTATTTATTTTCCTACGTTCTTTCTGGTAACCTTCGCTACAAATGCATAAACATCCGCAGTCTAATGATAAACCTCGTTATACATATAGGAAACCGAAAGGCAACCATGCGTATGCTTCCAGTTTTCCTCGATTCAGCCGCCACCTCGTGCGGCCACCGATCTTGGAGATACCCAGGCAGGTTTTTCGGGTCGAAAATAACCGAAACGTCGAGCGTGGACGCGCGCAGAAGGAGAACGTGGGAGGTGTGATGCACTAGAGTGTGAAGCTTCGCGATGCAAGGGTATCCTGGTCGCGAGGAACGGCCAGCTGCGGTCAGCAATTTGCGCGAACCACGGTTTTACAGCTAGAAAATGTTTCATGAAGCTGCACCGAAACTATCCGCCGCGAACTGATGGATCGTTAGAGCGATTCCCAGAACCGACTCGCGAGCCAGACACGACGTTCGACCGAGGGAGTACAAAGAATAGCCTGCGTGAGCGCGGTCGTTCGCGGGCCCATAAAGAATAATCGTAACGTCTAATGGTTGATCCGTTAGTCGAGTTTCTCGGTAATTTGATGGGTCGCTTCTTCGCCCAGTAACCCGAGTACTCGAGTATACAGGGTGTCGTGTAACTGGATGGTACAATCGGGTGGAGGTTATTCTATGTGAAAAAATAAGTCGATAACATGGAATAAATTTCTCCATTTGAAACTTCGTTTTCGAGAAAATCAACTATCAAGATTAACATGGCACGCGTGTATTCGCGTAGTACGTAGAAACGGAATACAATAAACAAACGAAATAAATTTTGAAGTTAATACGTAGGTATTATGGTTGTGAAAAGAAAGATGAAAATCCGTATTTTTATATGTACGTATGAATTATATTGTGTTAGGTGATAAATATATTTTCATATAATTGATTTTCTTCGAAAGAAAAATAAGAAGTAATAAGTCGAAACATACCTGAATAGTAAAGAAGGTAAAGAAAGATAAAAAAAACAGTCATGACGCAATAGACTGAATTATCTTCTACTTTAAAATATTAACGTGTTTCAGATTGTCAATAATCTATATATTATCAATAATCTGATACAAACACCCGGTCAGAACTTAATTAGGCCGATAAGGAACAGCCTGACACCAAATCAAACGTCACAACAAATAGAAACAGAAAGTACTATCAGACAGGACTGCCAAATCTGCTTCAATATCCCGTATGCCTAACAAGTATTCAAATTCAACTTTCTCTGAACTTCTTTCTACGATGACACTACATCATTCTACATTTTCGACACACTTTTCCACCAGCAACCCGTCTTTCCGTTTCCAATTCGATATCCAATGAATCCCAATACAAACTCAAAATCTGCTCTTCCAATTATAGCGAACACAGTGATCAAACATACCGAAACCCATGCAGAATCTGCAAATGTAGAACAACTGGATGCTCTAGGGAGCCAAACGAGCCGAGCGAGGCAAATCCAATTGCGTCTTACGAAAGCGAAACAACCGAACGTCCGTTCACCCAACTATTCCCCGAAATTTCGCGGAATCCCGGACACGCTCCCATCAATATTCCAATCCCAGTCTCACCGCAGTGTATGCGTTCCCTCTAATCCTGTGCACTCCACGATCTTTTTCCTTTTTTTTTTCCAATAACTCCCTATTATTCTGTTTTACCGATTTAACACTGCTATTCTCACATGCTCTTCACATTCACTGAAAGTGTTTTCGACATCTTCATGAAAGTATGAATTTATGCGTGATTATAGCAAATTTCTTATCAACTCTTTTTTTTCATGATTTTTCAAGGTCACCTTCAATTTTCTTTCAAAAATTCGATAAAAAAAATATAACACATGTGTTATGATACTTACCGAATTCGTCTTGAAATCCCCTAACAGATAGGCGTAAAAAAATTATAGGTGTATTCGCAAAAAATTGAAGGTGAACTTGAAAAATTATGGAAAAAAAAAAGAGTTGACAAAAAATTTGCTATAATCGCATTAAATCTTTCTTGAAACCATGCTATACCTGATGAAAACATTTCCGATCGGACTGCTAATAACAGAGTAAGCTCTACTGATCACGATTCGTGGTTCACCCTGTATGCGTGATTCGTCCGCAAAGGGTTAAAAGACCCCTAAGGCCTCCGCCCGCGGATCCCACGGAAGCCGGAAGAAAAAAACCATTCGATCCAGAGAAGTCCGCGACGAGGCAGCGGCGTGCTTCGCGGGACCGAAGTTCCATCGTCGGGTATACTGTTACCCCCCCCCCCCAACCGTTCTGTAGAGGCACTTCTTGCGGCTTGATCTTCCGCGTGCGTGCCTCGTGTACGAAGTCGCTGAAATAACGATCGATGCCCCTTTACGGGGACTAATATGCCAAGACCACTGACCGACCGGTTCAGCCGTCGTCGGCGATGGGGGCCGAGGCCTCTACGATCGAGAGCCAAGGGCGCGCTTCGTGATCGACAAAGAGAGATCTTTCGTAGTTTTTGTTGCTGGCACTTTGTCACTTGGACTCGCGACGGAAGTCCGTACAGCACGCTAATCGACGGTTCGAGAAGACATCCGAGGCTCTGACAGTCTTACGGTCGCTGTCCAGAGGCTTCCGGGTGCAATTAGGCGCTATACGGTATCGGCGCGACATCGGATCCCTAATGAAGATAACCGCGGAACGGCTGACAGCATCGATTCCTAACAGTTTTCTTCTACCGTGTCGGTGCCTGACGTGGCTTGGAGGCTTTGGAATTCGAGGGGGGATCTTTAAAGCTGATGCTAGAGAATAGGAAATTTGACAGGATGATTGATAGATGTTATGAATTTATTCTGGAAAAGAGAACAATCGTTGGATGATGCTTTCTGGAGCTGAACTTTTAGAACACTGTGTTAGTGGAACAATTTGTTATGGAGAAGGATCTTATGGCAGCAACGCTGTCATTTGGTATAAACGTTCGGTGGAAGGGATTTTCGATACTAGAACTATGATTCTGGGAAAAGTACTCTGACTCGAGGATCGCTAATGTGAACGGTCCTGTTACACTTACCAAGCGACAGATGCGAAAAAAATGCCACTGGTTTGATGGATAGACGTATTTTTCATAAGACATCTAGTCCTGTTCTTATCAAACAATTTACCAAGAATTATACGCCATACTGATGCGTATAGCGATTACAATAAATGATTCTTGAGGAGTTTGTAACAGTACAGATATTATTTCCGAGTCGAATTGATAATTGTATCCAATCCCGAGGTTCTGTATCTTTCGCGGCTAGATGATGCTTCTGACCACTCACGAAAGACCTCGAATTCATCACACCTGCGGGAGAACAACTTAAACAGAATAACTGTTCGGCAAATTAAACAGCCATTACCCGACAAACATTCCACGATTTCGCGTTTACGGCGCAAATAGCAGCAGAAGAAAAGGTCTCCGCGCTTAGGGGATTATATCATCGTTGAATTCGCTTGTATGTGCGCGAGTCCGTTAGTCCGTTGTCGACATATGATATTACGGCATTGTAATGCTCGATACGCGATCGGCCAGAAAAGGGGCGTCGAGACGTGACGGCAATCCCATAGAGAGAGACGTCGACCCCAAAAGTAGCTCCGAGTACCGTTCGTATTAGTTACCATCTTTTTTGCTATCGGCCGGACCAGCCGCAAAAATGTCTCTCGAAGGAGAGCCTGAAAAACCAACAGCAATGCTTTCCCGCTCGGGCGTGCACCACTGTTTGGTCGGGCGTGACCTCGTTAAAAAGCCAAACCCGAGAAAAACGGTCCCTTCCGCGTGGTGCTCGGCCGCCAAACGGTCTCCTACGAAAAATTACGTCACGTGCTTTCTCTCTCCTGGCGAATGGGTCGTTTTGTACGGCGGAGTTACGATTCGAGGGGCGAATTGTTTCGACAACCAAGGGAGCGGCGACGTTGTTTTCTACGAGGATGTGTCACAATCGCCTCCAGGCGGGTTCGTTTTCCATGAATGTCGTAATTCTTACAGGGGTCGCGCGATGGTACGACCTCGAAGGCTGCAGCGTACGCTGGGTGCATGCACACAGTGGGTAACGCTGATGAGATGTAATCGAGAACCTTTTATAATTATCATACTGGGTTATTACTAGACTGCAGGTTTTTACGCAAAATGTCATTTTACAAAATTATTTGTAAGGACAGGAGTAAAAATAGGAAATTCGTTCTTTACCCAAGGATTTTTGTGGGATGAAAATAAAATTGAAGTTTTTCTAAACTCGATCGAATCTTTGTCGTTCACTGCATTTCATATACAGGATGTTCGCGATAATTTGTTCCAATGTATTATTCGTAAACGGTAAACATTAGGAAAATACCGAAGAGGAGGAAGTTGTAGTATATTTTACTAGTAATATGATAGCGTATCTAAAGTTTTTGTATTTTTAATATTTTTCTAGAAACGATGGTACAAATTATCGCGAACACCCTGTATATATGTATGGTGTAAACGAATAAAATCCACAGTCAAATTATTACAAATCATTGGGTTTTAGACATACACAAACGGTATTTCACATGGAAGAATGAATGTTACGTGAGGAGATATAGAAATTCTCCAAGTTCTAGTCAAAGTATTACAAATGCTCGACGTGTGCTCCCCTCATCAGTCGTCACACGACACTTGACTACGCGGTAGACTAGTTCAGCCCACACACGTTGAAGCATTTCCCCGTTGATGGTCATCATAGCAGCGGTAATGCGGTCACGAGGAAGTCTGCACGTGCGAATTATAAAAGTTGAGATGTTCTTTTTCGTTACATGATTAGCGTGACGTGAACGAGTGTAATCCATATCTTGGAATTTATAGAGCTTTAAAACCTGATGAGTAATTTGTAATAACCCTGTATTATAGTTTGAAATCGTCATCTGACTCGACGTTATAAGTAGGTGTTTCCCAATGTGAGGCGTACGCTCCACCGAGCAGCAAAATGTGAATATTTTGGGGGGCAATTAGCAAATTATTGACATTCGTCAATTAACCGACAACAGTTGTATCTTTTTGTATTTCAAGCAGCTATTCATGTTAAACTTTTTCAGAATCTGGTTTTCTATTATCTTAGGAGGCCTTCGGATCTTTGAAGTGTTCCGGTGGGGCATGATCCAAAAAAATCTTGGGAACCACTGTTTCAAGATAAAGGATTAAACTAAACGAAGAACCATTGAATTTCTAAACGACAACAGTTAACACTTCATAAATATAATTAATATTAGTATAACAATAATAGTGTTCAAATCAAACTGTAAATATTTACAGCATTATTAACAAAGACTTAAACAAATATACTATCCCAAGATTAAAAACTGTGATTGACCGTGCAAAATTTAGGAATGATCCGCGAAATTGACCGACACATAATCGAACATCGACCACTTCGTGTAGTACAACCTAATACTTGGATACACGACGACGAAAGATGCTTCGCAGGACACTGCGGCGACCAGTATCCATTCCGACCAGATTCCAGACGCGACGCAACCGGTCGTCTCGTCGAACGACCGCCCCGCACGCGTTTCCTCCGCCATTCCGGATGGAAAAACCTTGAGTCAGATACCGTTCCCCGTTTCCGCGACACCAGGGTGGGTCTTGCCTCTTGGAAAACACTTGCTTACTCTCAAACCAAAACAATTAAAACAAAACAGGATCTAGACTATTCTAGACTTTTGTTCACGGTTGTTCGTGTATCGTGCCCGCGAGCAGATGGGACGCGGTGAAAGCCAACAAGCGGTTTTTCGCGAATGAACCCGAGCAGCAACTGTTGATATACAATCTGCTCGGCTAAAGATAAGTCACCTGATTGTTTTTGTCTTTCTCTATGTGTGGCCACAGACGAGATATTAGAATAGACCTAACATACAAGGCAGAGTTGGGCAGAATTTTATTCGACTAATGCACAATGCAAAGCAGCAGTATCTAAGGGTTGCGTTCTGTTAATGAGATTAAATAATTGCTCGACAAATGTCGATTCATTCATAAAAAAAGTACTATTTTATTATAAAAATTGAAATTTCCACGTTTAAACAATTAAAAATGACAAGATATTTTTTTGATCTTTTCTTCGTTATTCGAAACTTTTTATCTAGATAATGAGTTTGCCCATCTCTGATGCAATGTTATTTTCTGTCCCATTCTTCGGGGGCGTCAGAAGCCCCCGTGTACCATTTCAGTATTCCATCCTTGCTAGTGGAACTGGAGCAATAATGTACGTATGTACAGTAATTGCTCGATGAGTGTTCCAAGGCACTGAATATTAAATATTTTGTAAACTAATGGTTATATGCAACTGAAACAAATATTATTGACTTCAGAATTCCAAGATTTATCTCTAGTTGAAATCGGAATCTGAATCCGCATTCTGACATCGGAAACTTTTATATACAGGTGCGCTCAAATCAGCATTTATTTCGTGAGACACCAAGTCCCATAAGATGTTAGGTCTATTCTTATATCTCGTCTGTGTTGTAGCCACTGATAAATGAAAGTCAATCTCATGGTATTGCAAATGGGGGAAGAAAAGCTCCGCCATCGGTAGCGATCGCGATCGGATTCCTCCACGGCTGACGTTTAGGATCTGTTTCCAGCAATTTCCGTTGCGAATCGAGTCCGGAGATCGTTCGAGTTTTCCGATGAGTGGGGTAAGGCGTTAATCCAGTCGGCGAATTCGAGAAAACGAGAAAAAAGGAAGTCTCTGCGAGAAACGAGACGGATACGAACGGAGGAAAATCAATGGCAACGCCGTCGACCCACTTTTATCGATATCTGTTCCGCCCGTTTATCTTCAGATTATCGCGAGAACGGGACCGAATTGGCACGATCCGATGACCCACTAACGGCCGCGAGTGGGGGCACGGTGTGTCCGTCGTTGCTAATCGGGATTAGATGGAGTTAACTCAAACGTCGCCCGCGTTACCCGATCCCGTTACAATTGATCCGTTTCAGTCAACTGATTCGCGCACGCGAGAATCCCTTCTTCTAATCCGCCAGGAGTCGTGTAAGAACCCTGAGCGTGATCGCGTTCGTCGACACGGGCCTTGTGTTTTATTTTCGTGGGGAAACTTGCAGCGACGCTTCCTGTCGCGAATGTTTGGTATACAAAGTGTCCTACGTAAGTGTCGCCACGAAATTTTGAGGACTTTCCTTTAAGTTTAAAAAAGAATTTTGGTGGACAAAAGTGTAACCCTACTGGTCTCCTCGGGTCTATATATTTCATTAGGTTTATGGTTTTACTAGCCAACGTAGTTCAATTTTATGTCTACCTTTTGTGGAGTTCCTATTTCAAAGTTTGAAGTAATTTTATTCGAAGTATCTGTATGTGTGAAGTAATTGTATTCAATTATCGTTATACCTAACACTCGAATTCAGAGATACTAAATTAAATTGTATACTATACAATAGAGTATAGCATAATACAAAATACCTAATAAATTAGAAATTAACATAAATTCTGACAAAAGCATCTCCATAGCTCCAGTTACAGTAAAGAAGAAATTTCGTCAGAAGTTAAAAATTTTCCTTCAGCACAAAATATCCATAATAAAACAGAAATGTTGATGTAGAAATTCTTCATTCATCGAACCAACGAAGGTTGCTCTAATATATTACAGTACATGCATTTTAACCTTCACGATCATGAATTCTAGTTCACTTCGTTTCACACACTATCTTATCATCAAAATTAATCTTATAACATTAGACAAAACCATGTACATATCCATCACATGCGCCCAACACGATCAATGAGTTGCATACCTGTTACATTTTACAATTCGAAGAATCGTGTACCGATAATCGACACGCGAACTAGTTCTTGCACCTTATAAACGAATCACAGATTGTCTACGATTATCTAAACACGGTACACGGGGCCACGTCGATATCCATCAGAATGTAACCAGAAACAAAAACAAAAGGATCCGTATTCCCGATCAGACGTAAAACGTCCGCCAGCTGGTCCGCGAATTCCCTGTGATGGAGATCAGCCGGAGCCGCCTAGGCAAAACGCGTTTACGTCTCTGAAGAATTGGGTCGAGCCGTCGATTCCAGGAAGGCGCGAAAGGAACGTAAATAATTCCGTTTCGAGACGATCTTTCCCGGGTTCGACCGACAGTAACTTCGTTCCGATGTAATAAATATCTCGACTCGGGGGCTCGTTTCCAACCTCACGCAAAATCATCGGTCCCTATGTACTTTTTTTTTTTTTCATTCTTGTTCCTCTCGAAAGGTTCCGCGAACCGACTTCTTGCCACTCTGCAAATTAAATGACCGACCGGCGAAAGTGGAGCAGCCAGGACCAAGGAAAAACGATCCTTCTCGCAGAGCATCGAGAACTGGCTTGGAAGATTGCGAGGAGGAAATCAGAAGTGGAGGCTGTCGGATATATTCGACGAAACGTCGACGAACGATTGAATAGAGAAAATCTTGGAGAGAAGTATATAAGAAATACTGGATTTTGATCGTTTCTCGAAATATTGTCTGCTGGTCACCTGGCTGTCGTCAATATGAAAGTTAGCAAACGGAAAGCAATTGACATTTGAGTGTTTAGAATTTAGTTCATCGCCTCAGTTGGACCACTACTGTAACTTGTACCAAAGCTTTGATATGTTCTTTCAAATACAATGCAAACTATCCTGTTTTATAGTCAGAACGATTATTTACAGGAGGGATAGCAAGGGTTAAATGTGCTCCCTTGATTGCCATCTACGATTTCCTGTGTCATTTCTTACACCCTCTGTGGGAGCAAACTGTAGATAAGGATCGTGTAGATTGCTAAAACGGGGCGTGTTTATCCTTGAAGGTTCCTACAACGCCAATTCAGCAGAGTCACCGACGAATGATCATCAATTTACTGTTAAGAGTGTCATATCGGTCATCGGTGACCAAGGTGGCCTAAACGAAAAGTTTACTGTCGTGACACATGACACTGTGCCTCTCAAATTCTTTTGTATTTTCATTTGCAAACAACTAGCGTAAACGGAAAATGCATAAAAATTAACTCGGCACATTACGTGTAGAAATTTTGGGTTGACTTTAATTTACCAAGAATCGTTTCATCGACAGTTACTACGGTAACACTGATTCATCGAGGTACAGTCGAATGTCCATAAACATATAACGTTGGTCAAAGTCAATGTAGTAACTGCCGGTGAACTTTCGGATGTAAACCGCTCGAGTTTTTTTAGGAAAAGTTATTCGAACATTTCGCCAACAATGGTCAGCTAATTAACTGGAATCCTAAACTTAGTTTCCTGACTATTCAACGGGAGTATGCAGAGAGTAGACTTAAATAGAGATGCGCCAGGTACTACACAGTAGTATCAATGTGTTATTCAACCCCCGTTAAAGATAGTTACAATACTAATGAATCATTCTGATAAGTTTTTCAAAAGCAGACTATGTATTACTTTTTCAAAACTAAATTTAATTTTTTACTTTTACTTTTAATTTTATTTCTATAATTCTTATTCATAGGACTCTATATGAATGGTTGAACCTGACTTGCTTCCAAAAGTTGGAAAACAGACATTATTAGACTACCCTACTCTGTCTCTAACTCTATTATGCGTGATCTACACAACCCGAAACAAGTGGATATACGAATATTCATAATTCGACAGGAATACTGAATATTAGATCGTCAATCCAGTACCGAATACACAAATATTTACCCTTCGTTATACATATATTTACCTCTTTCAGCGCAAGTAGCGAGTATTTGTACACGAATATCAAATGCATAACGAATAAAATCCGGTCTCACGTACAAAATTCCATGAATTCAAACGAGTCCGCGAAAAGAATCTTTGGTCAAGGACGGAACTATACCAAAGAAGCCCGCAGGACTCGATTCGCAAGCAGGATTGTTCACCGTTCCTTGCCAAATTCGACTGACCCGACAATCAGTTACGCTAGTCCATTAAGCATTCCTTCGAGAACCACTTCCACGGGCTTCTTGGATGAAACTTAAAACGGTTCGAATAATTTCATCGGGCGGTGTAATCGATATATTCCACGCACGAGTGATTTTTAATTTCCCCATTTAATCTGGACGGATTTGCCCCGACCGCACCGTTCCGGGTTCTCGTTTCAATATAAAAAAAAGAAGAAGAAAAACGTTGTCCAACGCCCAAGCGTTTCCTTCTTAGAAATTCAAAGAGATCACGACGAGGACAATCGTCCCTGTGTGCCTAATCTCGGTGAATTAATCCGGTGAGCGTGTATCGTGTCTCTCCCTATCTCGACCGACCTAACGTCGAAAGTCGAATCAGCGAGAACGATTATCACTGCAATAGTAAACAAAACGATCATTGTTTCGACCGTCGAAACACCAAACTGGATCTTTAACGCGGATCCTCCACGTACTTTCTTCTACGAGAGTTTCTGCTCGATTAATTAACCAGAAGGAATCGAACGACACGTTTGCTGGCGGGTCCGACGAGAAACACCATTTATGTATTGCCAGGTAGCGGAGGATCGTGTTGCGCGATCTACTGTAATCTGTTTTAATCCCGACGACAACGACGAGCCCCAAGTCGTCGCACGATCGTGAAAGAAGATCCTTTTTAATTCCCGACTTCGTTCCCCTTTCTTCGAACGAGGATTAGAGGACTCGCGCCAAGGTGGCGGCCTCGTTAGTTCCATCTTCTTGATTAAATTGACCTGACTCCTGCGGTTGGCTAGCTCGCCTCTGAGCCTCGACTTTTAGCAGCCGGGGAAGTGTGTATAGAAACATTCTGACGCGCCGCGAGCCATCGATCGCGTGCACCGTCCGAACGGATTGCGATCAAGTATACCTCGTTTCGTGAAATGGTTGATCGTGATCAGGAAAATCACGAAGGATCTTGAAAATATTGTTATTCCACATTTGTAGGCTTACAACGCAGGATAAGGTTTGTCCTAGATGTTTTTAACCCTTAATGTGTAAACGTGGGTAGGTATTTCAAAACAGCAAACTCCCGCCTGGAAATGTTGTCGGATTGATACCTTAACCCCTTGCTCTAGGATTTTCTTGACATCTGCAGTCTCCCGGATTACATTGTTGTCGATAGTTCCCCAGAAACGAAAGGAATTCTGTACTTATCGCAACTGTACTGTAAAAGTTAAATAATGCCAGCAACGTGGTACTTCATTTCGACTCAAAGAAAACCGAATAATATTCTTCTTTATTGAATCGATTTTCAAATCGTCAACACGAGTCTGTCTCGATATTATAGGGCAAGGGGTTAATTTAAAATATTTGAAGATACTATATGAATTTTTTCAGATTTTTTTTAAACTATAATCCACTGAGAAACTAGTCGGACATGAAAGACCCAGGTTTATATATTTAGGGTACCGTATAGGCGTTTACACAGTAAGGGTTAAATATTAGAACTCTAGATAGAGTATTCTCTTTTTATAAGCGCGATTCGTTGACGTCTATATAATCATGTCACCGTTATTACCATGGGGTTAGCTCTGGCTTCAGTCTTACGACGATGGAAGTTAGAGATAATTAAAGGAACAAAGACAGAAGCGGGCCGAAAGTCAATGAAACGATCACAGAATCGTGCCTACTACTCTCTATAATCTCGTCGACAGTCCCGAGCGGTTTATCATCATTTAGCTCAATCCCGCTTAATCGAACTTCTTCCACGACACGAAAACATTTTTTAAACTCAGCGGTTCTCCTACCGTAAGTTGGAGTAACTTTGCGTCAGTCAGTATAACTTTGTTCCAAGTTAGAAAATGATCATTTTTTAATTTACCGCTCTGCAAATGGTTGACTTAAGTTGATTTTTACATTAAAAGGTATTCCAGGTAAAAAAGTACCTTCAAAATTGGAAATGATCATCTTCTGATTTTGGAACAAAATTACTCCAGACTGAGTCAAAGTTACCCCAACTTACTGTACTGGGAACGAAAATAACGTTTAACCCTCCATAACCCTCATTATTTTTACTGCTTCCCTCACACCCTGGGTCTTTTATGTCCAGACCTATTCTTTTTATCTTACAAACTTCCAAAAAGTCTGAAAAAATGCAGTGATACTTCCCAAGATATCTACTGCAGGATCCAATAAGTTTCGAAGTTGAATGTTAAAAGAATTTTTTTAACCCTTTAACTACGAAAGGCGTCTATATACGCCCTCACATGTCTATCCAATATACAGGTTGTCCCAAAATAGATCTAAGTCCTTGAAAAGGGTGAGCTAGGGAAAAAATTGTTCCAAATCACCCCAGGAATCACTCCTTTCAAGGGCTTAGATCTATTTTGAGACACTCTGTATACAAAAGGCGTACACCTATATACGCTCCCTATGTTTTTCTTACTATACACATTTACCATTTTACTAAACTGATCCAACAGAAAATTCAGATTTTTTTGATTGTTATATTTTTTGTTAATGACATGCGTATATGTATAGCGCCGCAGTAAAAGGGTAAATATCAATCCCATCGTTTCGGAGATACTTCAGCACGTAATTTCGCTCGTGCCGTAAAAAACCCAAAAATCTCACGCAGGTTTAATAACAACAGGATGCACCGAGAGCGTACCGATTCGATAACATATTCACAGGAAATATAAACCGAAGAATCGTTGTCTCTGGCAAATACAGGACGCGACCACGACCTACATCCCGTAGTGTGTTTCACCCCGTCTCCTCGATCATTCGTTTCTTTCATTCCGCCACGAGTGTTTATCTCCGATCGGCGGCGGTGCGGCTGGATTCGCGTACCGGATGCGCGTTATTCGAAATAATTCGCTAAACATCGTGATCGCCGTACGTTGCGGGCCGGATGTAGGCGTGCCGCGGACACGCTATCCTTTTAGGCTGTCGCTTAATTATAAGACTTACTGCCCGGTCGCGAATCTTGGTCCGTCTATCTTCTCTCCCGGGGCAATGACATAATTGGACGCGATCTTATTTAATTCCATAGGTTTCTCCCTCCCGTCCCGATGGACCCGATATCGTATAAACGAACGTTTGTGACGGCGCACAGTGGACCGATCATAAGCAATTCTCGGACATTTGATCAATTTTTTTTTTTTTTTTTAAATTAGTCAAATTTCTACATGAAAGTAATACTAGGAGTTAATAATGTAGAAAAAGTAGTAGAGCTAAAGTCGCATCTATGAATGTCCGGTTGCTAACACCCCAAAGAATAAAGGAAAAGGACACGGAGACACGTGGCGCTAATTAAGCGTGGCCGATGAGGACCACGACGCACGAAACGAGAGGAAGAAGAAAGTGCCCACGGAATCGCGTGTGTGTCTTTCGCGCGTTGTCACGTGCTCGAATGCAAAGCACGGGGCGAGAGAGTTTCTTTCCTCGAGACATCTCGTCTCGAGATCAAGGCGACGCGACGCAGCTCTCTCGCGTCCCTTTTTCGAGGAATTGCGCAGATCCGCGAGCGAAACGTTGATTTTCTTGCGGCGCACACTACACACTGCTTCGGCTTACTTCCGTGCGCGGCATAATCCCGACGAGAAGAGGGTTTCTTCGGTTTACGAGGGCGTCTGATTTAGGCGTCACGGCCGGAAAATCAGACTGGAACTGCGACGGTTTTATTCATGGAATTAATTCAAGCGTGTTAACGCAGTACTATGGAAAATTACGCGACACAGTTGGCGAGGGCAACTCGGTCGGAACTAATCTGAGCTAGCGTCGTTGGAATAATATAGATCAGTATTGTTCGTGGAGATCTCACCTTTGCCCATTATTTTCTGTGCGCAGAGAATACACATGTGTGGTCGAGTTTACTTGTGTACTATTGACAAATTGGCCTTATTATGTGTTTCTTGTGATGAAGTGCATGATGATTCGACTGTGGGTCTGTATGAAAAATCATATCTTTTTAGAGTGATTTGAAAAAAATAGGGCTTACACAGAAATCTATCACTCGAACACAAATTCAAGTAGGACATATGTTTATATGAACTCGTTTTTATTGTTAGATGTGCTGACGTCATCCTTAAAATATTTCCCACTTATTCTAAAAGAAAAACCTTGTATTGTCGAAAAACCTAAATTGGTTAACATAGAGATATATGTAGACAGAACAAAATTAAATTAAATTTTTTCAATTTAAATCGACGTCTCAGTAAGTGAGGAAAGTAATCCCAGCGAAATAAGAGAAGCAGAGAAGGTAGAGCTATGAAAATCCCCCAAGCGGTATCAGCGGCAACGATCTCGCAATTCTCAATTTACGTCGAGTATTTCAACCGAAGGTATAAGACTGTATCGACAATATTCACAAATAATCCACATCCGAGGACCTTCCTTCCGCGATATCGCGTGTAGAAAGAGAAACACCGTTGCCCGCTCGACGGAGCGCGTAATCTGCATCTTTCGACAGGAGTCACATCGATCTTTCGTGGAAGAGTCACAGGACGAGCGGACGTGTCCATCGGCTGTTTCCTTTTTCTTTTCTCGACCCGGCCATCCGTCCGTAGGCGTTAAAACGCGAGCCAAAGGATGCCGTCGTCCTCGTCCTCCTCATCCCATCGATCGGATCACCCATCTGGGTCAGGTCCCGTGTACGCACATCCCTTTTATTATCCTTCCGTTACAAGATCTCGCGCCTTCTCGTTTAATGCCGCGCTAATGAACTCGCCGGAGATACGGGCGGCGATTAATCAACGAACTCGAGGAATTTGCTCGATCACCGCGATCACTGTTCCCCGATTACCTTGTAATTAGCAACAATTTACATCCCGTTCGTGGAAACGGACTTCCAAACCGGAGTCTTCGATTAACGATCATTGCAAGACGCGGGGGAAACCAGGTTTCCACTTGCTCGTTCTTAGACTTCGAAGTGGAAGACTTAGGAGAGTTGCAAGAGGTCTTTTCAAGCTCATCATTGATCCTTTTTTAAAATCTTTCAGACTTCGAAATGACGCAATAGGATTATGAACTTTGGGGTAACAGGTGTTTTACTTCCACCTGCTCAAGTGGACCTTGCGAAATTTATAATTTTAAAGGCCAATTTTTAAGCCCTGCCATTTAAGTCTTTCCAAGTTCAAGTGGAGTTCGAACCGTTTCAATTATGCAGCTTGTCTTCGCAATACATTCAACTAATTTTATCACTCTAGAATCACATTTTCAGTAATTCCTAGTTACTATAATTCAAATGATTTTATGATTTCCAGGATACTGACTTTAACATCTAGATCACCATTTGGTCCAAATTTGGAGTAATCTC
Source organism: Dufourea novaeangliae (assembly GCF_001272555.1). NCBI lineage: Eukaryota > Metazoa > Arthropoda > Insecta > Hymenoptera > Halictidae > Dufourea > Dufourea novaeangliae. Next base: position 594,264 of record NW_015374081.1, on the reverse strand, counting down.
TGGTTTCTAGACTCCGAAGGTTGAAATTTCTATAGTCCACAGCTTTCGCAGTCTAAATAGGAAGAGTAGGAATGCTTCAAAATGACTCGAATAAAAAGATTCAAGTTACAACCCAACGGTTTCAGAACGTTCACATGAGCTTCCGTACCTGACGATACATCATCCCTATAAACATACAGGAAATTCTGCTCCGGTAAACGGATTAAGGCTGACAAGAGCCTGTAGTACGTGGCCACTCGAGCTGCATTCCAGTTCAAGTCTTACACGTGGGGGGCTTCCCGGTAACCACTTCACCGGGTCAAAGTACACCGTGCATCATTGTTAAACCAAAGGATGCGCGTCTAGCGTGCATCCTTCAGCCCGGAAAAGCACTGTTCGAGAGGCTCTTTACCTGTACGCTGTACTAAATAATGCAAAAGTACACGTAAAAGCTTCCGTTTTCGATGCCTAATGTATATTTCACGTATACGGCGCCCGCAATCGTTCGTGTTCAACGGGATTACTTCTGGGAGATTAAACCTGCATTACCATCAGTTGTTATCAAACGTAGAAATTTAACCATGTTTTCTAGTGCTTTGCAGAATAATGTATTGCTGAGCCTACAATCAGTAAAATCAGTCCCAAATGATCTACGTTCTCTCTTTCAACGGGAATTATACATATAAAGGATGCACCGAAAATCATGCTTAATCGAAAAGAAGAGAATTACTTGTGAAAAAAAAAGTCGAAAGTGTAGAATTAAATTCTTAAGAATCTTAGTTTTGAAGATCTGTGAGGTATGAGTGCAATTGAGTGTGACTTATCTAATCTCTGGATCTCTTCATTTCACCTCGTTTCTGATTAAGATACTGCTTAGAAAAAATAATCTAAAATTAACTCTCAAGGAGACGTACCGTGAATACGCCATTTCTATTTTCGTAATTTTACAAGGCAGCAAAACACTTTTCTGTATCTTTTAATTTAATAATGTTCTGTTCTTAATAGTAGTAGAAAATTGTGAGAAATAAAAGACTGCTCCACACTGAGAGTTAAGAAGATATTCAGAGAAAATACAAACACCACGCAACAGAAAGCTACCTTCGTTAATAATACTTAATAAGAAATGTATTCGACAAATTCTCAAAATAAAGCTTCCAACCACATACCAAGCACTCGCATCTCCTCCAGTTGTACCACAGTTTCCGATACACCCTGTGTTTACTACAGAAATTAACTCAAGTAGATTCTACCGGTTATGGTCAGACACGGGTACCCCTCTATAAGTGCTCGATGAATAAAGCTGAGTGTACATGTCCCATGGAAACGAAGAACAGGCAGCAAGATGCGTGTTACTATTGTTTTATTATCAAGGATACGCGACCAGGTTCGACGAGCCAACGCACGTATACCCACAACGAAATGTGGGATGTTGGAGGACACGAGATGCGGCATGCGATATTCAACACGAGACCGATGTACACGCACGAGGGTGGCGAAGTCGAACCACAGCAATAACCGACGAGGGAATTACCATAATTTTCCACACGTGACGCTGTCAATTTCCTGTTTCGTACGGGCGTCGATACGCGTCCGTGTCTATTAAAAGTAACGCGATCGTCGCCTGTGTTTCTGCGCGCATGAGGGCGGCCGCGCAATTGTCGACGCATCCGTGACACCGATTAATTGCATTCTAGATGCACTGAATCATGCGGAATTCCATCAGGGCTCGACGATGAATTTAATTTTGATTGTCGTTGTCGTCGATGCAAATTCGACGCACGGCATACACTGGACGAGTGTAGTGCACCGAAGGGAATTGCAGAAAAATTTCTGCCCGCCCTGTATGCGTGTATCGATTGCAACGGCGTGACCAGCCAGTTTCTTTGTTAGTGCACTGGGCGTTGATACAAATAAGTTATACAAATTTATACAGGGTGAGTATCCGAACTGGAGGGAACAATTGCTTCCGTTTCAAAGGTAAAAGAAAGTGATAGGAAAAAAAAAGATTTAAGGCTAGAACCACGGACGATAAATGTATATCTACTTCGATCGGTCGATAAACATGACGAAGCAAATCTCAGCTGCCAATAAAAGCGATCGCAAAATAGTGTCAATTTTCTCTATGATCTCGCTTAGGTGGTCACTTACTACACATGGTCAAGCGGGGTGTCTTTATGGAATAAATATCATAATTTCGCACACAGTCTTCAACAGAAATTATTATTTAGAGATAGTAAAGAGATATCACAAACAAGATTATCTTTCCAGATTTCACTGTCTTATCAGAGCTAGGAAACAGGTAGAAGGAAACATGAACCGAATATTTCGCAGAAGGCAATCCACTAGAGGCACGTGCACCACGACCTCGTGTGCCGTTGTGAGACGTCCATCTGAATTAATATGCAAATCTGGTACGCCTTGAAATTAAACGGAATCCCATCACTGTCCAAACAAATAACATCATACTTTCAGATTAACCAACTGGCAGTCTCCGACGAGGAGCCTCGCGTGACATCGATCCCGATCGATATTATTTAACAGTGGTACACGTGGCCCGCTAAGCAACGAAGTGACAAATAATTGAAACAACCTCCTTTTGTTGTGTCCCTTTCATAAATTTGGCAACAAAACTGAAAACCTAACCAACAATTAGCAGAGTATTAAACAAAAGATACCGGACACTCCATGTTACTGTTCTTCGATAAATACCTGTTCAGATGTAATAAGAAAGAGGTTAGTCGGTAATAACAACACTTCGCAAAACGTTTTGAGAAACTATCAGAAGTTTTACTTTTGATGTCGAAAAAGTTCAATCGTGCGTTACTGCCTTGCTTGAAACGACAACGACTTCAAATTAAACGCGAATGCATATCCATGAATGTCGCTAGAAAACAAAAAGACGATCGTCCTGGGCAAACCTTGTAACTTCAGAAAATTTACAATGTCCCTTTCATCCCACCTCTCCTCTACATACAGATACATAGGTGAGCGAGCGAGCCCGTGTTGTTTCTCACCGACTTCCTGCTGCACCTGTGCCTCCCTACCTCCAGCCATCGTGACGTCGCGGTATGTTAATTCCCGACTTTTCACCAGGGGGGCTGGACATTTGCGCCTTCCAGACCTAGCCTAATCGGAAGCAATTAGGAGCATCGTTCTAAATCACCTCCTGGATATCGTGTCGAAACGCAAATGTCAAAAGAAGAGGAAACGATGACCCAGTTTCCCCAGCGTCCGTCGAGAGTACACCCGGCTAGGATTAACCGATGCACGACTATTGTATCATTACTGGCGATGAACGTGCAATGAACGAGGGAAATACTATGGTACGCTTCAAATTAAACGAGGATCGTGCAATTGCGGCTGGACGATTTGCCAAGTAAACGTGGAAGCATTTAGATGCCATGCAATTGCGATACTTTTCATATTTGCAAGGACCGGATATTCTGGTATCTTATTTACGGAGAGATGGTGCGCTACATGTAGATAAGTAGATGATGTGTGAATCCAGAAGTCCTTATGTACAAGTTCCCGTTAGTAGCTTCGCAGGTACTGTAGATGAATTTCTCTTCTGTCGAATTAAAGATCGTACTTTTAGTGTTTAATGAATCCGTGGGTATCCAAGGAAGCGCAAAGAAGTTCGAAAGTCCCCCTAAAGTTCTATAATGGAATTAAATAGCCTTCGTGAATTCATAAGATCACCTCGTGGTGTTTTCTCATGTGGCAAGGGCCCACAAGAAATCTCACGGTATCCAAAGCTTCTCAAAGGTAGACTTCCGTCCCCAGAGGACCAAAATAGTCACTAAGAATTTCTAAGTGCCACCAAAACGATGTCGAGGGAAGTCGAAGGTTCCTTCGCGGAACCTTTAGCTTCCCCAGACTCTCCCCATGGAATCCCAAAGCAATTACTAAAATACTGTAAAATCCATTTCATCTTCCAACATTTTGCCCAATTATAAAAAGTCTCTATTTTTCATAAACCACCCAAGAAGAAGTCACGGAAATCGGTGACCCAATTGCCATCATCCGTGTCTCTGCCAAAAACGAATAACATCCAGCGCCCACGCACGCGTGCAGCATTAAAGTAGCGCGGACAGCCTAAGCCCGGAGATGTCAGAGAAATATTTCCAACCGCCTTTATAAACAAGCCACCGCGCGGAGGCAATAAACAAGAAACTTATAGGCCCCCGTCAACTTTTACCGTCCAGCATAAATCCCGGCACAATATCGTGAATAATGGATCGCGTCTGATACCAGTATCAGGGAGGGATATGCCTCGCCTGCGGCCGACGCGACGATCGATGTTTTCTGCCAGCGGCGCGGGGTCGACGATAAACAACCAATAAAAGGATACGAGCAATGATTCAAGTCGTTCGAGCGGTAGAATCTTAATTAAAGGGACCATGCAAAGCCACCGTCCGTTGTCGATCCTGGCGAATTGTAATCGGCCCCGATCGGTTCTGTTATCGATCGAACGGAGATTCTCGAGCAAGACGAGCGGAAGCAACGTTCTCGCGTGGCATTAGAATGAAAATATTGTCGGATAATAATCGTTTGCGCCTCGACTACACCGTGCAACGGTGTTGATAATTCGTCCTTCGCGTAGCCGACGGGGTTATTAGTCACTCGCTGGTTCGAGTTACGCATTCTTTCCCCGTTACTTGGTCGGTGATTGTTCAATGTAAGCCAGTACAAAGTATGCACACTTTGATATCTGCAGCTCACTCAGAAATACTATCGACGGTCTCTTAGTATTCATAGATTTATTCCTGGGAAACTCCAAGAATTAGGTGTTTCTCGTCATACTTTACGATTTTAATTATTTGAAACTCCAAATTGCATTCAGGCGTTATGAGAGGCAGTAGGTGCCTAATTTCAGGAGAATTCAGGCTGAAGCATACCTCCTGGCGATCTCGAATCATGTACACGTGCAGTATCTGCATTGCACACCTGCAACCACGCTGCCCCGGGGTCGCATGCAAAATTGAGGAAGCCGCCCAAGAAATCCCCTCTGGTCTTACATCTTTGCCGCTACCTGCAACCCTCCAAGCTCATTTTGGAAGAAGCACCTAGGACCTGGCAGCTCCCATTACAGAACATTAATTTCACTATGAAAATTTTCCAAATACCTACATTATTCTAACCCCAATTCTTTCAATATTCAGTCTCTCCGTTAAAACAATCTCCCAGCACGTTCCGTCAATTCACGATCTCTAGGGCCAGCACGGAATGGCCTAAATGTGCCAGAAAGGACCGTCGAGAAGCACAGCGTGGTCTCAGAAGATCAAAACTTGCCGCAACACTAACGACGATCCCCGTCAAAGCGATTCGCGAGAAAAGCGATGTAGGAGTTTCCACCGGTTGGAAAGACGCGAGAGCCAACGTACCGTGAAGTGGTCGAGTCGTGGGAGGTATTTTTGCTGTCGCGATAAACCCTGCGGAAGTCGCGGGACAAGAGCATGCTCTCGAGCAACCGATGGTCCTAGGCGCTAATGAAGAGGAACTATCCGGAACGAAAGAAAGGGAAGAAGACGACGACGATCCTCGCCGTTCGCGAAACGCTGTGTCTGAGGGTCGAACGGGCTTTCCTATGTAAAAGGAAACGGGCGAGGGTTGCCAGGGTGACGCCAGCCGGCGCCCGACCAGGAGGGTCGATACTACGACGTCGACGTCACCGATTCGTTTCCCGTACGCTCGAAGACCGTCGTATCCACGAAGAAAAGGAGTGAGAGAAACAGAGACTTGTGTTTACTCGTGAGACCGGCCTTGGAGGAAGCGGAACGATTCCCGAATTTATCTTGGTCAGTTTCTCGACGATTTTTCCTTCGAACCAAAGGTCGCAAGAACCATAGCCGCAGAGCGTATTCTAGGGGTGTCTTCGGGCTGACAAACAATCGAAGTGCGACGAGTTTCATGGGGGGAGAGAGAGAGGAAGGGAAGTTTATCGAGAGTCAATTGGGTTAGTGAAAATCATTTGGGAAAATAGAAATTTCATGAATATTATGATCGTTATTCATATTTGTAGATAATTAATGTGTGTCGGTTTCGAATGCATTCTTTTACATTTCATTTAACCTTCAGCCGTTCCTTGCGTAAATTTGACACATTTTTCTGTTAAGAAATGTTGCTTTTTCTGTCACATGTATGTAAATTTAAGTCGAGGCTCCAGGAATTTTATTTTAAAGAATTAAACAAATTTAACTATTTATTTCTTCGTTATCTTAGTTCTTTTTCACGGTGTCAATCTGAGACCGACGGACAGTGACATATAAGGTAAAAGATAAGACATTAAACTATCCCTAGATAATTGTTTCGTCCTTTAACTTATGTCCATACATGTATTTCTAATGTCCTGATTCTTATTATGTATAAGAGCGTAACATGCATCCAACGGTGACTTTTCTTGTTTGTAGTAAAAAATACAATAACACAATACGTTCACTGTTCATCTTCATCGGTAACTATTAACTGCAGGGTGTTTAGACTGACCGTATTATCACTTCAAAGGACGTGTGAATAGGGATCACGTTAAAGGCCTGGACAGTGAACATGTTAAGCAGTGGAACGATGTACAGGACCCTAACGAAGCTACAAAATCTACAGTACATAGACCAGCGCTGGGGCCCCTCACGCGCTTGCTTCCCGTTCCAATATTTCTTTCGCACCGTGTGCCTTCGTAGAAACACAGAAGCCCAAACTCTTGTCTCTGTCACTCCATGCTAACAGTAGACCCGGTGGTGAGGGCAAGTTTTAGTTCCCAAGAGCCAACTTTGCCCGCCGCTGACATAGACAGTCTTCATCAGAGATGGGCAAACTCATTATCTAGATAAAAAGTTTCGAATAACAAATAAAAGATAAAAAAAAAAGTATTTCGTCCTTATTAATTGTTTAAACGCGGAAATTTTTATTTTTATAATAAAATAGTACTCCTTTATGAATGAATTGACATTTGTCGAACAGTTATTTAATCTCGTTAACCGTTTAAAACTCAGGACGATACCCTTAGACGCTGTTGCTTTTCACTGTGTATTATTCGAAGAAAATTCTGCCCAACTCTGATCTTCATCCTGAGATAGAAACTTTTCAGAACATTCACTTCCAACCAAAAATTGCAACACTATACTAATTACTACTTTCTTGTGGAACTACCAAGAATCCACGCCATAACAAAAACGAGCAAACAAAACGCGACTTCACAAAGATACCACGATACTTTAACGCCTTTGACCGCGTCGAAACGGGTTCGTACAATTTCTCGGAGCCTCGAATTGAGACCGGCGAACATGACCGGTGAATTCGGTGGAACAAAGGCCTCGTCGCGGAGCACCGCGAGCAAGGCGAATTTGTTGCGCAAACGAGCCGCGAAGCGAAGTAATTTCAACAATTGAAGATAAAAACAAGCCGGCTAATCGGCGGCGGAAGTCCCGATCCCGAGCTGGCTTTACGACCGCAATGCGTCCACGGTGTACCGACGGAAACATGCCTGACAACGAGCCCGGCCAGGTATTGTTACGACTACGGGGAAGCATAAAGATAATATCCTATTTTATCGACCCCGTCGATCCGTGTCTCTCTCAACCGGTTTTGTCCTCCACCGGTATTTTACAATGCATCCCGTGCACTCGGTCACCCATTGTTCTTCCCGGTTGAGACAGAAAAAACGCGACTAATTTTAACATGCATATAAAAATAGAAGAAACCAGCAACGAGAGACATTCACCTGGACGCGATCCACGCGATGTAGAGCGGTGCTTGGGTCGATCTGCCGAACGATCAGATAAAAAAAGTAGTAGGAAAAAGGGAGTCCCAGTTTTAAAGTCAGATAAAACAGACTTGAATACGGAGCTGTAAAACCGGGGACCAAAGTATCATGGGATGCACCTGCGGAACCGTCGTGTTCGCGCGGAAAAACGGACTGGACGAGGCACAAGGTCGAGAACAATGCTCGCTCGTGCTGAACGATCGAACGATCGGTCCAGGACTCGGGTGATGAACGTCCACTTGTTCCTCGCGAACGGTACCAACCGGGGTCGGGACCCGGCTCATAAAAAAGACACCGTAACGTCGAGACTGGTGGACGCAGGATGCTGCCACCGTTCCACGGAGGCGAACTATCAGCGATTCATGGCTGGAAACGGTTAAAGCGTAGGTAGAGTGTCTGGTTTTAAATTTGCTGTGCTATAATTGTATTATTATACGGCTGGTATGTGAGACGTTTGGATGTGGTATTGGTTGAATTTTGTGTTTTGTAAAGGAAGTAAACCACCTTGTAGGGCTAAAAAATAAATAGGTGGATTTGAAATCTTTTTTCTCCGGTAATTATTTAGTAAATTATTGGGATACCTTTAAGGGATGTTGGCAAACGTCTTAACTTTCTTTTCATGTATTATATGTAGTATAATCCATCCATTTTGTACTTTTAAATAATAATTAATGTTTGGAAATATAGTTAGAATGTTGCTTAACATTCCTTAAAAAAATCCCAATATTTTACTCAATTATTAACTCAGAAAAGATGTTTAAATATGCCTATTTTTAGTAAACCTACAAGATGGTGTACCCCCTTAAGAACGGTTCTTCTGTTCGGGGTTTGCGTCTCTGACCCTTTCAGTGCAAACTACTCCAAAAGCAAAAGCTTTCTGTGCCCGATATTGGGTCTGATAAAGTAAACCGTTCTCATTTAATATAGTATTGTTAATGGAACTCGTTTCGAATTGTAATTCCACTGTCGATCCTTGTTAAGCCCAGGTCCTTATTTCAGCTATAAGTCTGCAGTAGAGGATGAAGAAACACTTGTATTAATATCAATCTCCTTATATATTTTTCTCAAACACAGGAACATTTTTTAACGAATAAAACCGTAATAAAGTCTAGATGATCGTATGAATGTTAAAGAAATAAAAATGTGAACGAGTCGAAGAATATCCGATATCCCAGCAGAGTAACCAAACATTCACCAAACATTCACCAAACATTCACCAAACATTCACCAAACTCTATAACTCGCTACCTCTATCCACAAAAAAAGTACATAAAGTTACCCAATAACTCTATTCATTATCAATTGTACCATCAAGTCTAAATAACTATCACTGTATAATAAAAGAAGAAATAGTTACGAGACACAAGAAATAATAATGTTCAGCACCTACGAGTAGCTCAGGCCACCATGGCTCCACAGTTCAACGAATAGAGTAGGACCACTCATTCGTTAACCCGGATAGCCCGAGTTAAACACAACGCCAAGTTTTAACGTCCACGCCGCGGAATGGCCAACATCGTCCTAGCAGGTCGTAACAGACGTAGAACTCGAATGTTTGCTCGTAAGAAGTCAGAGACGAAACACGACCAACGAGGGTGCCGTAAAGTTCTATCCCGTGGTGCTAAGGTTCTAAGTAGACATGGTCGCCCATGAGTCAGACCAGCAGGGCGGAATTTCGAGCCAGCTAAGATAAGGGCGAATCTCCCTCGGTGATGCTGTTGCTGCAATTTTCCGAACTTTGTGAATCACTGGTGAGTCATTCTATGGCTGGGCGTTACGATCGGTACTGAACAGTGAATGAGACTTGCAGATAAATAGGTTCCCCCGAGTGCATCAGGATAAAACGCAATGCACCGATACGTGGACCAGTTTAGATACGTTGTGTTGGGTGACACTGATGCGGAGGGCGATTTCAGAAACTGGGACGGGGCATGGTGCTCTTGCGATGACAGAAAAATCAATCGAGCAAAGATGGAGACTGTTTAACGAGTATTATATTTCTAACGTGAAATTCTTATCTCGTGGAACATGGGTTTGCAGTCTTTTAGTGATTGAATCGAGTAGATATATTGCTGGTTGCACGAGTAGGTGATATACTGTTCACGTGGGAATTTGTTATACGTTAAAAATATCTTCTTGGAATTTTGCTATATAAGAATAGTAGAGTGGGTTTTTGGAAAATTATTATTAATGTGAATGAAATAGTATATATCATTGAATTTTGTAGAAATGAGTATTGATTTTGTCCAAAATATTATACGCAATATGTAGATAAATTCTGATATGAAATTAACTTTGTTTAATGCAAGTATTCAACATCAGTATCTTCAAGACTGGGTATTTTTAAACAACTAACTCAACAAATTTCGATTAATAGTTCTGACAGAAAAAGGAAATCGTTCACAAGGTATAAACCGTGTTAAAAGAAAGTATAAAATATGAAGTCATCAAGAAATGATTTGCTAAAGAAAATATGAAAGTAGCAGTTAATAGTCCACTATTCTCTTATAATACCTATACTATATTTGGTTCGTAAAAACTCTAATTGCTAGGTAATCTCAACGACCTTCGTTATTTACATCAAGTAAAACTGTATTTCCAGCTCATTAACACTAAAACTACTAAATCATTCAAAAAGACTGGTCCATAAACTCTTGTCAAAATTATTAAAATATCGTAACAGTGTACTCTCTGAGATTCTTCGGAACTTTTATTGCAATATACATATAAATGAAGAAGTTCGTCAAATTATCGATTTGCATATTTTGAACAATAAGCTCCCATTTACCAAGGCAATAGAAACAAACACGTTCACCTTCAATAGTTCTAGTATTAAAACACTTTCAACCATGACAGATTATTTACAAATATACCCACCACGGATTCAGAATAAACAAAAAAGTTACCAAAAAAGAATCAAAATCCCCAAAACTTATCAATGACTCTTATCCGTATCAGGAGCACCCAACAAGCACCTTAAAGAGACTCGATAAAAATTACATCATAGGAAAACTCGGCAGGCCTCGTTAACCCATTCAACCCGATCATGTGCCAGTTTCGCAGCCCAGTTTCCGGATGGACGCAAACCAGTGCCATTTTTTTTTGGTTCTGTTTCATACGTGAGATGCATCAGGATCGTAGCGGAATAAGATTTTCGTTCCTGCGCGTGCCAAGTGCACACCCCCCTTGGATCTCGCAGTGTGCCCCGCTGTGCAGTTGCCCGTACTAGCTGCACCGCCCCAGTTACCGTGTGCTCGCTGAAAGTGTAACTAATTAGACGGTTTCGAAAGTTGCCGCGATGTAACAATGTTTTATCGGCCCCCGAGAGATACACACGGATCAGGCCAGCCTCGTCCGGCCGTTGAACAATGAGAGAAGCATACACGGAGCGGGGACCGTGAAATGTGGATCTCACGATGCGTTCCATCGATCGCGAAGTCCCCGTTTGAAAATGGATTCTCATTTCGAGCTATTCGAGACTGACGGGCTAATACATCCCAAGGTTACTTTTACAGTGTTCGCTGGGATATATGCTGGCAAATTCAATTGTTTATCTTTATAAATGAAATCTATACGGACAAGGATGTATTCAATGCTCGACAGGCAAGGTGAAAAACGAATTAGAACTGTGTGTTCATAGTAAATAGTTTACACCTTACTATTCGAAATATTATAATTGAGTAGCTTATTTCATACATCATTTTGTAAGACATTTCAATGGGTATACTTATTTCCCAGGTGTCATTTTTTCTGTCGCCATTGAGATCTATTGGTACATAGGTCCCATTGTAAAGGAATAATGGTACTATGTATACGGTGTTTAATATGCAGAATACAATTTGGTCGAGGGATGTTTCGTTTTCAAGATAATCAATTTTCAAAACTCATGTAATACGTATGTTCGATTGTCTCGAAAACGAAGTTATTCCACACTTTCAACTTGCTGTTGCAATGTAGCATCAGATCCCTTCGAGCAGTACCACCAGTTCCAAACACTCACATATCCCATTTTCAAAACTATGTTTAACGTATTTTTTTTCTTTATATTGGAGTGTATTATAATACTACTATAGACTGTATTATAATATGGGCTACAGCCTGTACTATATTATTGAGTTTATCGTTCAAAAAAAGGTCCGTCTCGAAAGGGTTAAAGTAACAGAAGTTGAAGATCGTGTAACCCCCGCACGAGAAACGAAAACGGATTACATACACGGCAGTTGATCGGGCCAAACGAATGGAAGTTCAGTCGAAGCACGTTCGTGGAATGCGTATCGAAACGCGGAGAAAACACGAGCGTTTCATGTCTCCGGCGCGTGTTTGATTTTTAACGACGCTGTTAAAATTGACGGAACGGTGTCGATCGTGGTCGTCGTGTACCGGAGATAGTACCTGGCATCTATCCGTGCACGATTTGCTTGTTATCGATGTAGCTTTTGCTTGACACGACACAGACATGATGAACCTTTTCTCGTGAATAGGATTATATGCGATGAACTCTCGATCAGAATGAAAGTTGCGTGGCTCAGAATAGAAGCTTTTGATTGAAACGTATTGCGATTAACAGAGTGGGAATTTTTCTGTAGTTGTAGTCTTAATGGATTGGTACTTCCGAATCTTGGTAATCTGAAACCTTTTTAACCTTATTCCGTATTAATATATGTTACAATTACAATATGTTAATATACAATTGACTGAGAGATATTGTTCTGTAAAAATAAAAGGAAATGATGTTTCAATAGATAAGGGTACAGATATATGCATTCTAATCTATATAATAAGATAGAAGTAATACTACATAGTTATTGTAAGCCCGGAAGACGCAATAAAGAATACGCTATTACAACTACCACATATTCTCCGTAAGTTACGCAATACCAAACTCCCAATTACCCCTGATCTCTTACGCAACGACGAAGTCCCGTGACCATGTATATGTATACCTGACGAACGAACACGGACAATTTTCCCTTTAATTCAATCGATTACGTTCGATTACGCCCGATTACCTTCGATTACGTTTAATGCTTGTTCATGCTCATAATACCGTCCACATTATATTCATATTTACAACCGTTCGTTCAATAATGTTTGCGTTTCCCGGTACGGTAACAAGGGAAGAACTCCAACTGTCCGATTTCAATTTTAATGAGTTTTGTAGATAACAGTATACATATGCACATATGTACATGAAATATTATCTGGTAAATTGAAGGTCCTGTGATCGATTCCTGTCCACCGAAATATTTTTATTTTACTGTGCCAACATAACTTCGATAAATCTGACTCATATTCATAGCACAGTAACGTCTCGATGAGTGCGACGTACTCGAGTCCAATTCGGAGCATTCGTGATCAAAGCAGGAACGGTTTTCAGCCCCACATAAATTTGGTTTTTTCTTTTTGCCCGAAGCCGGGCTTCTGGTTAGCTTCTGTTTACTCTGTTTTGATTGGTTCCACAGGAGGACTCCCCCAGTGGTGAAAATAATGCCGTTGCTCGTGTCGCATTCATCGAGGATTCACTGTATACCCTGAAGGATCATAACTTCAATTGTTTATATCTTTTAAATTATCGAGTATCTAGATCTAATAGTTCACATATATCATTAGGAACCTGTATACCATCGTCTTACAAACCGCCTGAAAATCGAAATCTGACAGTTTTGGTCCTTCCCTTATAAGTGTAGATGCCACTTCAGGCGGTCTCTACAAGTAGAACTAACCGTGATTTAGTCGGTCGATTTGAGACATCCAGAACCGTGCAAACATGTATGGAAACCCTGACCCATCCTCCGAACTGTCCAATGCGCATGTGCAATTAACAAATCGGACCACGAGGACGCATAAGCGTACCGCGTATTATCGATTGCGGTCGGCTTTCGACTTGAAATTTCCCCGGGTCCCTTTATAGATCGAATTCCATCGAGCATGCAAATAGAATGCAAACACGTCCGCCACCGACCCGGTCTTTTATTCGATTTTTCCGTGATTGGAACGGGGACGACTGACCCGATTTCCGCATCACGAGGCTTGTCACGCGCGAGGACAGGGTTCATTATGACGGTTTACTTAGAACATGTCGTTATTACTGTAGTTTGACGTACCGTCGTTGTCGAGATCGACGTCGGTACGTCAAACGTACCGTGAGCAATCCGCTGACCGGAACAGAGAGAAGCACTTTGACGAGCGGCGAGGGATGAGTTCGAACGGGGAGAATTCGCGTAATGATAAGGGAGGTTGAAAATGATGTGGGAATACCAGTCCACTGTTCACTGTTATTTTTTTGGGGGAGCAGATCGTTAAAAATCATGTGACATTTTCCATACTACTAATTAATACGATATAGAGTTATAACTGGATATCATAATCCTTTTCAATTCCTCGTTTCAACGCTTTCGGTACCAGAATACTAATATACAGACTCCTCTCGATTATCGTCCCAAACACGGGTCCGCGTCGGGACAATAATCGTATAGGGATAAATACTTCCAACCATCGTAAATTCGGTTTTTGCCCGAAGCCCGAGCCTAGGCAACAAAAGCGGAGGAGCAACAAAGAAGTATGCGCTTGACAGGTTCCATGGCCACCACTCCCCAGTGGTGGGGATAACGCATGGACAATAATCGTGTAGAACAAGTCAAACGATAATCGACAGGAGTCTGTAATATGTTCAGGGTGCGACAGTAGAGGTGAGAGTACGGAACAAGAGATGATACTACTAACAGAAATAAGTAGGCAATGTACACCAATGTTTTCTAACTGTCTAGGATTAAAAGGTTAAATCGCTAGATGACGCACCCAGAACCAAGTATCGCAAACACATTTTTCCTTAAAGATTTACAAGAGCCAATGATTTCTTCTATCACACATGAAATGACGCAATCGACACACTTTCATTGTCAATGTAACAGTCATAGTCTAACTGTAAAGTGAGCGTATACTAACTCCGTATAGCCGCGGCAGGTTCACCAGACGGTTAAACTATGAAGATCGAGATCACCCGTACGCGATCTTACAAGGCCAGAGAGTCGGACACGATATTTTATACGTCAACTTCCTTATCTATCATCGGTCGTACACGGTGGCGAATGTATTAAACTCCGGAGGTCGAGATGGAAAGTCATAGAACTGCCTAAGAAAATTCACAGTAAATCTAAACGAACCCTCGGTTTCTCTGGCCGCGATCCTTCATCAACAACGGGCAAATCTCGATGAAATGAACGTAACAGAAATGAATGATGTCTCAATAAGACTTCCCCCCCCCGCCCCTGGGCCGAGTCGTAGAAACCCTCGATTTCCCCCGTGATCGGTATCACTGAAACGGGGCGATCGTTAAGTGGGTCAATTTGTTCCATCTGAAGCCACCTCCCCGCCATCGATCGATTACGATCTCGAGCGTGATTTACGGGCTTGGATTCGCGAGGCGTGCAACCCCGTGAAGAGAAACTTGGCGCGGTCGGATCGACGACTCGATCTTTTGTCACACTTCTACGGGGGGGATTCGTGGCTCTCTTCTAAACCGGTTGATATTTACGGCGAAACTTTTTGGAACGATGCACCGTTGCCCATGGGCTGCCCTTTGATTCCGAGTAAACGGTAACTGGTTTAGCCATTGTAACGCCGAATGTACCCCGAACAAGATCTTCCGAGAGGCATAAAATAATTGTGATCTTGATGTTTATGGTTAGGGGGCGACGTGTGATAAATATATACGATTTTTGTCAAAACAGATATACAGAATCGCTAGAAAATATTCGAATGTATGGATTGATTTAACCTGCCTACTGCATCTTTCTAGTATCTTGTGCAAAAAAAAAATGGTTGATCTCTTCTAAATTATTAATTACATTCGAAAATTCATCTCACGAAAGTAAGGTACCCTTTGAAGAAGATTGAAGTATCTTGAATTCATTTCACTAGAAATAAACGTAAATTGCATTCCTCGTCTTCAAGCAACTTTGGGACCCCGCGATGGTAAAGCGCGGCTTACATCTCTTTTAACGAGCAGAAAACGCTTCAGCCTGGATTAACAGCGGGACGAAATACGGGACGTATCACGCTGAAAGGAGACAAAATCCGTTTCAACCGGCGCACAGATAGCATCAAATTCTTTTAAGCCGGAACACAAATGTCGGGAAGAGAAGATGATTAAGTTCGAATCGGGGACGTTACGGGTTTAGGAAAATAATTCGGTCCCTCGCGAGATGATAATCCTCGCAACTCGCCAAACGAAACGTTTTATCATACTGACATATTCTGGCAAAACACAGTGACACCGAAAGTCGACAAAAAAAGTTCCAAAAGCCCCAAAAGAAAGACTGAAAGAAAGCGAAGATAAATTTCGTTGGACGTTCTCAGAGGAACCACGATGGCAACCACGTGATAATTCACGTAACCAAGCGGATTTAGATAACACAGTAAGTAATTAACAGATATAATTAAGGTTAATTGACCACTACCAAACGTATCAACAGTTTTCTGCGTATCAGTGATAATTAACTGCGAAGGAAGTAACGTCCAGAGTCTTCCCGGAGCATACGGCACCGGCTGCGTTTAGTTATTAATGACACGGGGATAAGAAACGACGGAAAGCAGTATTTTTATTTCTTAATGATCGCGCACCGCCCGGGGAGAAAGTTGCTTTTTCCAGCACGCGTAAAATCCGTGCAATGTCGAAATATGTTTCGCTGTTTTCTAAAATAGCCGTGCTGTCGTGTGTATGTATGAGTGCACCCGCAAAAGAAAGAATCGCAAGAAAGCGTCGCGCGTGTACGCTTCGAGGAATAAACCGAGAAGAATGATATAGACGTTGCCAGGCGAATGATATAGAGGCTTTAATTACCGGACGAGAGAGTAATAATTACGAACTTCGCTCGGGTGCTATCGAAAACTCCGGTATCGGTAACATGAATGACTACCACTTAATTAACTGTTGTTTAAATTTCTATGAATTAATTGCTACGTTATATGATACCCTACGGATTATAACTATAATGATGCTGATATCGTTACGCAAAGAGTGCTAGAAACTTTCTTTCAATCTGAGTGCAGACTATACATTTGATTCAGAGGTTATTGCGGATTCTATTTGCACGAGTAGACTGGAGGATATTCAATTTTATTCATTAAATATAACGATAAACTATAGAAACTTGAAACAGTAGATTCCTGTAACAGGAAACCCAAGTTTACCCAACTATAATATACGAAATGTTAGACGCATATTTTCAGGATATTCCTGAACGCTGACGGAACAGGAAAAACGCGATCAACCACCAACAACACACGAATACCAGCCAAATCTATTTCTATTCTTTAAACGTCGCGACTAATCGCAAGAATCGTTGCCAAATGAAGCTCAAAGGCCAATTAGAAATAAAAGCTTGGATTTCATGTAAATTATTCTGCGACTGCGGTCCGTTTCGCAACGACTCCCGCATCGATGATGCGCTCCAAGATGCGTGTACGTGTAATGTATTCTCATAGCGACGAATATTTATTGCGTGACGCTTATTAGGACGAAACGCATAAATGTCAGCCGGCCCCCGGTGCTATTTTCACCGTCCCCGTATCCTCGGTGGTCTCTAAATATCAGAATCCTGGTGAAAGCGTGATCGTAAATGCCAGTCCCTTTTACTTTTTCCGCGATGGCAAACAACACCTCGGACAGAGTGTCTTCATCCTCTCGCTAAAGTCTACCCCCGGAAACCCCTAACGGGATCGTGGATCTATAAATCGTGCTGGGATTACCTGATTTTCGGCCGAGCATTTCCGCGCCACTACACGAATGCACGATCGGCCGTTACAGACGTCGATCGTGCCGCATAAAGATGTCAATGTTTTGCAAACAGCCTGACTCACCTGTAACAGAGAAAAGTACAATGATTTAGTACACCTGTGAAACGTGTTCTATGGTTCAGCTGGATTTATTCTATTGTCCTTCAATTGATAAATGTCTTTGAACGTACTCTTTCGTAAATTGTACACTTGGACTCCGAGTGTAGCAAGAGGTCGATTAAATCTTTCGTTTCGCATGGTCATTTAAAGTGAATTCGTACAGTCTTTGTACAGCCACCTATTGGGTAAAGTAGTCTATTGCTTTCGTTAAGCAGTCAATGAAATAATAGAGGAGTCGTTTAATGAGGACTCAATTACCCATGAGCCATCTGTATCGACCGCAAGTGGACTGACAAAGAAACGAGGACGATGCGGTAGATCTGCCCACTCGGCGAACATATTCATCGGATTGAGTTACCATTCGTGTTTCGATCTGCTCCAAGGCATTAACTATTTTCATTCCTCGTTGCTGGAGGATTTTCAAGGTGTTTCTTTGAACTCGGTAAAATTCACAAAGTTCTTGAAGACGTACAAAAATTAATAAGATTTACAATCTTCTAATTACGAAACACCGGCAAATCTTCATCAGACTGCTTATAAATTCTTCAAGTACTTCATATATCGCACAAAAGACACGATAAAATTCAATTTGGCTGCAATTTCAGACGTTAATAAAGTTGAAAATAAAATTTAAAAGCTAATTTCATGAAGTCGTTTCAATGCTATTTCGTTCATTCAAGGACTACCGGAATACTAAATACCTTTCATTCCTTATTCGTGTTATCACCGTACTTTCAATAATTCTACAATATATTTTATAATATTAACCTGCAGAGGACGCCTATTTTTATGCACCAGAGGAGTCGTTCCTTTTTTATAGTATAACTCTAAAACAAATATATAAAAGTTCTAACCCAAAAATATAAAAAGTCATAAAAAAAACATACCCGTCCTCTAAGGGTAAAATATACAACAATTTAGAAGGATATATTTTAGCATGTAGAATTTTCGAATTCTGTAACACCTGAAATCTCACCGACGCGACGTGTACAATGTGTTAAGATCACGTGACGATCTACGATTAAGAAAATGCTTCCAAACAAACATATCCCTCGAATGTTCGCCGATCATAACGGAGCCAGCGAGACGTGACGAGAGGGGAGGAGCGCGTGTCGCATACAGCGTTTGTTGATTACACGGTGGCGGATCGGCCGACTGGATCCTCCCACGGGGGAAATTTAATTGAATCGTTTGTGGACACGTGTCAATCGTAAACCGGCTGGAAAAACCGCCACGCTTTAAAAATCGCGACCGAACGTTCGCCGCAATTAACTTGTCGGTGGCGGAGGATGCATATCAGATTGTTGCGTGCGTATTATGCATACATCGGTGCCTAGGGCAACGTGTCACGGTCGTGTAATTATCGCGTATGGCGCCGGTTTCGCGAAATTAATAAAACATATTATTCATCTCGAAGAGTGCAATTACGACTGTTTAATGAAGATCTGATCCGGTTGCAATCAACACTACGAACACTGTTTTTGTACTAACTTCCTTAAAAATGAAGGGGCAGACTATATTATTGTAGGTGACAAAATTGTTTAATTTTGCATACTTTGTTTGATCCATTTGCATCGAGTAGTAACACCTCGAACTGTGTACGGCGTAGACGTGATTGGCTCGTATCATCGATAATTGAATTTCTCAGAAGCTAAATTCATCAACTCCATTTTAGACAAATTTCTTAATTTTAATATTCTCGTGTAGTTTACATATATTAACATAACATTTATATCTTAAATAAGTTACTATGACACAGTTATGTGTTCATATATTTGAAGGTAAATTTAAAACTACAGCACCTATACTATTAATAACTTCTTCTGTTAAGAAAGAGGTGGAATAAAAAAGACTTCTGATTTCTGTTTCATGGAGTTAATCAGTTTAATCTTCTGACAGGCTCAACGGTCTCTTGCATTTTCGTCTAATGATTATTCTGTGTAAGATACTGGCCTAGCCAACGTTTGACAATTACTCCGCTTCCGATGTTGTAGAACAGTCTTTACGCACGAAAAATTCAACTCACGGATACAAATGGTTAAATCTCCTTGTTTGACTTGAAAGAATAAAATGGAAGATATTTTCTTTTTTTTAATGCTACTAGTTATCGTTTGTGTGACTTTAACGCTTCGAACCCGGCAATACTATCGGTGTTTGACATTGAAATCACCAAACGCGTCATTCGCACACAGGTGAGGCAAAGTTCAATCTTAAGCCATAAAACAAATTCTTGAGAAGAGATACAGCCTAAAATAAGTCAGTTCAGAGTCTACAATGTTGAATAAAATTAAACGGAAAGATAAGCACAGCTGCAAGTCATGGTTCTGGTAGCCTTCACCTGCATACGAAGATTTTACCACCGTTATAAAAAACTATCATAACCTTTGAGTACTATAAACACATACATGGATCTAGCGAGCTGTCAGCATGTAATACTGTCTATCTAGGTAAAAAATAAAATAGATAAGATAATGCTTACATAATTTTGTACAATAAAAGATTAAAGTAAAGATATAATTACACGTTGAATAGATAATCGATATTTGAACAAGCTACGCGGCACGAGAAAGATTCAACTATAACGATCGTCGTTACGGACCCAGTTATTGTCCACAAATAATTTGGTTTTGGGATATCCCATATTCAAAGGATTAACACACCCAATAACCAACGAGTTAATACCACCGTAAATATTCCACTCTATCCCCTCAACAATTTCCTATTTTCAAAAACCCCCAATAAATTTTCCATTCCAAGCATTTAAACAATATATCAAACTCGCGACTTATCTAAGTAACTTACAGCTCTTCGGCATTGAACATTACCGTAAACGTAAATTTACATGAACACTGCATAAAAGCACTCAATATTCACCAACTGCATTTACAATGCTAATTTCTAAATTATCACCGTCCATCGAAAACGATAAATTATTTCTACAAAACCAAGTAGACATGTCTTAAGGATGCATCTCGCTTAGAGCCGGCCCATTTCCTCAAACCGGATCGAAGTTTCCGTGCCGAGCAGATAACGAGGGACACCGACTGTCAACGTTTGCCGACCGGGTCGAAAGAAGCGGTGGTCGGTACGTCAAAGAGCTGTATTACCGACGGTCGAGGAAACAATTCTGCTCGTGGTTCGAGGGTCGCTAGCTCTGCGCCGTGACTCGAAAAACGAACCGTGAACAGCGCTGCGGATGTCCAACGGGCGGAACGCCAACCTGCGAACGCATTTAAACACCGTGGCGCGCAGTGACGCCTCTGTACGCAAAGAGACGCTTTTAGAGCGGCCGTGTAGTTGGGCGGAATCGAGAGAGACGATCCGCCCTCCCCCCCCCCCCCCCCACGTTTATCCCCTATTCCTGCAGGGACTACGGACGCGAGCACAGCCTCGATTCACCGTGCTTTTGTTTACCTCTACACGCCGCCCAGCACAGAGGCATTTATCTCTTTAAACAGGGGATCTCGTTTATCGTGATCATTCGGGCCCTGAACTACGACCGATGCCCCGGGAAGATTAACACGACGCGATCTATCGAAACCGAGGCTTCTAACGCCAGAACTTTCGTACGTCCGCTAACGATATTCGGTTACGATACTGGTTTTTTACAGATCACATTAGACGTCTAATATTCTGTTTGGCACGATGTGTTCTTGTAATTAGGAGAACGAAAATGTTGATAATGGGGAAAATAGGCGATCTTAATGTAACGTAAACCATATTTTATTTTTACGTAATAAGCTACGGATATATCGTTGGATTTTTAATGGTAAGAGGTCATTAATAATAGAACTACCAAAGCAGTCAAAAAGAGTGGTTCGTAAACTCATAAATGCGAAGAAGTTCGTTAATTCATCGATTTGCATATTTTCAACAAACTATCCCCTTTATGGACGTGACAGAAATAGAAAGACAGTCATCTTCGGTAGTTCTAGTATTAATTACTTAATTATATAACTGTCAGGAAGATTGCAACGTTCATCCCGAAATTTGATTCTGTAACATTCACTTAACATTGCTTCGATTGAAAAATAAGTAATTATTTTACATTTCTAAACGTAATAGAGTGGTACACGATCTTCTTCATAAGAGGGTAATATACGTTAAGGTCAATGCATCGCGGCCTTGACCATGATAGAAACTGTCTAAAACAATGCAAAAAAACCCCGAAAAATATTAAACTAGAAAATGTTTCCAATCGTCTCAATGATAAACATTAATTTTGAAAACGAATAGTCGATTAATCAATAATTATATGAAATAAAAATTTGTATTTTCTTCGTAAAATTCCTGAACGCAATGTTATCGTTGAAAATCCTAACAAGCTCCGCCATTTTCTTGTCCTTTCTAGTATATTTTACTTCCAACAACATTCGTTTTAATACTTATTTTCTACTCTGTTCAGCGTGGGCTGCAGATGTTGAATTCCACGTAATAACATCCGAGAGTGGGTCCTAGGTAAATATTTATAAAATTGCGGTAGCAATCGTGCCCCACGCGTTGCCTCGGCGCGTTCAGTTCGAAAAGACGTATGGATCTGGCTCAGGAAGATACGCGGATCCTTTTGAATTCTGAACGAAACTAGAGAGAGAGTGAGGAGAATGGAATTCCTAACGCGGCGCGACGCTCCATTTACCGTTCTATGATTAAATCTGTTAACTCTGGTATTACGTCCGCGGAGTGACCCGGTTGTGGATTTAGTAGCCGACGTTCCTCTAGCAGCCAACGGAGGCAAACGAACGCAGAGAACGGTTCGACGTACGGCGCTAACATAATTCGGCGGCATCCAGGGGACGCGACTGATGTATACATATAACATCGTTTCAAGCTATCCTGCTCCACATAATCGCATCTCCAGACCACTGTGTGGAACGGAGCATGTATAACAATATTGTTTCGAAACGGGCTGATTGCCGCAAATTTCGATAGAAAATCGCTGGGATCGCTCAGCGCTGAGCGTGGAGGTGGAAGGAGGCCTCTTGCTCGAGTCCAGAAAAACACACGCGAAATTGGCGATAATATACCGAACACTTGGAACGTTTATTGGACGATATACAATAATTAAGACGGAACGATAACGCGATGCGCGTTCGATAGAATTTGTTGGCTGGTTGCAACAAAGAGAAACGTGTTATAATGACGCGAGGCACGTGCGGTTTTTTGCGTGAGAACCGTACCGGTATTCTTCCAGTTCTGCTGGGCTCTCGGCGCAGGACAATACTCTAGCACCGAGAGTCCTTTTTTGCAAAATGCGGTGATTGGCTATGAGTCATCGCGCGATACAGGTGCGGGCCAGCATTGGTTTCCGCGATGAAATCGCGTGATGTTTCGTGGAACGAGGAGCGCATCGGAATCTCGCGAGACTTTGTCCACACTCGGGAGATCTCGGCCGCGCGACGGTGCGCGAGCGCTTTAGTTGAATTTCAAACAAATATGATAATTGTAACTCGGATCGCTAGCCAGTCTGTTCAGCGATGGAAACTTTACTCTTGCAAACCTGACGAACTGAAGCAACTGCTTTATAGTCTTGGATTAAGAATTCTGGTCACTTTTTATTCATTATATTTGCTAGTTAAAGAGTACGTAATATCGTTCTATATAATGATATCGTGCAGGCCACGTGTGCAATCTTGATCAATTTGGAGCAGCGATGAATAATGCAAGACCCAGAAAATCTAGTAGAACATTCGACGAGAATTCACAGAATCTACAGAAACGTAACGTTAGTTGTAATTAGTACGAAGAAGAAAATGAGTTAGATAATTGTTCGTCGGTTCGATAATAGATTGTTCCACAATCGACACCAGCCATTCTACCACAAAATTTAGTAACCATCGCTAAAGTATGAATTATCATATGGATGAACCATATCTTGTGATACAGACTCCTCTAGATTATCGTCTGGCTTGTTCTATACGATTATTGTCCAGGCGTTATTCCCGCCAATGGGGGAGGGGGGAGTATGGAACCAGTCAAGCGCATACTTTGTTGCCCCTCCATTTTTGTTGCCGAGGCTCGGGCTTCGGGCAAAAAACGAATTTACGATGGTCTAAAGCATTTCTCCTTATACGATTATTGTCCCAACGCGGAGCCGTGATCGGGATGATAATCGAGAGATGTCTGTACTTTGTAAACAAAAATCTTCAAATAACTCCAAGCTTGGACCAGCACTCTACGCAACTAATGACAACCTAATAGGAGTATACATATATGTATTTCCCAATTACCATTCTGTTTTCATACATACAAAAGCCATGGAGAACCGAAGTACCCCAAAGTACATCGCACACGATCGTTCGAGAAATCTCTTCGCCGGCGCAACAAGCATATTTGACGTTTCCTCAACGACAATGTAGTTACCCAACACTGACATCACTGACCCGTTGGGGATCGAATTCTAATGTCTCCGCGATTTAGAGGGCCAATTACAAGAAACGGGCCCGCAATGATCCCGGAGTGATCCCAGAACGGTCGCACAATAGATGCAAATGCGCGGACACGTCAGTGAGGACAGAGACACCGAAAGGAGAAAGGGAGCGAAATACGAGTGCAACCGCGGTAATTAACGGTTATAAAAGGCCGGCTCTCAATAAACGGCCAACGACAACACGATCTCGCGAGCCAGCCACGAGCTGACCTTTTTCTTGCCACACTTTCGAAAATATTAAACGGAGTAGACGAGGACCGCGCCGCCTGTTGTCGCCGATCATTGTCGTACCAGAGATTTACGGGGCCGATAAAAAGCCAATCTGATATTTGAGAAACAACTACCGTACGATCGGCCACGATCGTTATTTTAATTAGGGGAGACATTAACGTCGCGACGCGCACGAGTTACGTGATCCTACACGCTCCATGCGAGAACAATTAAAACTGAACTTTATCGCCTGCGGCGACCCACGGATCCCTCGGCCCCAAGTTAATCGGCGAGGGGGAACAAATTACCAGGGACTACTCGGTATGTAAAAATCGACAGGGTCAACACGGGGTTATTTGTCCCGATACACCGTTAATAGCCGCTACCGCCTTCATTCCCCTCCTGCGTGATTATTTCCAGAAACGTGACCACGTACAGCGGTAATAACCTCTCCTCGTTCCGGGGGTCAGAGCTAATTAACCATAATCCCGATGCAAATTTTTCTGCGGCGATTAGACCGATCGGACGGCACGCTGGGAGGCTCGGTTGCCCCACTCGCGATCCACGTGCATTTGCACAGCTTAATTGCCGAGCATCTGAACATAACTTCTTGATACTTTTACGAGCTTTGTGCGAGTTTTTATCCTAAGTGGTTTGTTACTTATGTGTTAGGTTTTTGCATAATGAATGTCGTTTTTCAACGCGTTTCGTTTTATGACATCTGGGAATCGTTAAACGTTCGATCAGAAAGCTTGTGGCTTGTTTGTAAGAATGGAGTGAGTTAAATGAATCTTTCTTTGATCACAAATTTTCTGTTCAAGATGAGCCATACTCGTTTATACTGTACAGTTCGGAAACGATATTTTTTATACAACTATATAGGGTGTAACAAAAGTGTTGTAGGTCTCTGAAATGGGTCACTCGTATAGTGATTTGGAACAAATTTTCCCTTGGCAAAAATGTTATCCCAGGCTTTGTTAACGAGATATTAAAGAAAAACACCGACCAAACAGAGCTCGGCCGACAGACTCGCACTTTGACTAATCGGGGTTGTTTGTTAATATCTCGTTAACAAAGCCTAGGATAACATTTTTATCATCTACACGAGTGACCGATTTCAGGGACCTACAACACTTTTGTTACACCCTGTATAATGCTTTACATTTACGGTGATTGTGTGTGAAGAACAACTGATATTAGAATGGCTTAGAAAACAATAAATGATCACAAGAAGAAAATTTTGAATGAATTTTGACCGTCAGGAAGTATTGTCACCAGTCAGTTATTTTAGACCATAATTCTATATTTGTAAATAGAAATTATAGAAAGCAAAGAAAATATGTAGATGTACGCAATATTTTCTGGGATATTCCAATATAAAAATGTTTCTTCCGATACAGAGGATACACCTGCAAATTTCGTGGTAGCTCTTTCATTGGCGGTTTTATAGTGATAACTAATCACTCTGTCTGGAGCTTAATTAAAGCAAGAATTTCGCAGCTTTGGAAGCACTGTGATGAAATAATTAATGATATTTCTATGGATCGTCGTACGGGAGTGGCGAGTGTTGCGTCACACAGAGCGGTTCTAGGGACAGATTACGACAGATTGCGCGAGAGGAAGGAAGCGATCAAAAAGCTAGGGTGGCAACCTTATTCATTAGCTTTCTAATTGCAAACCGGTTGAGACTTCTCCGTTAACCAGGCAATTACGCGTACGATAGAAGCTTTCATCTACCTCGGTAACGCTGTCTCTGAGATTTATCCTGGGAACAGAGGGAATTAGTTAACGCGCGGACGCAAACTTGTTCCCATGGCTAGCGAAATCGTGCCATTGTTTTCTGCCTAAGAGCGACATGTGTTTTCATAAAAGTGTTCTTATGTCCAGTTTGATGGAAAAATATAGTTGAAGACGTTGCTTTAAACTAATAAAATTTCTATCCTTACGAAACTGTTGAAAGATCGATTTTATAGGGAAAAATTAGAATGGTCAATTTTCTGTTCTCCTAGTAACTCCATTAAAAGAATCTTAATTGGTAATCAATTCTTCATTTTCTAATTCTGTCGGTAATTATGACAGTGGTCTAAGTCAAAAATCTAAAAAGATTAAACGTATCACTTATTTGGTGTTATATCGATTTACATTACAATAATATGAAAGCATTTTTGCAGAATATTTAATTGACTTAAGCCACTTTCATAATCACCGGCACAATTATTGTCAATATAATCATTTTTCAAGCCTCGTATGTAATTAAAAAATACTATTTCAGTATCTGATGTCTATGAACTACTCACTACAACCTAGCAGTGAGAAGATCCTCTCACAAAATCTACCGTATTCTGGCGTATTCCCAAAATTAGCAGAAAGATCTAACACACCTGAATCCTAAAACCGCACGCCCATTCCACATAGCCACTTTAAATTACAATACAATATGGTGCATACTTTATCTTGAAAGTGATTGCATCTGAAAAACAATTTAACATTACTCTTTTCTTTTCACGTGCAAGATACATTTATTGATTTTCTGACATCGTTTTCAATTTACTCTTTGATCCTCATCGATTACCATCGTCGAAAGTTTCCTTTTACCGAATTACATGACTCGCTGATTTCTTTATTTCGTCAAACAAGCCTTCGATCAACGATTACCATCGATCGCGATAAGGGATCCAGGTACCGATGATCCGCGCGGTGAACCGATCGTTGGAGGAACAACGAGGTCTACCGAGGGTCCGGTCTACCGGTGGCCTCGATCTTTCTCGCGTTGTCACGATATAATTGTTATTACGTGTCCGTGAACGAACACAGTGCATCGTGGCAGACACCGTGGCGCTCGTGAACACGCCAATCGATTTACCCAGGCATTGCTTCGTGCTAGATAGCGTCTTGTGAACTTATGCACTGCGGTGTGCTCCATTTTCTACGAGTCACTTTCGAACGATCCTGTTTTTTTTTTTTTCGGTACTCATCGACGAGAACAGAACTACAAACGAAAAGGAATTTCCCTTGCAAAACCATTTATTTCTTATGTGTATGCACAAGTGAAGTCTGTAGGATCTTTCGTCGTCGGTGGTAAAACAGAGGAATAGGTGTCTAACAGACAAAGTGAAAATGTAAACTTTTTTCATTTCTACCCCAAAGAAAAAGAAATGTGGAACTTTATTTTAATCTGGTTGTTACCATTACCTTGCCATTTATATTTGTAATCGAAATGGTATGGCGTGTTTTCAGTGCGTTATATCATATGTAATATTGTGGAAACAAAATAATCGATAAAGGGGTGGACACGTGAGCACAAAGATATTCAGATATCTACATAAGTATGAAAGAACTGATTATTTAACTTTAACAGAAAATAAATCTCTGTCATTTCACAGTTTCGACTTGTGTTCACACTTGGAGTCGCCTGATTCTCCATTGCACTACTGATCAGAGGACACCCTATACATCCATCCTAAAAGTGATATATACACGGTGTCTTAGGTATATGGTTTAATATTTTCAGATGCAGTGGACGAACTTAAACAGTACAAATAGTGTCTTACAATACCATTTCTATTCTCTTTTAATTCTGCAGTATGAAAGGCTGAAAGTTATAAAAAAAATTTCATGATTAACAATCGTGAGGTTTTATAATGTCGCTAATTTACATCCGTACAACGCGTTCAATTTACAATGTCCACTTCCGCACTTTTCACATAAGGCATCGCTGGAAACTGAAAATTATAATGAACGTTTTTCGTCCAACAGTGAAATGGTCGATGATGAATAAAATCGATTAACTTGTTTATATAATTGTTGTTCTGTGACAGCATGTTTCCTGGCTGGTGAATGTCCGTGAACTTGGCCCGGGGAAACGGGAAACGCTACGAAGCCTGATTTCAGAATAATGTTTATCGTACGAGGAAACAGAGGCAGTAACCAGTTACGAATGACAAAAATAACGGGGAGCGTGAGAAAGAAAAACGTAGGAGATCCGGTGCAGGGGGTACACTTAAGTCTGACACACAAATAAGCACGTTTTACGTGCCGCTTTTAGTCAACACCGGCACGCCGCGTGCACCTCGGGAGCGAGATTAGAACGAAACTGGAAACAAACAGCGCACTGAATTTGCAGAAATTTCTGTACGGAATTTCACTATCTTGGTTAGAATAAGTTCGATACGAATCATTTTATCCATCACATTGCTATGAAAATTGTGTGCACTACGCAGTAATAATAAATATTTCAAATATTGTACATTGGTACGCAACCGTGTGAAATTTCGAAAGCTTGATTAAATAAAATGACATACACCATTCAGAATACTTCGAAAGACAGTCCGACACAGAATGGCGACCCAATACTTATGAACCAATCGGATGACAGGGCACCTGATCACGAAAGACGGAACAACTGCCAAGAATTTAGGTGCATCGATAAACTGCGTCAATCGGAGAGATTAAAGAGAATTCAGCATTCAGGCGAGTTAAAATCACACTGAAATACAACTAAAAATCCCTCGATGTAGGTACGATTTTATAGAAAACAGGACACTTATGAACCGATAAGATGAACAGTACAATAAATTCCAAAACACACAATCACCTATCAATACTAATACAAAGTACCATTCAGTGTAAAGATAACTGAAAATCAGAATAGAAGAATAATACAAAATTCCCTTCGAAATTTAAATTTCTACGAGTACCAATCACTCGATACACGTGCACGAAGACACGACAACAGAACACTAAATCCCGGAACACGTACGAACCGACCAGAAATTTATCCGGCAGTGACCCTATTGAAGCACTGAAGATCATAGAATGTGGAAATCCATCGAATACGCAACGCGACGCGTATGTACGTACAATGAATAGAACGACGGCTCATTGTGGGCGGACACGTGGTGGATATCTGCATAGAAACCTTGCAACCATCGGTTCTCAAAGAGTCGTGGCTGGTACACGTGGGCAACGATATCTGGTACATGATAAAGATTTCACCATAGATCAGAGTCGGCGCAACTGGGAACGGTAGCTTCGGCGAGTCACGATTCCTGAATGAAATCCTCGAGAGGAACGCGCTTTTGCCCTCTCGCGATGCCGGAGACCGGCTCGTTTCCGATTCGACCGGACGGATAGTTGGAATATGGATGTACACTGGTGTTTGCCGATGGTCAACATATCGGACAGGGCGCTAAAATAAATTTGACTTTTCGATACGGTTTGTTTGACGGTCTCCGGAAGTTTTTTTGTTCGCGACACGGTGTTAGAGCAATATTTTCAGGGAGGCTCTGGGTTTGGTGGGTGAGGGAAATTGGTGTAAATGTTATTTCATGTAGAAATTTGGAGTATCGTTTGGTGTACAGTAATGGAAAAATGTTTTCGGCGATAGTATTATTGTTGTGGTGTTTGAAGCATTGATGCAATTAATGTTAAATTAACCCTGCTAGTTTCCTCGTGTCTATATGACTCGTGTAAAGAACATATGTACTTAAACTTTACGTCTACTTTTTGAGTATTTCTTATTTTTTAAGAACATATTTCGAAGTCTGAAATGATTGCATTTGAAGGGATACAAATGCGAAGAATAAGAGAGGAGAATATAGTAGGATTAAGATATTTGTACATAGAGGAAGATACAATATGAGTCGTTTTAGTAGATATAATAAATCTTGATTGTATATTCTTTCAGTAATAATAAACTGCGGATTTTTATGCAATTTCAGATTTCTGTGGATTAATTTACTGAATTGAAATTACGCGAAAGGCTCTTTCCTGTATCAGAAGTTTCGTTGGGTCCAAATTAAAGTAGAATTTGAAATCAACTTTTCGAAAATTTTAGCTTTTTAACCTAAACTCCAAAAGGATTTGTGTTTCTTTATTCATCGTTATTTTATCTTCACTTAATTATCATATCTACCACCTTTCACACAATATTTCATATAACTCGTT
Organism: Dufourea novaeangliae; assembly: GCF_001272555.1. Classification (NCBI taxonomy): domain Eukaryota; kingdom Metazoa; phylum Arthropoda; class Insecta; order Hymenoptera; family Halictidae; genus Dufourea; species Dufourea novaeangliae. The sequence continues at coordinate 564,046 of NW_015374081.1, read as the reverse complement.
AGCATTCTTACAATTCTGTGTTATAAGTTCCATTTCAAATACTTCCGAAGCTTCTCTAAGTGTATTTAGACCTACACTTTGAAATGTCCATTCCACTACAAAACTTCCTTCCTATGCAAGCAACTTTAAACGCAGGAAGCGTGTTTAGCATAAAATTTAATTCTCCAGGTTAATATCTTCCACCTAACATAATAGTCACTATGTAGTTTTCCAGCAAAAGCAACCTCAAACGTGAAAGGCAAAGCATTTTGTGGCTGAACGCGTTCGTCGAATAACACAGGTCGCGATCGTAATTGTTGGTTAAAAATAACCGGGCTCACCGATGAAAAACAACAACGTTTACAGACGACGGACGTGACGTCACTCCCGTGCCAAATACTTCAGTCGGCTCGTAACGGAAGTCGTTATTTTTACCGAAGGCTTTTTTTTCCGCCGCGCGCGAACCGCAGCGCGAGGATTCACGCTGGCGCAACGTTTCCTCGAGCGTGCCAGCGCGAATCAATGGAGGCCTTCCTTCTCGTTCCTTTTGTTCCCCCCGTTATCGTCCACCACCTTCGAGAATCGTTTTGCTTTATACGGACCCACTCGATCGATCGTCGGCGACGCATCAATTTTCCACGATTTGTACCTGAAGTGATGAGAACACGCCTAGGCAGTAGGTAAATAGGAACCGAGAGACTGTTCGTCTTGTGAAGCGCAATGCTGCATAATCACACGTTTCACGGCCTATTTCATGCTAACGCCGGTCTTTGCGCTCGTGGGTCGATGAGTAACTGTTTCTCGGAGTAACCACCTCGAGGTAATCGAATCGAAATGTAATTTGCGTGCAGATAACGCGTCTCTCGAGGATTTCCTCAATAAAATCAATCAGGCATGTTTGTGACACAGGATTCACCTGTAAAGTTTCATGATTTTTTTTAGAGACTGTTGGGTTGGTCGGTAATGGAATGTTGCTCCTCTCAATTTGGCTGTAAGGGAGTATACGTTCTTTGACATTGCTGTTGTATGATTGTTATCGTTTGTATGTAATTTGCATGCTTTTGCCAGCTATTATTCACTTTTGGATAGAAATTCTGTGAAAATTGAAAACTCTGAATACTTGATATTCTTTTTAGATTACTTTAGAAAGGGGCGTACACTGGAGTACAGTGGAAGTATACTGGCGAACAATAAAGAATACAATCCGACATGCAAGATAAACTTTTATATAGGGTAATTCAGGTAGAGATGGACCACCGAGAGGGACGGACCAGTTAAGGAGTTATCAAACTATTCGTCAAATTCCCCATTGTGATTGTGCCGTAATAATAAAGACTGTCACCCAAAAATTTAATTTACTTAGTTTCGCAGCTAGTTTTAAAGATATTATGTTATGATAATTACATGTTACAGAAAAGATAATTCACTATACATATATAAACTGACAAAGTAGAATATTCAGTACTTTTATCCGATTAAAAAAAACGCGCCTTGCTCTTCAACGTTATTCCGACAAAGAAGTAATTAAATATCGCTGAACATTCTCTGTTACATTATTCAAATTATGCACCAAGGAAACAACATTCGAGACACACCGACCTAATAATATTGGGTTCAGTAACGTCCAATTAAATTTCCATTACGCTGTATGTACGAACTTTTACGTGAGTACGTAACAGTGTATCTAAACGTTGTCTCGCGAACTCGTCAACCTAGTTTCGTTCGAGGGAAGTGGACAAAGCTTTTCTTAAGAGGTCGGAGGCACCGAAATCGCGAAAAGACACCGCAAGAAACTCGAGACCGCTTTTAACGCGACCGTCTGGAGACTCGCCGGCTCCAAGGTACGTCTTCATCCAATTACGCTTGATGCAACCGGCCACGTCCGATGTAATTGACCACTGGCGGATACCCAGAAGTGTGTCAATTTAATGTCTCAATGACACGCGTCACATTATTGTGAACATGGAGCGGCGTGAGTCACCACGAATCTGCAGAGGGATGGCTCGATAGAGAACGATTCTTCCACATTCTGCTCCATATCGAACGAGCATAATACAGTGCCATTCGACAGTTTTGTAAAGCTTTTATGTATCCATAACTGAGAATAGAAAATGCTCGAAACAATTTGGGGATCATATATTGTCCATTAATATTGCGAACAACTCCTGGAAAAGTGTTTTGGAAGAACGCAACTGAGTGTTGGTAGTGTACACAAAAGAGGTTAATTCATGAAACGTAATGCATTTCTTTTAATTATTTCTCGTGCTTAACATAATGAGACCGCCCATGCTATGTAGTATTCTTCTAATTGTCTTGAGTCACTATACTTCTTATGTTAGTGAAATATGAGAAATGAAGAAACTGATTTATACTTCAGAAAAAATCTTGCTTTTCAAGAACCGGGAGATACTCCAGGTTTTTAAATGACTATATGTATACATCGATAAAGAAATTTTCGTCGTAGAATTGTTATACGACAAATTGCCTTTCTTTCAAATCCTAAAGGAAATTATTCATCGATTAAGATTAATGCTTTTCAAAGATCATACTCATCGATAGTCCCCGAAATAGGGGACTAGATTTCTGTTACCGAATATTAGGAAATAATTGAACACGAACGAAGAAGAATCTTCAAGAATATCATACTCATCAACGACAGCCAATATACATACATCATACGACAAATTAACCACAATCTTCGATAACTCTTTCCAAATGATCGGAGACAATTGTACACGAACGAAGAAGAATCATCGAGAACATACTCATCGACGATTTTGGTCTCATAGAAATCAGACCACAAAGTGTCGACATTTTGCAATGCCTTTGCCCGAACAATCGGACATAACAATTCTTTAACGAAGATCTCCACGAAAATCACACCAGTCAGTGATCTATGATCTCAAGACGCGGCACAACAATGCTCGACTGTTCTTGCGTCAGTCATTGAGCGCTGACTCAGTGGAGTGACTATATGCACCGTGGTCGGTTCGATGCATGCGCAGCTCGTCGTTTTTTTTTTCTTTCTGTCGCGTCTGCGCCACCGAAAGTGTCCCAGATGTCCCGTAGATTTAAATCCGGCCGCGTGTTTTACGACGTCCGGTGTACCAAGCGATTCCATCTTGCCCAGTTTCGTTCGAGTTCCTGGAGCTTCGATCGTTTCCAGTAAAAAGACAACGACGACAGTGGTTCAATACCGTGTCCACAAACCAACAAGCATCGTTCGACTGAGATGCAAAGTAGACATTCTCTCATACAAAAGGCACAAGTCTTTTTTCGTACCGATAAAAGCTCGATACAGGTGAAGGCTAAGTGATCTGAATTTCACATTACTCCCGTACATCAGATTGACTCGTCAATCGGAACAAACGCTCCGTTCAGGATTATTCCCGTGGCGAGAAAGGTAACAGAAACATTCCAAAGGATTTGCATTTCGATAGAATCGGGGATTCCCTTTAACCTCGGGGCCAGCCCCTTTTTCAGAACAGACTTTTGTGCAACGCGAATTCATGAATGACAATTTCGTCTCTGAGTCACGATCATCGTCGACGCCCCGCGGTCGTGCACTATTTCGGCGTTGCACGTGAGCAGGTAAGACGTGATTTCGGGTCCACGCTCCTAACAAGAAGAGCAAAGATCGTGTCGGGTGGCACGAGTGTGACCGAACGGGCCGCAGAAAAACGTCGATGACGCGACGGACATCGTTGCCCTCTGAATCACAAGTGGAATTAAATCGAATAAGCAATTAGGACCGAGCGATGCGATTAACTAAACGTTTTCCGTCGTGGCCTGCGGGGCTTCCTGGCCGCCGTAAGATCGAACGGAGTAGTCGTGTTTTTTTACCCCCTTGTCATTCGCGAACAACCTGTTCTTGCCCAGTCTTCTCTTCCTCCAGCGGGCACAAACGTTTCTCATCGACGAATCGATAAAACGTTGATTCCAGGTTGCGTTTCGTCCGCACACTCCTCATTGTCCGATCCACTTTAGAAGCCTGAACCCTCCCTAACCTCCCCGAGCTGGTATTCAAAGCAGACCGTAGAGCAAGGCTGTGCACAGCCTTCGATCTTATCCTAGATTCAGTGACTTTGACCGATTGGAATAGTAAAAGCGAGTATATATATACGAAGCTGAAGCGTTCGCGGAAAAGAGCTCGTCGAACGACATGGAAACGAGTTACCAGAGGATCGTGAAAGCGGACGTGCAGAGGATGGACAGCTGACCACGAGGTGGTGTACCCTGCCATGTGCCTTGAACGTAGAAAGATCACTGCAGTGTCTTACGGTCGAGCATCACGAAATTGCGACGATACAAACGATGTGGTGACAGCGTGGTGGAGAAGAAGCCAGAAAGCACCGGTGTAAAAAGCGTCTCGACGGTCGAGTCGAATGGAAGCAGTCCGTGGCAGCGATGCAAAAAGGAAGCGTGTTACCTCGAACGATGGTGGTGACAGGCCAATCGGAGGCATCGAGCCTCTTGCAACACCACATATCGCGACGACGCCGACAATGAGGAACGAGAATCGACGAGGAATGTTTCTTTCGAGAATAATTAGGGACACCCGTGAACGGTCGAACGCCGGCGAGGCTCGTGCGTGGAAACACCACACGGTATGTAGTCCGTAAGCTCCTGGATGTTCGGTCGAAAGCGGAGAGCGCAGTGAACTTGGCGTCGCGACGCAGCACGGCGCCGGCAAATGGCGACTGTGGTCGATAGGCACAACCACGCTGGTGGGTGGTTTTCTACGTTCCGTTACGAACGATCGAAGTCTGTATGGGGAAACCAGAAGATGGTGTCGGCAGAGGGTTGTTCGCCCCCTACGACGGCCACGAGGACCTTGAGAAGACCTCTCTCTACTACCACCCTCTTTTGTCCTCGGTTGTGAGCTCGCGACGTCACGCCTTGCGCCATCTTTCTGACGTCAATGAGAAGATCTTCGTGGAGAAAGGGGGATCGATTTGTTCCCTTGTCCTTCCATCCACAGAATGTTACCGAATCGGGATTTATTGAAATTTTATGCGGGTACCGAGAGCATTCAATGCAAGACTTGAAACAAGATGATCACCGCGTACGGGTTAAGTCTTCGGGAATCATTTGATTACTCGGAACTGCTGGCCAGCGAATCTGGAAGCTTGGAATATTCTCCAATTCTATTGTTCATAGTATTATTCTATTATGCACTGTTATAAGTGTTGGGTTAAATTATCATTCACCTTTTACTTGGTTTCAGTTTTGTCAGGGAAATTATGTTCATCTATTATAAAAGTTTTATGAAGATGCAATGAAAAAATGATCTACCTTCTTCTAATGTATTCAAAACTAACATGTCAATAGGTCAATTAGGGTAAGTGCACCTAATATCACCTACCTAAATTCAAATTATTCTGAATGGAAGGGCAATTGATATTTTCGTATCTAATTGGTTTGTGTCATGTACGCTAGATTAGAACTGTTGAAATCTAAAGTTTTTAATCGCGATTGGAAAAAAACAAGACAGATAAAAATTAGGATCGTAAAAAAGTGCACGTAATATCGCACATCTGAAGAATATTGATTAGTTAATAAATTTAAGAGCTTCTGAAGTTATATTTATGTATGTGTTTATTATTTTGAACTATTTGAACATTTTACAGGCTTTTTGCCAAATTCTTTTTAATGGAATTATGTTTAAAAACTGTCTATCATAAAAATATAGAAAACTAATTTCAAAATATTACATGCTGGGCAAACAAAGTTCAGCTCTGTAAGTTTACAAATTCTGTGTCCCCATCTGTAACAAATACTATACTGACAGATAAACGGTATACCTACTGAGTGCACCACTGACCACACACAAAAGGACTATTCCGGTTAACAAAAATATTTCAATCGAATAAATTGCTTAAGCACATCATTAATTTTATACTCCCAGTAAATATTCATGCATTCGTAGAACTATTAAACCTGCCTGCCCTCCATATGACGTAAAATTGTCACGGTCCAATAAATTGTAACACTAGCAAGATTCAATGAAACACTTCTCGTCTGTTACCATTGCACATATCACATTGCAACCATAATATATGTATCTTCCCACTCATGCTTAACTACTAGCTTAGTTCATTACCAACGGACTTTACCACTTTTTTTACGAGATATTACGAGTGGCGACATAACGTGCTATGAGCGATTTCTGAAACATCACTTTCCCCTTTGCTGTTCCTACCGAACCGTTATAAATCTTCATTCGTTAACCCCTTGCCTTATACCATTGAGTCAGACACGTGATAACGATTTCAAACTGAATTTAGTGAACATGCATATTATTCGTTTGCTTTGATTCGACGTGAAATACTGTTTCACTAATATTAACTTTTAAGGTTTAAAATAAATGTAACACTTGCCATAAGAGTAGAATTCCTTTTGTATCTGAGAAAATATTAACGATAAGGTAATTCTTGAGAGTAAAGTCGTAAAAAAACTCGTATGGCAAGGGGTTAAAATCGATGTTTCCCAAATCGACATAGATTGAACGAGAATTAATAGCGTTTAAATACCAGTGCAACAGACAATTCGAGCGTGCGAAGTCGATATTAACCTCGCCGCGAACCTTGCTTTCAGAGCTAATCTGTACGAGCGCGGGAGCCCTCGCAAGTACGCCCCTGAGACCTCGGGACACGGAGCTACCGTGGTCGATCGATCGATTTATGGGTCCGACCTCGCGGCTCCGGCGTGGATCCACCTCCGCGAAGGTTGAAGAATGCGCGGCGCCGATTTTGTGTGAGTTTCGCTCAGATCCTCATCCCACGGTGATAACGTTAGATCGCTTGACCCCGAAAAATGCGAACCGTTCCTCCCATATCTGAGCAACGAAACGCCTTCGACGAGCTATCGAAATCTAATCGGTTGCTCCTAGCTCTAGGAAGCGACCTGATGTGACTATCGTTTAAAGGGGACGTGGAACAAGACACACCTTAAGCTATGTACCCACTGGAGGAAGAGAAAGCAACATTTTAGGTGATGTTTCTTGGTTACGTTAAAGATTCTCTATGCTTGTCGATATTGTCGATCGTTGACGAAAACAGAAATAAAATGTTGGTACAGGTTATATATACAAAGAAATAATAATGACTTGTGAAAATTATGTAACAATTGAGCTGTTTTTTGGAATATTTTGTTGCTCGAGTGGACACTTGTCAACTGTTGTCATTCAAGGTGCTGGTTCCATGTATAAGATTAAGTATTTTGTTCACTCAGTAGAAAGTTACAGATATTTGCAAGAACAAGTGTTTTTAGTGTGAATGTTGAAATAAGAGTAAGGTGTTCTGTACGAACGAGTTACTTTTGTGTAGATAGATTATCTGTATAAGCTGAAGAACCTTCTTTCCCAAAGCAATGAGCAATAATTGACAACAAAAAGTTCGTGGATTTTCTTCTGTGGATACGTCGCTTCAAACATACAATTATCCAAGAATGTTATACACCACAGGTAGACTGCAGATGTTTTCTAAAATAAAACAATATAGGATTAGATTTAATATCCTAAATCCTACTTCTTTCAAGATGTAAGTAGATCCTTTCTGTCACTTTCTTCCAGAAGTTACATAAATTGGAAACTCGTGTTATCCTAAAAGGATTAGTTCCATCAGAGTTACCTTAAATTCAATGAAACAGTTCGAAATAGCCACGGATTGAATACAATCTCGAACACGCCTCCTCATCTACTAGCCTGATGTGTTGAAAGGAACCAAGGCATTGTTAGTAGTATGTCGCAATCTTGTACCACGTGTCAACAAGGTATTTCGACGTTCTCAAGTGAGTGATGTCTAACAATGCTATTCACGTTTACAAGACGAATTGTTACAAGAAACTGAATTGTACTTGAAAGTCATATTTTCTTTCTGTCTTCATATTCTGAGTACAGTTCGTACAATAGTCAAGAGATACTGAAGAATATTTATCTTTATTTTCCAGAGACTTTCTCCATAATGTAACTTTTAAAAATTGTTAACATTCAAGCGTTATAATGTCTCTCGGAATAGGGCAAAATGCATTTAATAAAAGTTGAAGGATTCTCAACTATAGTTTCCGAAAACTTTCTTCACAAAAACATTTTAAAACATTCCTAACATTCAAGCGTTACAGTGTTTCTCAGAATAGAGCAAAGTGAATTTAATAGAAGCTATCGGGCTGAACGCATGCGACGAGGTACGAATACAGTAAAAATAATACGCGTCGCCTTCGTAACCCAAGTAATCGATAACCGAGGGAATGGAGAGTAATGGTACACGGTAGGACAGAGTAGATCGAATATAAAAGGACTCGGAAAGGACGCGGGTGCGTTCACCTCGTCTTATTCCTGTCCAGGGCAGTCTGTCTCCCGTCCACGTGCTTTTATGGTGTTTCGAGTCTTAGCTACTGCCCTTATGGCGCTCCATGGCCGGTATCTATCCACGTAGAGACGTGTCCTCGGCTTTTTCTCCGATGGTTGACTCTGATAGTGACGTCTGTGCAACTATATTATGATTTCATGTTGTCTCTGTTATACAGAGCTTTACGACACTCTTGACACATCACCGTAACTGTCAAACGACGTACCTATTGAATCTTATTACATTGTGGCTTTAAATACAGTGAAACAAAAATTTCAACGAAGATAATTAAGGTTTTCATTTTATTTTTATAAGAGGTAGACATGCATATGGAAATCGTTTTTGGACCGACACTAGATGCAAATTGTTTTTGACAAAACCCACCAGGGTTTAAATAATATATTGTATTAGGTTCGTGGAAAAATATTTGGTAACAATTTATTTAGCAACAATCTAATTTTCTCTGTCATAATTAGTCAATGATATAATTTCCTCTGTAGAAAATTCAGGTAAAGTGAAAAACACCACCAATTTTATATATACGACAAAGGAAATTACTTTCACAGAAACTCAATACCTACTTCTTTAAGATTTTACGTATTTTACAATTCTGTAGCTATACATATACAACTAGATTATGTATATCCTATTAAAATAAGAATCTAATGAAAATATGTTATAAATTGAATCCAGAGAATCGCGAAAAAATTTCTTTCTTATTCTATAATAGTTTTCAAAATATAATCTATGAAAGTACACCCACAGTCTACTTATTATAGAGTCCGTCTGTAAGCTATGAAGAGTGATGTTGAAGTGAGCTAACAATAGACTTTTCACAGCGTAAGAAAAATAAGAATATAGCAGCCAAGAGCTACACAATAAATTCCAAATCAAATAACAAAAAAACCTTTTCATTTTTTAAAGCATTTCAAGTTAGCATGGTATTCCCCAACAATGTGGGTCACTAGCTCATTACTAAATATCCGCAATCAAACATAAATCTCCTAGCAAATCGACCACAATAATTCGCACACTTTTCAAGTGCCGTATATACTTCCAAACAATCAAAGTTACCAGATTGTATCCAAATATGTACCTCGACTAGAATGAAACCTCGATAGTTCGAGTAGTTTTAGTATCAACGTTCTTGCAATCAACGAGGTAATCAATCAAGTAATCACAACGAAAATACACGCTTCTCCTTACACTATCCCTGTTTATGTTGTTCCTTCGTAACTAAGCTTCCTTCGTATCATCCAAACCATATGTGTTAAAGGAATGCAATAGATGGGGTTAGCTAACAAATTGTAGAGGTTTCAACTATCGAGGTTCTACCGTACACACGTTCCCAATTCATCTCCAACGTATCCATACCTCTCGCGACAAAAAAAGTTCAGGTCCCCACTCGCCGCCCGATTTAAATATTCCATCAACATTACAGACCCCGGGTCGAATTTCGAGTCCGTAAAAGCGTTCGCCGCGGCAGCAAGCAGCGCAAAGGAGGCTGCCAGGCGTGCACACCGGATCGCGGCACGCCGGGATTAAACGGGCAAATTACGGGTTTGCAGTGGACCGGGAGGCCTCGCACGAAGAAAATAAAGGAGGCAGCAAAGGACCAGGCATCCCGGTGGATTCCACGGATAACGTGGCCCACGGTCCGACTAATTTATTGCGCCCGCTGGAACCGGCCGTAATTATCCCCAGAGCCAAAATCCTCCGAACGCGTGTCCCCTTGTTGTTACCACGAGGATGCTGCGCGTCGATATCTTCGAGAACGGGAATTCCCCTGTGCTCCTCTTGTTCTCTGGAGAACAAGAAGCCGGGACACGTCATTTCAAAGGAGAAACATTTCCGTTTTGAGAAAGGTGTAACCTAAGAAGATCGTAATCGTAGGAGAGAAACGTGGATTCCAACGACGCATCGATAAGATAATCGGGAAATGAATCGTCTATGTATACAGGATCCAGTAAAATAATACGTAAAAGCGGGGACTGCGTGATTCTTTATGAAAAAATAAGAAAAAAATATAGAATAAAAGTTTGTCATTCTCGGTTTAGTTTTCGAGAAAATCAAATTTTAAAATTAATCTGGAACGCGTGTACGAGTGGTGGTAGTAAGTAGAAACGGAGGAGAGTCGGGATTCTGCGGGATCGTCGGGAGTCGTGAGAAGCTCGCGCGAATAGTAGGCCAAGGGAAAAGAGAAGTAAAGCGAGCCGTGCGTTATCGATCGCGCCGCTAATTGCGAATTCCTTGTAACCCGCGAGAAATGGAGGGACAGAGCCGGGGCTACCAGATAAGAGATCGCGAAACGGAATCCTGACGTAATCTTATCCGACGCACCAGTCGCCGGCGTATTCGTGGCATCGAAAGCCGGCTATCTGACAAAATTCCAGGAGGATCGTTCACCGTCCGCTAAATATATACGGGACGCATTGCATAGTTTCGTCGTGGAATTCGCGGAGTATATACCACTCAAGCGGGAGCTGCAACAAAGTGCGATTCGTATACACGGTGCGTCGATGAAGTTCGGTGAACAGAGTTGGGCAGAATTTTATTCGAATAATACACAGTGAAAGGCAGCAGTATCTAAGGGTGTCGTCCTGAGCTTTAAACAGTTAATGAGATTAAATAATAGTCTGACAAATGTCGATTCATTCGTAAAGACAAATGTCTTCTACGTGACCAGCTATAAAAAAACTACTCACATCACATATTATCTCCCCACACCCTAAACCAATCTACTTTTATCTAAAACACTTATTCAGTACCATCAACGGTTTTGCAGATCTTCGAAGGGATCGATTTAAACGACTCACCCTGTCTATCTTGTTAGTATTCAAAACACTTGTATTGCAGTGTATTTCTTCTTCTTTATAGACTCCTCTCGATTATCGTCTGGTTTGTTCTACACGATTATTGTCCATGCATTATTCCCACCACTAGGAAAGAGGACGTGGAACCTATCAAGCGCATACATTGTCGACAAAAAACGAATTTACGAAGGTCTGAAAGCATTTCTCCCTACAAGATTATTGTCCCAGCGCAGACCCGAGTTTGGGACAATAATCGAGAGGAGTCTGTAATATGATTTAAAGCGACAGAAGATCAGACAAAATTTAATCAATGTTACTGACCCGTCAAACGACATTTAATATGCTTCAACTTAACGGTTTCCTTTCTTTTTTTGGACCATTCATCGAACTTTCTTGACACACCGTGTATGCCGAACGTTCCAATTCCATCGGCGTGGATCAGACAAACGCGCGCGCGCTGAACCAGGGCCCCGGTTGTCATGCGCGAAAACACGCGGAACTCGTGGATAAAGAGTGCACGCGGTGCGGTTAATATATTCGCGCGGCGAACACGGCCTGTAATATGTATCCCGCCGAGGGGACACGGGGACCAGTCCCGTTTTCGTTCCGATCGTTCTCGCCGCACCGCGAGACCAAAGAAGAAGAGGAAGAGCTCGAGCAAATTGGCGCGAAATAAAATGCACGTAAAGCCAGGGTCCTCTGTTCCGAGAGAGTTAACGGACAATAATCGTCGGCTGTGTCGATCGCAAGTCAGATCCGGCGAAGAACGCGGTACACTTCGACGTGTAAGCCGTCTGACGAGGTGGTTATCGTTCGTAAATCGTCATTACTGTTACGGCCACGTTACCAGCCGCGGCTACCAGCTGGACGTTTTTTTCCGAACCCTGCAAACCCGTGTCGCGATGAAGTCTTGTCGGGATCACGGTCGTTTACTATGATTTATCCCGTGTGCTTGGGAATTCTCGTCTTATTTTGCGCCGATAGGAAGATGTAGCTTGAATCAGGAAAGAGTTACGGAAGATCGAGGATTTGTCGATCGATAAACAATAGCATTGAGAGACCGCTATTAGGGGAAGATTGGCAAAATTTGACCATTGCTTAGGTTCTACAGTAAATCATGGAGGAGTGTTCGAAGGATCCTCGGCACTGAATATTAAATATTTCCATAAACTAATGCGGCTGAAGCAAATATCATTGGCTTAAGGATTCTGAGCTATATCACTGCGATAAACCTCATTAAAAAGTCAGCGTTACACCTGGAGACCTCTGCTTGTTAGTGCTAAGCAGCCTTCGAACACTCATCGAGGATTTACTGCACTGTAACTTGTCATATAAGCATTTGCGCCGTACGATTGACAATATGCATGTATTGCTTATATACTAAGTCAGTTAATGCAATCACCACTATCATACAAACCGCTGCTCGGCACTGATAGTGGCACAATTAAAATAATATTAAATTTGCTTTCATTGACTACAAAGTCAACATTATATTTCCTTTTTCATCGTATATAACGGCATATTTATAATTCTATCAGTTGTAGCGATATAACTGCTCTTTAACGTAAACGTAAACGCTTTACATAGCGATATCAACCTGACCTTAACTGTACAAATATAAATTTTAAAAAGCCTCTCCTTTAGGTTTTACATTTTTTTAGCTGTGCCTCTATCAGTGCCAAGCAGCGATATGTTGTCTGTCATACGGCACAAACTGGTTACACACGACAAGCTGCAAATAATGGTCCAAATTCGGCAACCTACCCCGTATATGGAAGTAGTGGATTTTTCATCGGATTAATGTAGTCGAGCGGATATATTTAATTCCAACGATTCCCGATGTCAGCGGGGTGGAGTCGGACGGGTGGTTACCAGCGAACGAGGACACAAAAAGGTTAATTCGATCCATAGGCTGTGACGCTCCCCGGGTAATTCAAGATGCAGGGCCGCTCCTAAAACAGGCTCATTATATTATTAGCTGTTAGCGGACGATTGCTTCGAATTGTGCGTCAGCTGGAAGAACCCAGCAACCAAGTCGAGTTTCTTGCGACCGTGCACCTTGAAATTACGCTCGGGGATACCGCTGGCTGGCGGAGCCAAGGAACGAATGTCGACGGAGAACCGATGGAAAAGCCACACGAGCCGCCTGGCTGTTTGCTATTTTCGCGCTTGGGCTTTCCAGAACCCGAGTCGGCGACTACATTCCTTTCAGCGCGATGCGCCGATGTGGCCTAAAAAATTACTCGCAAACCGCTCCTTCGCAGCGCCACGCCACCGGTGGCTTCGTGACAGGATCATTGCCGAGAAAAAATGCACGGGGATGTATTGTCTGTTTGCTTTTAACCCTCTGACTACGAACAGCACCTTTGAGATGTTCTTCGTTCGTTGTAGGTTTGCAAATGACCATTTTTCAATCTGACGTTGCTTTAAATCTATCGTACGCTTCTTCTGTGATAATTACAGATATTGCATTTTATAAAATTTATACGAACAATTGCAAGTTTTATTTAAATTATTAACGAAGGACAGCGTAACATCGGACACAGTTTGCGTCTTACTTCCGAGTGGCTCGCAGTCTAAGGATTAACGCAATGAAGTTAAATGTAAAGTTATTTTGGAGCGATTATAATGTAGAGCGTGGTTTATAGTTTACTGTAAGGATAATAGAAAGTTTTTAGAAAACAAAATCAGATTGAAACATCGATGTTGATCTGGTTTGACCCTGCTGTTCTTGTTGCGTCTATATGACCTGATGTGAAGATTGTTTCAGTAGGTATTGTTTTCAAATATTTGTTTTTAGTGTTCAATGTATATAAATTTTTCCGTGTACATTTTGTGGATTTTGTATTTCTTCAAAATAAATTGTGTCAACATTTGAAATAATTTTTTCCGAAGCGATGTAAGGAGTAATTGAGAACAGCAGGTGTAAAACTTCGATCTAAAGATTCACATATCTTTCTTCAATTTTCGAAGGTACTTTATGCCTTTGTAATGACTTCGAAACTCGAGTGAGTTAATAAAAGATTCCAGAAACAGTTCATTAATGCCCATAAGATTGTACGAATGAAATCGTTAATGAAGAAGCACTTTGTGTATTAATAATTCACTAACGCGCAAACTTCCATTAATAATTCATTCAGACCTGTGAAACATAGTTGTGCATGAAAATGATAACATACCGAAAATATAAAATGAGGATAATCATACGTGGCAATGAGGTTGTGTATAATCAATATTAAATGTCCATTAAACAACTAAATTTCAATTTTTTTGATCCTACAATTTTCAAGTAGGTACAGCAGCATACGATATAGCAATTAATTCATAGAATCACGTTCAATGGCGATATTGATTTCAAAAGCTGCTTTACTTAATCCCGTTTCCATTACTCAAGCATCTCTCATATTCATATTGGATAATTAGTCTACATATTATGGTTATGCACATTCATATGCTGAAAGCGTAATTACATGCTACTGGAATTAATCAGAAAATAATTTCATTCATTAAAGGTGTCATTTATCACACTGTAATAATACTTATTATTTAGCATTACCATAAATAAAACTGAACAGTTCATTCATCACCGTTCCTCCACATTCGAACATGTACGACTAAATATCGACAACAGGAAATACAAACGGACAACTGCAATTTTTCACATTTTTAAATAAATAAACTTTAAATATTACTTGGATTCTATTCATTTAAAAAAAAATGCAGATCGACAAAACTGTTGTTCTCCATTTGTACTTCTTCGCCTCCGATAACGACTTCGCATACAAAAAAAAAAATGTCAGATGTCTATAAGATGCATTAACAACCACCCTCCAAAAACACGTCAGAATCCAAAAATAACCCACTGCTCAAGGGAAAAAAAAGCGGAAAAATCCAATTCCTCTAGGTTCCCTCGCTAAACCCAGCGATAGGTCAATAAAGCTAATCTATTTCGGGCTGCTTTCGTAACAATGAAAGAAGAGCTAACCACACGGGACTCTGATGAACGATACAGCAGGGAGGTGCTTAAATTCGCTGGAATTCTTTCGTTCCTCTTTCTCCCGTGAATTTCGCAAGAGCATACCTCCCCCTGGGGGCAGGTAGTGGGAACTGGAGGTTCCATGGTAAGAAGGGCAAGTTCAAGGTGAGCTACCGAAACGGAGATGCGTGCCGGTTAAATGTTCAGCGCACCAGAAAGAAGGAGATCAAGACTCCATTAACACATGGTCAGACCAGTCGTGTTCAACCAAGTAAGATAACCGTAATTATTTAAGAATAATCGTGAATTACGTAACCGTTGATAAAGTCGTATCGTCGAGGAGAAATGTAACAAGCACACACGGCGTATTTCTCGAATACATTGAGAATATAATGTGCGATTTCTTGCGATCAGAACTACTTCACGGAATCCCATTTATTCGAACACGATCTCAACGTCGTCTCACGTCTTTGATCGCTCGACTATCACGACTACACATCAGTTCATTGTGAAACAAGAGCTATATTTAATCGTTACGGTACGCGCGACGTAATTGCCAAGCATCCGACGTGTTCGTTAAGACATAATCGGACTGTTTCATTAGCAGAAACATTTTACATCCCCGTTCTATCCGCGTCCGTGCAAAAACTGACGGATTCTCGAATGGAAAACGGTCGTTGCCCCCCTTCGGCCGAATTGCACCCGTAAATGCTTTACGATCGACTTTCTGCGGGACTGGTAACGAGTCCTGGTGAAAGTACAAAGACAAACAACGCCGAGTAAATCGTTCGTAATCTCGAGAATAGCTCTAACGCCTGACAGTGATCTAGGGGCTGCTGCGCATAGCAACCGGTTTGTCGGCGCGAACACATTGTTGCGCGCGAAACATTCGTGGATAAATTCGATCGATGGTTGTATTGCAGTTTTGAGACTTTAAATCGTCTGATTCAATGCATATTTTTCAAATTCGATACACTTGGATAGTGTTGACCAAAATATTCGTGCGGTTTTTAACACTAGAACTACCGACGATAAAGATATATCTATTTTTAGAGGATCGATAAACATGACAAAATTTTCAAAAATATACAAATTAATAAATTGTTTCTTCACTTACATATTTATTGCCATTAACAGAAAGACCCATTTTATACGAAAGTTTAACAAGAAAAAAGCATCGTATAACACTATTTGTAGTAGTTTAAAAATATGAAATATAGTTAAAAAAAAAAAAAGAATGAAAGTTTGTTGTCAATAATTACTTCAAGATCGCGAACGCTGGTTAGAGTGGTCAATTCAGTGTTAAATACATTATATTGAAAGTAAGTAGGGTTCTTACTACGACAGAATCTACATATTGCAGTAACAAGTGTAGAAGATCTTATAAAATGTATTGTTGTAACATTTTAATCATCGTTAGAAGAGTATATTAACCATTCAGTATTTTCGACTGATGACTATCAGTCATTTTGACTGCTCTGGTAGTTCTAGCGTTAAATCGACTGACAGCCAAGTTGCTGTAAACGGTTACGCTTGATTTCGATTGTTGGAGAATTTGTGCAATTTTCCGTGTTGTGTAACGAGATTTATTGTCGATTAAACACTTCAGTTGATCGTTGTGAATCTCCTGTGGTCGGACGGAGTATCGTGTATCTTAAAGCGAAAAATCCCCGGAACGAAATTTCGCAAACAACTTCTAGCACACGCATTCTTACATGGCATTCTGTTCGTACACCTTTCATAACTTTTTACAGGTTTACGCTGTATTTCCTCATTTTTTAGAACAAAACAGCAAAATATGCCAAAAATGCTCCATTTGTACGTCTACCTTTAAAATTATACCAAAATTATAAAATGAACCCAACTTCGACAAATGGATTAATTCTAAAAAGTGTTCCCTGTTCCCTATCCCCTCATTTCTGCTACCTTGTATCACCTACTCTACTAATTCTACCACAAGAAAAGAGAACGTCCACACGTTCCGTACAAGAGAGTACTATTACCTGACGCGAACAGACCCCGTGAGTCATTATAATCACATTTCACAATAAGCAGCTTTGTACAAGAACTAATTAGCAAATTCGCGGTGTTTAAGATTCTACAGATCTCAAAGCACTGAGGCGCTGACAGCACAAAGCCACGTTGTAGGATGTACTGAATACTCCACGGAACAAAACGTAGAAACCCGTTGGTCCCAGGGTTTCAGTGTAAATTAAGCGTCGGTAGGTGACGGCGGGACGTGTCTGCGGATGGAAAAAAAAGGGCGACGCTTTCTCCACGCGCCTGATATATCGATGCACAGCCTAACACCGCCGTTTCATAATCCTTTAATGCTACTCGATAGCGTCGATAACCATTTATTATTCGCGGAAATGAGGCCTGAAAAGGTCGAACGCCGAGAGCCGGCCATGTTGCCTGTCGAATGGGGCTCGATACCGATACTCCACGAATATCAAATGGCGATGATTATTGGATTTTCTTTCCCTGTATCGAGCACATCGTGCCTATTTTTAGCGTTGGACCGTGAGTCGAGAAGCGGAGAAATTCTCTGTGCAAGGGGAAGAAATGAAGGGGACCAGCTAGTGATGGGTCCGCGAACACACAAGTCTGAACTGTTTGTAGGAGTTAATTGTTCAGTTACTTTTTTTTATAGGAGTTTCAACGCCTTTCTAGGTTCGAACTCTGTTGGGACTGTTCGAGATTTTTGTCAGGAGTTCAAACAAGGTTCAACAGTTTGAGGATTCATCGCTAGTGGTTGAGTTCGCGAACAAACAGTTTCAAAGATGTGGTTTTTTATAAACACGAGGTATCAAAACAGCCCAGACCAATTTGGTCTTGGAGAGACGACCAAACGTTCCAAATCGATAAATAAATGACTGCAGCCTCCGACATCTCTCCACCTGAAGGCACTTGGCCGACGTGAAGTGGACAAAATAAACTGACAGCGATCAAAAATCGATTTTTGTGATGTTCTAAATGGAAAATTTGTTAATGTCTCTTCATAGAGAATTAATCTCTTTATTAACAGTTTTCGATATAATTGTAATTAAAACAAAAATGCTGAACGAATTAAAAATGCTCACTTATATTAAAGCAGCTTACAGGCCATAATGTAAGGTTTAATTCCTCGAGAGATCGTTTTGTCCCACTGTGCAGCGTTCGTGGCAGTTTGATCGCCTCGTCAAGATCAAATTCGACTTGAAATATTTAAACTCCTCGTCAGATGTGCAAACACATTTGCACGGCTTGATAACCCATCACTACTAATCACGAGGACCACCGAGCTGTGAAAATTATCCTGACAAAGAAAATCGAAACTTCCACGACGCCAGGTGGGAAATTCGAATCGAATCGTCACGGGCGTCCTTGCAGGATAACGTTATTCCGGTCACGCTGCGTTCACAGAGACTGGTTCATCCAAGAAAGTTACGGTTTCTCGAGCCTGATTATTTCCAACTTCCGGTCGAGGAAAAATTCACCGTGGCTAAGCCCGGTCGTCGGGATATTCTCCAGTTCGCGTAGTTATAGCGCTTACTCGTGGTTAAACGACCGCAGCGAAGATTTTTCCTTTTTACGAGGCACGATGCCACATCATTTAACAATTATTCTCAAGCTTATTCCACGATGGAATCAACAAGGACATAAACTTCGTCGTGAATGACTTTTCAAAGTTTTTTCTAAAAGAGGATTCGAAGGAGATAATTTACTTTGGGAAGTGAAACATTCGCGAAAATAGAAAGATGGGAAGCTAGACACCGTCACTGTGACGAATGAACGCAACATATGGCGATGGATGCTGACACAACGTTCATTAATGACGGTGGCAGATTAATGTTACTCAATTCCGGTGTAATAGGATCAGCAACAACGAACAGCCGCCTGTTCCGTTAAACCGGGCTAAGGTTTAATACCGTAATTCCACGATCATTAGAGGAAACGATTCACGTCCAACTCGATTGTCTGGGCCTAATCAGACTGTTGCTGGTTTAGACACCTTACAGGTAGTAGTTAAATACGTATTTAACGTGGAAGTTTCGAGAATAATAGAAAGGAGCTGGTGGAACTTTGGTCGATTATTTTAACGTCAGTCTCTTTACCTTGCATCTGCGAATGCATTATCGATGACTACTGGAAACTCGAGATCTTTGTAACGAGTACCCTCCGATACTTGTTAAGAAGGAACACGACTACCGTGGTGGACACGTCAGGTGGTGCTCGAGAGACTCGGATCGAGTGGCTTGAGGAATTTGTAACAAAGAGTCTGATTGATTCTTCTTGCCAGGTGAATAAGCAGCGAACTGTGCAAAATAAATTCTAGAAGCAATTCGAACTATCAAAGTCTTATGTAGAACAAAATACTGCTGTGTACAGCATATCGTGAACGATGCAAAGTTTCTTTAGATCGAGTGACTGGTGTAGTTGTAGAAACGTTGTCCACGAAACGCTACGAACTTTCAGAACGACCCAATATTACGTACAAACATATACTCGATTCGATCATCTTCGAATTTACTTCTAGCACGAATACTCACAATATGAATTGAAGTTGCTGATCTATGAATAGTTTTTCGTACTAAAACGTACAGAAAGATACACTGAAAGATGAATAAAAATGATAACGAAGGTTGGTATAATTTATACTAACAGGAATATTCTAATATAACTGAATACCAAGAATCATTAGGCAAACAAATAAAAAAAATCGAAAAATTGCAAAAGATACACTAAATTACTAATAACGAGATACCTCGTGCTCCTTAATTAAATGGATAATAAATTTCGATTCCACTTTACTGCATCATTCATATTCATGAATTGGATTTATTTTATGTATCCACGACAGACGCAACTGAATGTAAGAAAATAAAAGGTTAAGTCATACATATGCCTATACCGCAATCCTCACAATTCTTCCTTACCTGGTAACATCATTCAACAAAGTAGACAACTTCTATTTACTTCTTATTTCTAAAATTAAGTTTAAATTAGTAATTAAACTTAAAATTTAGTAACTATTCCACATTTAAAGTTAAAATTGTCCCACCAAAATGCTCGATGTGTGACACACACCTATCAATTAATCATTATAATACTTGAGTGTGTAAAACACAACTCCTTAAAACGTTGAGCGCCACACCGATTTTAAAGGAAGTCCCTGCCAGGCCACGCGCGCCGCTTAAAAGCGCTGGTATTACAGAGCCAATGTTTCTTATCGCAGTTGAAGTTTACTTTTAGATTGAGATGCCTATGTTTACCGTGTCTTAACGAAATCCATTAATCCTGTAATGAGTCAAAATTAAGTAAATTTTAAATAAATTTTCTGTAATTCTTTAAAACAGTGTAAATTTTTTAGTTCTATATCATGTTGTACGCTGTCAGCCACCGGTGGTTGACGCGGCCTAAACGGAAAGTCCAGTGTCAGCCACCGATGGTTGACGTGGCGCACAACGTGTTAAGAGCAAGGTACAGATTGGCCAGGGACATCAAGGCTTGCTTGAATAAAACAGAAGAGATCATAAAAGTTTTATCATTCATCAACGACGCAGATCTAAAGAGAACCCTGTAATCAACTACGATCAATTGTATTACCTTACAGCATAAGCATTCCTATAAAAGCAGATACATAAGATAGACTATGTATTACATTAGAAAATTGTAATTATCGCATGCAAACAATTGGCAAATGTAGTCGCTAATGACCCTTGGTCGATGCGACGAAAAATAAACAAATAAAAAAAAAGTTAAAATGTAAGAACATAAACTTTTCAGAAGATCCTACCCAACAATATTTTCCCTGGCAGCGAAACACTCCGCAGTAAGTGAATATTTCAAAGAGCTCGAGAAAAATAATTCAAGATCGTTTCACGGATGGAAAGAAGAAGGCGAAAAGGCGGTTCGTCCATCCGGTCCGACGACCTAGACCGAGTGGCGAGACTACGGGTTACGAGAGGCCTTCACCTCGACCTTGAAGAGCACCGACCGTCCTAGCAAAGGTGAACCGGACGGACAGACAGAGGAGAGTCTTTACCTGCTGCGAGTCCGTTCGGCTCGCCACGTAAGTATAATGCACGATTTCCGTGGTTACGTAAGGCCGCGGCAGCATTTTATCGCGTTTCACGTCACCGTCGCC
Organism: Dufourea novaeangliae; assembly: GCF_001272555.1. NCBI lineage: Eukaryota > Metazoa > Arthropoda > Insecta > Hymenoptera > Halictidae > Dufourea > Dufourea novaeangliae. The sequence continues at coordinate 542,800 of NW_015374081.1, read as the reverse complement.
ACCGAAGCGGACTCCCATCATTGTCTCCTCTGTTGTCTTTTGTTCCGTTCCCGTTCTCCACGGTGAGACTGGCTTTTGCGTAACCGAGACGCTCTCGTTACGTGTCGCTGGTCTACGACTCCCTGAGTTAATTATCCAGTCGATCACCGGCCAGGGCTTTTAACCGTTCGAAGCTTGCTTACGATTTGCTCCATGCAAATCCTCCGAAGATACTTAACAGTTTCGCCGATGGAAATTCGATACAGCACTTCAGCCTGAGAATCGTTCATGATAACTGAAACTTTGAACTATCTTTACAAATGTGAAAATAATTAAGGTCTATTTACAAAATGGGATAGTGTCATTCATTTCTCGTTAACAAATGGAAATGGATTGAATATATTTGTTGTCTGCTAACTGGAACTGTTGGAGTCGTAAATAATGTAGTGCAGTGAGCAACAGGAGTATTAACACGAAAAGATAATCATAAATTCTATGTACAGTAGAGCCTCCCGTATCCGAACTAATAGGGGGACAAGTGTTTGGATCAAGGAATTTTCGGATAATAGAGGTATCACTTTTCTGATACCAAACTTCATTTATTTAGGGAGTGATCAAGAAAATTGACAGTTTGCTTAAATATTTATGGATTCCATATGTTTTTGGCTGCTCAATTACAGAAACGTTTCAATATAAATACCTGCATAGAATTCAATCGAACAGAAAGAAGTATGGATTGTATTGTTGCTGAGTGATCCTACTCTGTTCGAACAACAGAACGCTCAAATAGTAGAACATTCGAATACTAGGATATTTGGATAATGAGTGTTCAGATAGGGGAGGCTCTACTGTACACATTAAAGTTAGGCTAAAGAAAATTGTACAGTTGATATAATCTACCACAGAACTTCTTCAGTTCTAAGATTTAAACTAAAAGAGATTCAGTAGTATATAATGAGCCGCGAAAATGTTAATTGCAACTTGATATTGTCTTCATGAAACGCGTCGTTACGCATTAACCATGTCTGACGATTTCTTCCGTGACTTGGATGTTCGCGAGAGACTTCACGAACGCTCTGTAGACAGAGTTTTAATTGGAAACGCGCTTTTTACGCAGCGCATGCTCCCATCATGGACAGCCGATGAAAGATTCCAATTAACCGTAATACACCGGTGCTCCCTTTAAAAGCAATTGCCAGCAATTACACGGTAACTTACAGGAATTAACCGACTACGAGCCGATGAGGCGTTGCTCCATCGGTCGTCGTTGATTGAATCGTTACGAGCCAAGGGATGGAAGCCTTTTGTAATTTTGGTTTTAACGGGAATTGCTGCAAGTTTCTGTAATTATCAGTTACTCGAATGCGACAGTATGTAGTAAAACGGACGTAAACGACCGACTACGAAGCACACGCGAATCTGTTCTAAACAAACAATATGTTGAAACTTGGTTTAACTTTGAATATATTCACTATCAACAAGACAGATCGTAATATTAACTCTACTTGTTTGACCTGTTGCGTTGTCATTCGACTAAAAAGCACGCATAACAAGTACACTTTCAGCTATGAGCATTAGGACCCGAATTGCATTTAATGCATTTTAATGCAATTACATGTGTTCATTGGACTAATACAAATACACATAGTCTATTTTACAATTCTTACTGTTACTGCTTTCAGGTGTATGGCATACCCTTTTCGGAAAACTGCATTGACGTTTTGCCAACTATTTGTATACTATTTTCGTTTGTCACAGTGTTCTTCTTTCCGTAGAACGAATGGAACGTTTAAAAAGTGTATCGAAAATACAAAAGCGGGGAAGTCCGATGTTCTTATATTAAACAGAACGTTCCAATGTTACTAAGTAAAGAATAATTTGAATAATTGCAGTCGATTCAAAATTTGTGCATTGTGCTGCTCTAATAATTTACAAAACTACATTTTTACATAATACCACAGAGTACACATTATATACACATTGTATATTATCAAAATTATATTTGTTTAGGGGAATAATTTTTCCATGTCTGGCAACACTACCTATGAGACATCGTCCGCTCACACGGTTCGAAAGGAAAGTCACAAGAATTCCCGCATGGCAGTGAAAATGAGAAGAATTTCGTTCGATGTTCCAGCGTCTAGCGAAACGTCAAGCGAGAGCATCGAGCTGTCGACTCGCACCTGCCCGGCCGGATTCCACCTTCAGGGTCGCCGGGAACCTTAGCGCGCGTTTCGAGCGACTCGATTTGACTTCCCGACCTTCACCTTTCCAGGCGTCAACCGGTCGCCGAAAATGATCGTTTCAGCAAGCCATTACCCAGCCCAGCGTTTCTCGATCCGTCGATTTTCATTATCTCAAAAGCCCTGGGCGAGTGTTAAATTCCACGAGTTTTAGCCAACGGCTCTGTTCTCGGTTGCAAACAGATCGGAAACGAAGAGTAGCGACCAGTTGATAAGTTATCGTGCGACCATATGCCAGCCGAGACGAACTCCGCTGATAGACAGTATTTTCGAGCCGTCCAAACCACGATAACCGATGACTCATAATCAGAAATCACACACGAGTTCCAGATTATTTCCAGGCTCAGGTTAACAATCAATCGGTTGCGTAAACCACGAACAGGACAGTTGCGAACTTCAAGATAGCAGAAAGTTGCGTCTTTTTGCATAAAGTAGACCTAGTGATCGTGTGTCCATTCTACGACGACTATCTTTGGATCATGTCCAGAACGATCATGTCTCCCAACGCGAGATCCACCACGCCAGGGTCTTCGAGAGATCGAAAAAGTGCCGCGGATACTCGAGTTACTGTCGGGATCCGATCCAAGGCAGCTTCGTGTCTAACTCACGGAAGACCACCCGTGAACTGGACGAGCAAGTCGAAAGGGAATTGTATCTGAAGAAGCCGATCGACTCTCGTTTACGTAACCTTCGTCGAGTGATACACGGCGCGACGATTCTCTCGGCTAATCTCGATACACATGGCGCGTGAACTCGTTAAATCGTACGATTTGTTAATGAACGAGGGGAAAAAAAGGAACAGAAAGAAACCATGGGTGAACAGGTAATAACTCGATTTCATAATCGTAGGTGATTGAGAAGGAATTGTAGACGGTCCCGTGGAACGGGTAATTTTCCTCGATCTCGCGAGCAGTTCTAACGATGACAGTCATTGGGGAAAAAATCGTGAGATACGGCGGCACTTATCGTAAGCATTTTCTCACAATGTGTATCCTCGAATTATGATCGTTGTAGTGGTTTCTAATGGTCGTTGCGAGCGGCATAGTTGCAGTATCAAAACACAGAACAGACAAGTACATATAGTAACACAGAACAGTGTACTTTCAGTAGAAATCAGCGATGCAGTGCGATCATTAGGCTCATAAATTGCTTGCAAATATTGGAATTAAAGTGAGGGGAGCCAGTCGAGTGGAGAACACTTTCCCTGGACGACTTTCCCAGGAGGAAAAGAATGTTTTTGCTAGGGTGGAGATCGATGCATGCAAAATCGATCATTGTCTTAGGAGGACTTTTTTGTTTCCCGTGTGTGGAACGCCTTAGGTGGAAACCAATGAGTGCCATTTGGTTTGTCAAACGAACCAGACATATTTAGCCCTTTAACGTCCAGTATGACGTATAGGTCACATCTAAAAAATCATATTTCCAGGTGTTTTGTCGTGAAAATACAGATGAGGTGCACGTACTGGGACCATTTTCGAGTTAACTAATCATAAGAAATAATTTTTTAAATGGTCAAAAATAAATAAAAACTAATTTTTTTAAATAGATCGGTTTAATATCGATATTTCCAACTTGAAAATAGCAAGATATACATATATCAGTCTTATTGAGAAATAACGATTTAAGGGCCTGGGCTTTAAAGGGCTATACTGACCAATCTCCGTATTACTGTATTCAAACCATAGGAAATAAACTTATTTAATTACTTCATTTGATCGTAGTTTTGTGCAATCAAGACTCTAAGTAAGTTCCTACATAGGTCCTTCATACTCCAGGCTGATTCCTTTGTCCTACGGCTCGAAAAACGGCTGCTTTGGCTCCCTGTCGATTGTTCAAGCGAATTATAACTCTTTCGCCGAGAACAGCGGATCAAGATCCCTGAAGCTCGACACCGGTTGCTATCAAGATAGATGAGACGTACGATTAAACGTGGAAAGCATTAATCGCGCGAGGGGATAGAGCCTGGCCGGTCGATGATCGTCGAAATAAAATAGCCGCGCGTCGGCGGTTAACGGAGAAAATTAACATGTCCGCTCATCGACACCGAGGCGCATATACGTTGAGGGATCCGTTGTCGATCGCGGAGGCAGTCACACCCAGCTGGCTAAAGTGACGTTAAGTGGGCCTTTGGCGTTTAACATCGTTGGCCTCCACGTCGTCGTGCGCGTTCGCCGACGGGGATAGCTTGCTCGTTCCGATCGTACCGCGGAGGTTCACGTCTGTCAGGTTTATGTAATCGGGTAATGGAACGTGGGCGAGGTCGTCCATCCTGTCTTTCCACGCGTCTTTCAGTGAGCCGAGACCTGGACTGGGCATTCGCGGAGATATGAACGAGCAGCTAGATGAATTCGTTGTGGATGGTTGTTCCAGGCGAAAGAACTCAACCGATGGCGATGATTGGGAGTGGATGAGGTATTTAGGTTTTTGATTTGTTTGTGTAATGCGCAGTGTACCGTATCAGAATGTCTGAATCGCTGTAATGTAAAATGAATACGGTGTTATGCTACTAGGTCTGGGTTAGGATAAGATTGTTCGTCGAACAGTTTAACCCCTCATTTTTAGTCAGTTTTACGATTTTCTGTCATTAATCGCCCGGGAATTACTTGATTGTTTAAACATATTGCACGTAGTATTGTGTCAGCTGTATTTGTAAGATGATAGTGTGATAACGATTGGACTTTGTAGCGGTGGAATGAATTATATGACGTTTTGATCTATGCATGTGAATTATATGGAAATTATGACAGTGCAGAGACACGAATGATCATTGGTTATTTATTTTTAGCAATTTGGTAGCAATGAAAAAAATGAGTGGCATTTTAATGTACCAAAGACTAACTTCCTTTGACTAATTTGTTTTTTAAGGAACATCCTCTATCTTCCAGAAATAGCTAATGATGTCTACAGAATACTTGACTTGATATGACTATTAATTTTTACGGAACATCCTCTATCTTCTAGAAATAACTAAAGAAGTAACTACTAAAAGTTTAAATGTTTAATAGAAACACAATAGCATTTAATCGATCAATGTGAATGAATAATTAATTCCATGACTCATAATGCAGAAGCATAAGGTTGAATGACCTTACAAATTAATATTGATCCGTCAAGAAACATTTCCAAAGGGTTTCTCCTAACCCGTTACCAAACCAAGAAAGAAGATTCGAAATCTGGACCGAGAGTGCCACGTGGGTGGCTTCAAGGACCCTCAGGAAAATGAGGCTTCCTCATTGTCTCAAACGAGAGTTTAACTGCCACTATTCCCGACTATCGGTCGAGCGAATCGTGCATTCGTCAGAACGTGTTTGGTCATTTGCATGCCTAAACAACATTCAAAAGTATCGATTCATCCATTTAAATCCGCAACGAGACTTCGAACGTTACAAACTATCGGACGTTATCTCGGATCCGACGTACGACAGGTTGTCCAACAGGGAAAAAAAACCGTGACAATAAAAAACAGGGTAGTAGACCAGCTATGAGTAAGCGCACGCTGCACGGGTGTTAATTTCTCGATGCGCAAAATACAGTATAATTATAATCGGTGCAAACGACTCGTAAAAGACGCAGGACGCCACGAAAGCGTCCATCAGCAGTGTATCGTTTCGACTTATCGAAGTCTAATTAGAATTATAACTGTCGCTTTATCGAGGATCTCGATAAGTAATCTGAAGTGCAGATTACTGGAAACGTTCGACTAGTTATCGACTACCTCGGTGGACGTTGCATGTAATTAATCCTCAGCATGGTATACATGCGCTTGTAACCGGCTATTAATTAAACTGACGGGATAATAACAGAAGAAAAAAAAACATCTGTTTGCCGATTAAACCGCATCAACCGCCCTAAAGTTCTGATTGGATTCGTTCTTCGAGGCCCACCACAACCTTTCTCAGGAGAGAGAAAAAGCACGAAAACGGTTCCTCGCGGCTGGGAGGCAATTAAAAGGAATTTAACGAGGCCCCCTTATCGTTCGGACGCGATGCGATTCAGAAAATTAGTCGGACACGCTCAGGGAAGCTCATCGTTTCCGCCGAAGCTTAATACCGCTCTGCCACGAAATCGAAGAATTCCATCGCCGATTCTGCGCCCTCCTTCTCCTCCCTTTTTTTTTCTTCTTCGTCGTGGAACCGTTGGTTCGTGTTCACGAGGGAACACGTCACGGTGAAGTATGAATCGGCCCAGATGAAGGTAATTGAAGCCGTCTATTTCACAGATGCTAATGAGTGGACGAGACGCCTTGTTGCTCGCTCTAAATGCGACTCGGTGTGCTGTGCGGCTGGTGCGTGTTTATAACAAGGTCGTTCGCCACGCGATTATTATGGAATGCGAAATAGCAGAATCGGTTACGTACAAACGATATACAGTGTGTCTCGCGTGACTGGCTGAGTTAGGTTTGCTTTAAAACGGTAAAAGATCGATGTACAGGTATGTTTTGGAAATGGTGATGCTCCAGAAATCGTAAAGACCATTTAATATTTTTTAATGGAGACATGTGAAATTAACTTCTGTGAAGTACTAGATCGAATACTGTCTAATAGCGTGATACAGGTGTTAGTAAGTATCAGCGAAATGTTACAGAAGAGATGCGGAAGTACAAAATTAAGTAACATTTTTGAAAATTCAAATTATAATAAGTATGTTTTGGAAATTTAGGTGCTTCAGAGATTTTAAGGGCCACTTAATTCTTTTAATAAAAACATATGAAATTCATTTTTGTGAAATACCAGATCGAACACTGTGAAATGACATGATACAATTGTTGGTAACCACCAGCAAAGACGTACAGAAGAAACGAGAAAATATAGAATTAAACACCATTTGTCAAAATTAAAATCGAAATATCTTTTAAACTGATCAATCCGTCGTAAACAAAAATATCTAAATTCCTTTAACAAAGAACAGAAAAGCACACCAATTACTACACAAAAAAGTACATTTTCAATATAAAGAATGTAAGTTGATCACGATAGCTCTGAAACGTCTACTCCAAAGCAGGCTCCTGAACTATTTACAGTATCCGTGCACTATTCAGAAAAATTCTGAATTGTTTTGTATCTTCTACCGTTTCGAAGCAATAATCCAATCGCGTGAAACACCCTCTACACAGGGAAATATCAATACTATCGTAAGAAACTCCATTCCTAAGCGGATCGTTACGAACGTTCCTTTGCGCCGCCGTGTAATGGGACTAATTTACAGGATAAATTACGAGCGAAGCTATCGATTCGGATAAATTGATCAGGATACCCGTCTGGCCGGCTAGTATTGGTATTCGGGTAATTCATCTCCGCCATAATTCAGCGGGCCGATCGGCGTGCTGAATCGACACAGAAGGGACGAGACGTAATTTCGCCCGGCGTTTTGAACAAGAACGCGCAATCGACATAAGGCATATAAACACGATACGATTAGCCGATCTCATACACGCACGTAGAGCTGCTGCAGGTCGAATATAATCGCGTGAAATTATTGGTCGAGATAACAGGTTTCGCAGTACCGTTTTCCCCTGGCATGAATTCTGCGATCGCCGATACGAGGAACGCACCTTCGGCTGACCCACCTATCGTGAGAAATTATCCCGAGAATTGAGCCTTCTCTTTCACAATCTGTACGCACTGTCGCACGTCTATGAGCCCCATCTTCGTCGTACAGGGTGATTCATAAATGCATGTCAATACTTCAGGGGATAAATCTGCAGATTGATATAAATAAAAAATGTCATGTGAACGTATTAAAGAAAAAGTTCGGAAGTGCCCATCATGCATTTAATGCACGATAGTTTTTAAATGTGTTGGATTGTTGCTACATAATTATAATGTGTCAGCTAGTATGCAAAAATTAATAGTGTTGTGTATGAGAAACACTGCTGTAGTCAAAATGATACAATAGACCGCATGTCGTCGGACTCATAGGCCTGTAACGTTTTGTCCTGAGGGCTGGGTAATAAACTGTATGCAGTCCGGGTCTATTTTCTTTCTTAAGTGGACGACTGACTCTCGGTCGTGCTCTTATGGATTTTTTCTCACTTCGAGTACGATTTCCAAAGCGTTAAGACATCCTTCCACGCCAAGAAATAAAAGAAAGTTATAAAAGGATCCATAGTATTTACTATTTATTTTAACCCGTTTCCAATAAAATGGCACCAAAAATAAAAGTTTAATGAGTTGAGATCGTAAACTTCTAATAGTTTCTTTAATCATTCATAACTCTAAAACTTAGGTATATCGGACATATGTTCTAGTGTGTAGATTTACCCCCTGAAATATTGACATCCATTTATGAATCACCCTGTATTCGTGACCGTCTATCCTTCGACCTCGACGAAACCGCAACGCGACGATCGCGAGTCGCCGTTCGTTAACCTCCCTCCTCAGGTGTATCGCTTTTAATCTGGTCATCTCGAACATGCTGGAATTAAGTTCCGTGAAGTGTCTCTTGCGTGAAGAATGACTAGGATTCTTTTCGATCGAAATGAAGTCTCAAATTTCCGTTTGCAACGGAACTGCAGTTCAGTTCGAAATTGTTCGTTCCTTTGTTTTTAAATGGAAAATACTCGACTGGGTCAGTGACCTAGAGTTCTATTTGCAGGTGCTTGAATAGCAACGGGTTTAATTCCTTTAGACTTTTCAAAGCTATGACTGTCGTTTCACATACACACATAGTGTAGATGGTGCAAATACTAGGATCTAAACATGGGCTAGTTGAAGTATAGGGTCATGTTAGGTGCCTTATTCTAGTGGGAATAGTGTGGAACTACGACTCAAGGGTAAAGCAAAAGAAGCTTATTTTTAGTCCATATCATAAAGCAAACATGCTTTAGGCACACTAAAGTGTTGCATGTTAAAAGTCTGCAACAGGTTTGATAATAATTACTGAAATAAACGTGGAAGGTTATATTGAGACCACCTTCTGTATAAGTCGAGTTCCATCTTTCGAATACGATAGGCATTTGTCAATATTTTTTACGATCAGATACGATCTATAATATGTAAATTCTTGAAAGAAAACACAAAACATTAGAAAAGAATCGAAACTTGAAAACTTATATTTGAATATTTTCTACGATTATTGAGCAATCGTTTCGACTGAGAACCACTGTCCTTCTTATGTGGTGAAGCCAACATACCGAAATATTTAATCTCCAAAGTTGTTTTATACAATAATAATGAAGTATCAGTCGTCAATATTTTACGATCTGTGCACAATCTTCGCCTCTTGTGTTTACCACGAGATTCCATCCAAAATACATTCCTCCTGATCGTAAACTGTACTCGTTAAAAGAACACGCGCTCGACAGTGATGTTAGAATTATACACTACTCGCAAAAAGTATTGTCTCGTTTATGCCCTAGTGAATAATTACCGAAATTCAGTGTTTCATACAAAAATTGAAGCTTGAAATTTTCTCCTTTTTGACCTTTCTACAATTTTATTTAACTTGGTGCCAAAGGAGTAAAATCCTCTCTTATAAAAAGGGTCATCAAATTAGAAAAATTTGTTCACATTTAGTGTCAGAAATTATATATTATTTGCCTTCACAACTTCGAATGCTGTTGCTTATAAGGTACATCTATTACAATTTAACGACTTTATAAGGGAAGATTTCACCCCTTGGACACCTGCTAAAAATCGAACAAAAAGGTCAAGAAGTGAAACGTTCAAACATTAATTTACCTTTCATTTAAGAAAATTGTGATGGACATTAACAAAGTTATGGAACATTGAATTTCGACAATTTTTCACTGGTGCACAATCAAGGCAATACATTCTGCCAGTATACTGTCATCAAGGTCGACCTTAAAAAAATTTAATAATCCCTGTGTCATCGGATTTTAAAGAGACAAACGGAAACACCTGAAACGCGTTAAGGTACAGGTTCAATTCCGGTGACCACGAGCGGATCTCGAAGGATTAACTTGACACAAACTCGTATCGCCGAGTCGCAGTGTAGCAGTTACAAAAGTCTCGGAATCGAGAACATTTCGTCTGGCTCGTCGAGATAATTACATTAATTTTCTTCACGCAGCACATCGCCCCGGATAAACCAAAGAAAACAAATACCTACCCACATGAAGGTTTAATTAGCAAAGCTTGCCAACTGTATCCAGCAGATTACAGAATAATAATGGAAGCGGTAACCGGTACAGATTACCGTAATTCACGAGTCAACGATACGTATTATGCAGACATCGTAAGTTGTCGACGAATCAAATTAGCTGGGACCATCTCCGATCATAGGAATTGTCATTATTAGCTAAGTAGATCACATTCATAATTCTATCAAACAATGAAAACACGTGATAGGCAGAGACAGTTCAGTTTGTAGGTACTCGACAATTTACGATTTCTGCACAGTACACGAGAAGTAACACAAAACTCACCGCCCGTTGCGAGGGGCGTTGACTCGAGCTCCCTCCAGGCTTCTACAATCGGAAGTATGCTTGCTTACCTGAAATTGAACAGAAACGTTACTTTATTACTTTTATCGGTATAGTCAACAAATGGAAATAAAACGACACTCAACGAGCGAAAAATCCTTGCCCAATCCGAAAGCTACCCGCCTAGCGGGAAATCGAATTTTCTCAAGGTACTTATTACTTGGACCAATCGTCTGTTCGACGTGCAGATTCGATCGAACTGACACGACCCCGACCCAAATTTTCAGTGATCAAGCAATTATCCTCGGATCGTCGGATCCGATACAAGACCAATCGCGATCTTTCCATCCCGCTAGAAAGCAACGACCCGCCCAAAGAGGACGTGAGAAATACAATTACGAATTAATAACGCCGCGACAAGACAACTTTCTACATCACAGGCGAAGGGTCAAACCTGATAACCCCAACTCAAAGGAGCAGCGAAATCGGTGCTCGAACGATGAACATTACACATGACCGCGATTTCTACGCGAACAGACTTCTTTTCCAGTTCGACCGACGCGATACAGATAGCTGCCCATGGACTGGGCAGGGAAATTTATACATTTCTTGCGAATGTCGGCTGGAAGGTGGATCTTCGTGATCTTCGACGCGTCTCGTATCGCTCCTTTAACGGCGACCAGGGGATCGTGAAGAGGCTCTCAACGAATTATACCAATTCAGAACCTGTGTTTAGAGTCTGACGCTACGCTTCGTGGCGAATCGCGAGCCCAAAGAGAAATGGATTCAAGCTCGAGGAGTCGTTCCGCGAACTATTCGGCTTCCGCGTCCGATATCCATACCATGGATACCAGATTTCATTCGTGGCGAATCGCGAGCCCAAAGAGAAATGGATTCAAGCTCGAGGAGTCGTTCCGCGAACTATATCCGCGTCCGATATCCATACCATGGATACCAGATTTCCTTAATGGCAAACGTCGTACAGGATGTACGCCGGCAGGAAGAAGGTGAATTTTCCTCGTAGCTACATTTCTTCGATAATCTTGCTCGATTAACCCAAAGTCGACGGACATTTTTTTTATGGTCGAGCACATAATTATCCCTAAGGACGGTTGGATCCCCTAAATAGGTATACAAGGTCTGTTAGAGAAGTAATGGGGCTGATGGCGTAGAAATTTTGATTGTCAAGTTATTTATAAATCAACATTATCCTCTTCGAGCTAGTTGTGCTCACTTCTTGGAACAGTGCTGGAAGCCTTCAACTGGAACTGATTTCAGTTAGTCTGTCAGAATCTATTGGATGTTGTCCACAATTCCAAGGTGACGATCCTTGAGAAGTCACGAGAACTCAGATCAAGGGAGTAAGAAGGCTGGAAGAATCATAGGAATACCCTTATCGGGAGAAGGTTCCTTCACAATGAGAGTCATAACAACATCCAAGATAACTCTCTGTAAACGTATTTTTAGACCAAAAAGGGTATATATATTCATGTAGCACCATAGTCTTCTTACTCCCCGTGATCTGTGTCCCTGTGACTATTTTCTTTTCCAGAAGATAAAAAACCAACAGTAGGTTATGGTAGACCAACTGGAGGCAGTTTGAGTTGAAAACTTTCAACGTTGTATCAAAAAGTGCGAACGTCTCCAGCAGTTTGTGGTTTCCCAGAGCAATCTTCAAGGGGAATAATATTGATTTATAGATAATCTGACAATCCCAATTTCTAAGACGACAGTCCAGTTAATTTTCTGACGGAACCTCGTATTTTGAATCCTATTCCCTCGAAAAGAATTTAGTATGATCAACCACTAGCTTAAAGAAGTTATAATCTAACGACGCAGATGAGGTTCTTGAAAACTTGAGTCAGAATAGACCCAAGCGTTGCTGTTCAAGGGTTAAGAGACGCATTGTCAGTTTGTCGCGCAAATATTTGACCGTGTTCAGAGCTCGTTACAAGCCGTCATGGATCTAGAAGGCGTACACCGAATGATGGAACGCGAAAAAAACACGCGATGTCAAGTTACAAGCCGTCATGGATCTAGAAGGCGTACACCGAATGATGGAACGCGAAAAAAACACGCGATGGCGAATTAGCCGGCTTCTGACGAATCAGACGCAACAATTTGTTACGCGTTCCACGCAAATAGCTGGGCGAATAGGTCACCCGTGTAACGAGACCGGCGATCGCTGTAACGTATCTGTCACTTATACTTATATATTTTAAATCGTTTTTAATCAACGTCATTGTACGAACTGTAGCAGTCAATTCTTCATTCAAGTTTAAAAACTCTGTGCACTGAACTTTGGTCTATCGTATTCGGCTCATTTTTTCTCTGAGATCTTGAATCTGTTATCTACATTGATGAATTAATATTTGAGTTTATATTTAGATCAAGATATGTGTACTCTGGAAATTAAAGGCCACAATCAACATGTTAAAGAGCTACGTAATTCCTAGAGAGACTACAATCCTGTTTCATTCTTGGTAATTAGTTCAATGAAGTTAATTCTGTTAGTTGACCTCATTCTAATTCGTCAATATACTCAAGTTTGTTACTTTACTGGTCAGTTCATTCATTAACCGCACTTTTACCCCATCTGTACCACTATCTATATGACTTAAAAGCATCATTTGGTTGTAGTTTATTTTCTATTCCAGACTGTTCCGTGTATTACAAGACGAAGTCAATCTTCTTGCAAAATAATTGCATGTTTTAACTTCTGATCGTGAGAGATATCTGTCCAGGCCACGTAACCAGCCGCGAGAGGGTAGGGCCAGTAAAAACGATTTATTATCGAAAAGTCGTCGAAGGCCGCGCAAGATTTCCCTCGTGTCTAATATTCTCTCTTCGCATTCCCTCGGCTATAAGTTCACAGAGAAACGCCGCTTACGCAATCGTAATTAAAGCGTGAATCGAACGCGAATGGAATTTCGTTGCGTCGTTTACGGCGTTTCGATGATATATGGATGTTTTTGAGAAACACCAGGAAAAGTTCGGACACGTGATCTGTACAGAAAGAATTTGTTTAAATCACTCGTTCGACAGGTGATTAATCTTTGAGTGAAATTTAGATTGCTGGCGCGGCACGAACTGTATGCAATATTCGATCCAATTCGGTGACCACATCCTGCGTGAAATACAAAACTTAGACGGGAGTCTCTTTTGTATGGTGTTACAAAACGCATCTATAACAAGTGGTCGACGCGCTCCCAATGAGATTTAGTACGCATATGGACACGTGTTACCAGGAACTGCCAGACCCGTTCAAAAGAGACAATTACGAGGTGTTCTGGCAGAACTCCATAATATGACGCTGAAATGTCTTTTGGGAATCTAGCGGGGTCACGTGCACGAAAGATTTAAGTGGAGCAAGGGGTCAAGATACTAAGTGTACACAAGAGTAATGACCGTCGCAATTAAGGTGGCATTGCAGTTTTATTTTATTTTGTCAACGACGAGTGTAGATTGTAGTAGAACAGCAGTAAAAGGCTTATGGAAAATGAGGGGAACTATTTCAAGTAACAGATGTAGCCAGAATTGTTCAAAGTTAACACAGATTTTCAACGAAAATTGACCATTAGTATTGCATACACCTAACATTACTTATACGATTACAATGCATGATAATCCACGCAAAATACAATAAATATACATAAAGTTTGTCACCTTATTTTTAATAAAATACCTTTAATCCCAAATAAGTTTTATGTATTTATAATGAACACAAATGTGTACGACACACAGGGCATAAATACTTTAACTAGACATTAACGAAGCTCGTATTATATTTTCATTTTAACAAACGCTTTAACACACAGGCCAAAAATTAGGCGACAACGTGTTAATAAACGTAAATAAATTTTTCTACTGCTTCTGATATTTGCAAAATATTTTCTGATATTGTAAATTTCCTCACACATCGCCATTTAAGCCCCTAAATCGGCTGATTTGTATTAAAGTCTACGTCCTCCAAATAGAATTAAATAAAAACCTTTTTAAACGTTTTCAATTGTTTAATCCCCACCAAATAGTATTGAAAATTTTCCCGTGTCCCATACAATCAACTCTTCTAAAATACCCAGTAAGTGCACCAGAAACCGTTCTTCCCCGAAACCGTGTCTTCCTTTCCAAGAACACATAAAAATACGGCACGAAGGCGCGGTAATAATTGCATAATGCTCTCGGTAGCTTGTTCCCGGCCGGCCCCGGCTCGTTTCGATCGTAAAAAAACTCGCTTAATGCTGCCTCGACCCGCGATACACGTTTCTAATATTCAATTATATACCTCGCGGTTCGCGATTACGTCCGAGGAACGCGGGTGTATCTCGCGATGCAGGTATGCTGAATTTGATATATTTGTTAAAGATTGAATATTCTCACTGCCTTTATTTTCTAGTTTCGATTTAAATACATGTTGAACTGTAAGTATTTGTCATATGAATAATGTGTAATTTGTTAAGTTAAAAATTAGGCACTGGTCACCACAATCCCACGATCTCCATCCCATAGAAAAAATATGAGAAGATCGGAAATAGATAAGAAGATATAGATGAAGTTAAAAATTATGCGCTAGGCCGCCACAATCCCTCGATTTCAATCCCAGAGAGACGATATGGGATCAGCAGAAACGCAGAGTACAAGGAATAGGACAATCAAAAGTAGACTTGTGGAAGTACTGACAAAATCTTTGAAATTGAAATTTCATCAGATACCATACAAAAATACCAAAACTCGTGAAAACCGTCATCAGGAAACGCAGTGGTTATATCGACAAAAACAAAAATATCTATAAGGTAAAAATTCGATTTTTAATAATAAATCTGTCGTTTTACTGAACATATTCGTGCTTTAAACCGGGGGTTCTCAACCCGGGGTCAGTTGGTTCTCAGAAGGCCCTAAGATCTTCTAAGGGTGAAAATCATGTGAAAAGGGGAACACGGCACAAGATTACAGGGTCACAGAGAGAAGTGAAAAGTGAAGAAAAGAGTCGGGTTTTCAAACCATCTCAAGAACGAAGTTTCTAAAAACATTGAGAAACGCTGCTTTAGAACATCTAACTATAGTAAATATACTATCAATAGCAACGAAGTACCATTGGTTATGAGTTCATCGATAAATTTGCACCATTGTTTCGAGATTATTCCACATAGAGTAGGTGTCGGAGTATTTATGGCCGATAGTGTACATATCCCAGATAATAATCGAGCTGCCACGCGTCGACCAGGCTCGCACACGTTGTCGTTTGTGCCGACAATCGGTTTCTGCGTTTCGATTCTCGTACGCCAGTTATGCAAATCTAATTAACGGCTGGATGAGTGACAGGTGCCCGCACACACCGGCGGAATGTTCCATTAACGCCGGATACTTTTAATCGAGACCTGGCCGGAACACGCGACTGATGATCGGGAATCGATCACGATCGACGCGTTGTTTGATTCCTGGTCGGATTGAAAACACCACCGTCCGATTATTGGCGGAGTGTTAATTACCGAGGCGAGGCGGAAAATGATCGGTGACGTAATCGCGGTACCGAACGATTTCCAGGGATAGACAGCCGATTAAATCGACCTCTCACCTCGCGACCGTCAACTTAAGTCACCGTTAACGCGACAGGATGATTTTTCGAGGAAAAATTACACGCTGAAAGGGCTGGTTCAGAGGTTGTCCGCTGAAACGTGACGGTGCAGAATGAGACATTAATATTTATGAATTTGTTTAGGATAGGGGGATGTTTTCTAAGATTTAGTACGATCTTGAATGCACTCTTTAACCCTTAGAGGGTGGACGTTTTGGATGATCAGATAGACAGAGGTACCGAAATCCGGATAGATCTCTACTCATCTGTTTTTAGATGTCTTTTGGAACAATTTTCCGTAAAGTATACTGAGCTTTTTATGAAACTCTAATTTAATTACTATACCTTCCAGTTAGTTTCTGTAAATTGGAAGGTATATGAAGTTAGGTCTTGGGTCAGAATGGACCCGGACATCGCTGTCCGAAGGTTAACACGTTGAGTGCCACATGATCATTCGTGTGTATGGGTTACGACAAGAGCTAATACTGCACTAAAGACTTCTGTAAACTATTAGCTCGGTGCACATGAAATGAGCGATTTTACTGATAGCTGTATTTGACGTTGGTTTCACGAATGGAAATTGTGAACATAGCTTCTTTGTTTGTTGCACAATTATACAGTGCAGTTTACTCGTTTCAAGGTACTAGCTGATGTGACAATAAAATTAGTTACGTCAAACAGTGATGTTAATTAAGGTGGAGAATCAATCCCACTTAAATCCGGTCATTTCCTCCACACGCACTAAAAACTAGATATTTAAGCCAAATTTATAAATACACATTGTAAAGTTGCATGTAAGTTTCTAGAAAAAGAAACTATTTAGCGATAACAACATTCGGCGGACAGGTGGCAGCTAAAAGTGTCTTTGAAGAGTCATCTAGTTCAATGGAATAATTATGTAATGAATATAATATCGCTGTAACATTTGCATTTCAATGAATAACGGTTTTGGCGTTTATTTAATCTTACGTTCTCCAATAAAATTCGTGTAATGTTCAATATAATATTAAGTGCCGGTAATAAAACAACCATTTCATATGCGACAACCTATCAGTTCCAGTACGAGTCATTTGCACTTTGCGTAACTCGCAGGCGTTCGATGTCCGATAACAAGAATCTAGTTACAAGGAAAACTGAAGAATATATTTAATTCCGAGCACATTTGTGTATTTTAAAAATCGCTTATTCATCACAATAGATAAATAACGATGCACAATGACGTCCTCAGATATCGATGCGAATAGTGTTAAAAAAAAAATGTGCCTCCACTGTTATATACTTAAATCCTCGAAAAAAGCTTTTGACCCATTAACCCAAGATAGACTACAATCTCTACGAAATTCTGTCGGTACCTTCTACATACGTTACAATTTCAGAAAATAAACGAAGAAAATTCGACTTTTCCTCGAAGCAAAAGGAAGGAAGACCCCCAAAGTAGAGGTGATTCTAGCACGCAAGAGGCATTCAGAACGGAGTCAAAGTGTTTCGACGGTGCAATTTACGATTCCGCGGAATCCACACCGGTATGGACGTTGCCTTACAAAAGGAAAAGGCAGCTGCACTTTTCTGGCCCGGCCTGAAAAGCGCGGTGAGAACAATGCCTCGTGAATCGCGCGGCGACAATGCGCGTACAGAATGCTAGACCCAAACGTGTTCCTTTCTAACCGCGTTGTCGTGTACTTTCGACCGTTTCCGCGGGACACTTATCAAATTTTACGAATATCCCAAGATAGAAGGCGCTATGGTAAGAGTGACTGTCTCTGGGTAAATATTTGCTGGGTCCCTGAATTATCACCGAGCAGGCAGGCACGACGCAACCGCCAATGGGAAGGTCCGGCGACGAGGCCCCTGGTGAAACGCAAACAGACCGTAGATATAAATTAGGAGCAACGTTTTCCAATATAGCGAGACCTCCGCTGGTCTTTGTCCACAAAGAAAACGAAAATGCCAGCTGCGTTCCGGTGAAAAGCTGCTAGAACAATGCCTGGTAAATATACGAGACGGGACACACGCGACGCAAATGTCTCCCTCGTGCTGGGAACGAGCGGGGAAGGAAAAGCGCACGTGTTTTTCATATACATAGTAGAAATTCGTTTATCTGAACTGACATTTACTGCAACGAAATTTTACTTAGGCGATTTACTGAATTACTACTGAGCTCCCATTACCAGAACTACTGTCGAGCTTCATTCCAGTTATAAAGAATGACTCAATAAAAGGTTTCATTTTTATTTTTTAATAGAACGCATTACTTATTGAGCAAACTGTGATTTTTTTATTTTAATACGAAGTGCACAGATGGCGGTTATACGTGAAATAAAATATCAGACAAATGGCCATCCCGGCTCCTCTTGCACGCTATTATACTTTCATTGAAATTTTATATAACATGTTCGCTTGAATGTGGCCCTGTTTCAACCATAGCATTTCGAATATTGTCTTTCAACTCTGGATTAATTTAGATAGGCGTAAAAAAATTATAGGTGCATTTGCAAAAAATTAAAGGTTGACCTTGAAAAATCATGAAGAAAGGGTTGACAAAAAATTTGCTATAACTACGTTAAAGCTCTTTTGAAACCATGCTATACCTAATAAAAGCATTTTCGATCGGACTGCTACTAACAAAGTAATCTCTACTGATCCCGATTCGTGGTTCACCCTGTATATGTGCAGAAAACGAGCAAATTTATGATGATTGAATCCATTTATTCGATCGTAAACTCGGATTATTTAAACAAAAAATCATAAGTAGTGGAGAAAATCAATGAACTCTTATTATACAAACGATCCAATTACATCAACTGTCTTGTCCCCTCCTGACGAGTGTGCATTAATGGAGTTTTTCGATACCAGCAAACACAGTCTCTGTTATTGACCTAGACCATGGTCGCGAGCACGCGTTACGCCCGCGTGCGTCATACCGTCGATCGGGGCACGTGCGGCGACGCCTTCGAACAATCGGACGGGATGGATTAAGAGAGTCGTTCGGCGGGAGGCGTCATAGAGAGCGCGAATCGGGGCACCAAGCCA
Organism: Dufourea novaeangliae; assembly: GCF_001272555.1. Lineage (NCBI taxonomy): Eukaryota > Metazoa > Arthropoda > Insecta > Hymenoptera > Halictidae > Dufourea > Dufourea novaeangliae. Next base: position 523,590 of record NW_015374081.1, on the reverse strand, counting down.
ACCCCGGGTGATTCACTTATCCCTTAGGGGAGGACCTTGTCGAAACGAGAGACGCGGAAAATTTGGATTGGGATCGTGATAATTCGACGGGAAAATCCTGAACACAAATACTCTGTCGGGCACACAATGACGCAAATTGAGTTCTGGGTGGGGATAGTTTCTTTGTAGATGGGATGAGGGTAGCTAGAGGACAATGTATCCGGTAAATTGTGTTGGCAGTGAGTCTCATGTATCAATTAATCTTTGGCAAATTCTACTGTGAAAGGTACAGTGAGGAGTTGGATTGAAATTTCGTGCACCCTTAGATGTTTCAATATCTTGCCTTATAACATTGAGTCACACACGCGATGACGATTTCAAACTACATTTAATAAACTTTCATATAATTCGTTTTCTTTAAGTCGAAGTAAAATATTGTTTTGCTGAGATTAACATTTTAAGATTTAGAGTGAATGTTACACTTATCGTAAAAATAGAATTTGATTTTGTACCGCGGAAATTATTAACGATAAAATAATTCTTGAGAGTCCAGTTGTTAACAAAATCGGAAGGCCAAGTGTTAACAAATGTAGGGACATTTAAACCCAGTTACAGAAATCGTCGTATTCGTTGTTCAAAAATCGGACTCTTTATGGTTTTATATTTGTATATACCCAATTATAATTAAATATAATATATACACATGAAAATATTTCCACGAGTTTCAAATCGACATATTGCAATAACGAAACATTGTATTGCTTCGAATTACGAAATGCTGACATTCTCAAAAATATCTCTGCTCGCGATAATTTTAATCTGAATCACACTTCGAGTTGACGCAAATTCCATCACGACAGAAATTATCACGTTCGCGAAGTTATTTTCTTCGACGTTACCCGCTTAAAACGTCGTCGTCAAACCTAGTACATACTTTACGAGTGCATTTGCAACCTGTCGTGAAAGCTGCGGAAACGATAGCATGTTTCTTTAACAACGTCGAAACACGGCAGAGGAAATCGACTTCGCCTCGCCTTAAAAAGCACGATAATATCAAGGGGGCAGAATCGCGTACACAACCGTTTGGCCTTTGTCCGACGTGAAAACCAGTTCTTAATGCGAGATAGCGAATTTCGTCGGTGAAATCGATTAGCCGATGGAACGTAGACCACTATACCTGGAAGTATCCCGCGATACTGACAATATTAAGGAAGTCACGGTATTTGATCCCCAGTTAACTGAAGTTTCATATATAGGGTAGCACATCGTAACTCGATCAACATAATTATTGTATTTTCGTTACTACTGGACTAATTCAAATTATTTTATTTTCGTTGCTATTAGACTAATTCAAATTATTGTTTTTACAACTGTTCCACTAATAGAGTAACTAACAGTAAAGTCGAAAATAAAACGGTGATGTTGGTAATAGAATTACCCCTTCCATTTCCCAAAATATTAATGACACGACTCAGTAGCTGACATACGAATACTGTATCAGACACAGTGACTTGTCCTCTATTAACACGATGACAGCCTAGAAACGTTGAACCTGATTGTTTTGTATTTCGTGGGATGCCAGCGAATTCTTCGAAACAATCGATCGTTTTCACATGTGAACTAGCTTCTAAAAAAATTCGCGTTACAGTCGGAAATGTTCTCCGTACAATACGTAAATCCTAACTACGATCGATATTGCATTACGTGCTCACCTAACCTATAACGTGCTGCTAAGAACACGAGACATGACATTTGTTTATGTCCCGTCGTCGCATTAATCACGCTCTGTATTTCCGTACTGTTATTCAAACACACGTATATTTCTCCCGTGGCTCATGACTAAAGCAGCAGCCTGGTCGGACATCGATACAAAGCATGATAAACGTTCTAATTAAATGATAATCATACGATCGGGAGCAAACGGTAGCCTCTCGACAAGGCAAGAATACGAACGATGCAATCAACACATACCTAAATCGGGCTGCCCGTAGTCGGCGAGCATCGCGACGACCATTATGAGCACTCACGATCCAGCCACGACGAACTGTTTCACAACAACCATAATATAAAATCGAACGGAACAGAGAAACTACGGCGATTTAGCCTGGTCGCAGGAGAAGAAAGCAAGAAAATCCGGAGGGAAGCAACTGGAATTGACCGAACAAGGTAAGGAGACGCGTGTCGAGAGTATGAAAGTTACACGGTTTTAATGCCCCCGGTGAATCATCCGCTTATTAATACAGTGTAAGCACAAACACTGTCATTGAAAACTCCACACGATCGACACGTGGACACCGAATCACGGTCTCGTCGGTCCCGGTGAATCGATTCGACGAGCCGGACACGAACCTTCTAAACAGGTACACTGCTGGCAAAAAGTTTGTAATCACCATATACTTTTTCAAATATGGTTCTTAATACACGGGAATGTTCTAAACAGTTGTTATAAAACCAGTTTAATTAAGTATCCTACGTTTATAGTTCCCTAGGTTTTATGACTGTTCAGGGTACTTTAAACAAATTAAGTCTCAATTAGGATGGTCATATGAAGGTGACTCTTTCGTCCTGTTTCGGAGTAAATACGATAGTTAGCTTTACTGAAGGCCACTATTAAATTTTTGGGACCAGTACAGATAAGTAGCTGTCATAATAACTATCAATCTTTAAAGATTCATTTCTAAAAAGGAGACATAAATAGATATTTTTCATTATACCTAAGGTTGTACCAACTCCCATATAAAATGAACCCTTTACTAAAATTCGTTAAATTCCTTACAATAACAAAAAATTTCAAACAACTGGGCATACTATAAATGCATAAAATCCAGTCTAATAATAACAATCTTCACTGCATGCAACACGTATTGTTCGAAAATGTAGTATAAAGTCTGTAACAACAATTCGCACTACCTTTACAATTCCTATACGCACACAGAATTTATTATTATTTTTTAATACAAAAACCTCAGTATTCCACCACTTGCAATTCATGTCTTGATTAATTCAAATGTTCGTTACAAATATCGAAGTGGTCGGGAACTTTTCGCCAGCAATATATGTATATCTACAATTCCATGGACCGAACTATATGACCTTGTATCACGAAGATCGTCGAACTAGCATAGAAAAAGTCGAATAGAATTTACATTCGGTGCCGCGCAAGAAATAGTGGTTTCCTCTCTTCCCTCCAGCGACCAGGACCAAAACGGAAAAAGCGTTTATCGTATCGAAACGTCGCGATCGCCGTACCCACAAACGACTTTCTCGACGCCGTTTGTCTCTCTCGCGTGTGTCCGGAGAATGCCGGTGAGCCCGGAATTCCGTCGACTCTCGTCCGCGTCCTTGACTTTCGCGTGGAAGACGCGTAACTGGCTGGTCCCGCCGCTCGTCCAGGATCGCGATGAACGAGATTCGTTCTACGACTGCGTGAAGCCGAGTGCGGCCTCCGCGATGAATCAACCCCCTTCCCTCCACGAGTCGAAGCACCGCGCGCTCTTTCTCCCTCCTCTCCTTACCCCAAGGGTTGCGATTCGTATGATTCTTGTGAATTCCACGTGAATCTTATTCGCGGAAGTTCTTCTTAAAACGAGGTGGTGACTCATGATAGATGAGAGGTTTCTGGGGATGGAGAGTTTGGGATGTAGGGCTTGGGCTTGAGAGATATAATGAATTGGAGAGGAAATGTAGTCTAAGAGGGGATTGATTGCGAGGTTTCTTGTAGTTGATGAAATGTGAGAAGTTTGATAACATGGGAGAATAAATTATTTTGGTGTAGTGTTTTTTTATTTAAGAAGCAATAATTGGGCCAAGTTTTGCGGAAACAACCTACCAACCCTTAAGGATTTGAAATTAAGTGAATTTAGTTTAACAATTTTAATTTGAAACAAAATTTATTTATATTAGGTATATTTTATTTCTTGTTATTGTTTTAGAATGTTTTTAAATGGCTTATTTCATCGTAAATAATATAATTAATATTATTTTTTATTTGCTATAGTTTATGTTAATTTTCTATGGTTTGGTAGTTTTAAGAATTGTGTAACGTAAGAGTTGTTCTATGGTAGGTTTCTTTTTTACAAAATAAAAATCACAAAATTATAGGATCCATGCTGTGCTTAACTGATTTTTTGGTATTTTGAGGGTTGGTAGGTTCCTGCATAATTTTGACTGATTGACGTAATACGTCTGCCCTCCAAGGGTTAATATCGAAGCAAAACTAAATATACACACACGTCTCAGTATATCGCAGAAAGTTAAACAAACGTAACTGCTAAAAATAAAAATTTAGTTTATCTTCTAACTATGAGTATTTCTTTAAAAATAATTGTATATTCCATTTTTTTCACACACAAATTAATTTCTACAGGAAAAAATATACTTCTAAAAGCGTACTTTACGAATAATCCTGTACAAGATTAAAGAAAATATACAAAACGAGCATTTTCAACCTCGTACCCACTAACCAACGTTTACACTACCGTTTTCACTCCATTTAACAGAGAGATTCACCCTCCAGGCCCTGACACATAACCCTGAACCGCCCTGTAGTGTCTCCCTTTTTCTCCTCGCGGCCACCATCGCTCGAAGGCGGGTGTAATTGAATTTTTGTGGCGACCGATGAACCGTTCCATTTTTTCCATCCCCTCCGAGTACACGAACGTTCGAGGTTTTTACACGTTCACGCGGTCGTGTCGAGCGAATCAATCGACCATGGCGATTTTCAGGCAGTCGTATTTTTTCTCGGCGATGTTGAAATGGACCAAGTGACTGTCGATTTTTGGTAGACGGTACGTATTCGGGGGCTTTTTAAAAAAAATTGATTGAAGTAATTTTAGAGTAGTCCGAGGTAGTATTTGTATGTGGCTGATGAACTACGATGAAGCCTAAAGTGTGTGCCAGCAGGTATAGTGGACGGTAAAAATATAGTTCTTGCCAAGATAAAGCTTGGTTATAACATAATGCGAGCGCAAAAGTAAACATGTTAACATTTACGATGACAGTAACTAGCGATGTTCAGTGCAGTACAATGTCAATTTATAACCAAAGTACAGACTCCTCTCAATTATTGTCCCGAATTCGAGCCCGAGCCAGGACAATAATCTTATAGGGAGAAATGATTCAGATCCTGGTAAATTCGTCTTTTGTCCGAGCCCCGAGCCTCACAAACAACATATATGCTTGACAGGTTCCACCCCTCACCCTCGAAGTAGCGAGGATAACGCATGGACAATAATCGTGTAGAACAAGCCAGACGATAATCGAGAACAGTCTTTACTTCTGGCGTTATTATTGTTTATAACAGCCTACGAAAAATTGAAGTTCTTTCAAATATTCCGAATATTAAACAGAATTAATAGTTACTCTGATAGCGAATGAATTACACTTAGTAGACAGTATTTTCCCTTTTATTGTCTGGAACCTTACATCAATCGATGTCGATAATTTACAACCACGGTATGTCTAGGCAAAAACTATACAGTAAAATCAATAGACCCTTAAACGAAAATCCTCTTTTAAAGACTTGGGCCACCTACTGTCCTCTGCATAAAATCGTGTTTTAGTATTTTCAGCACTGATGTAAAAAGGCAATTCGTTTTAAAAGGGAATGCCTTACACACCCCTGGATACATTCTGGATTAGGTGTCACCTGCCTACTGCCACGAGACCCGTTGTTAACCACTGAACCCAATCCCCTGTTCATGGCTCCCCCGAGTTTACTACCTCATTATACCGTCGAAGGTTGCGTTCCATCCGAGGATGGAAGAAGCTCTTCCTTTTTTTTGAGTCGGTGCCGGTACGACAATGTCGTCGTGTGACGACACTGGAAAAGGCATCGTGCCAGCGACTGAGTCAAGCAACATCGTCGAAAACGAGCGCAGGAAGCGCGTAGTAGTTGACGGATCCCGTTCCTATTTCTGAGTCACGCAACACACCTGGACGGATTCGTGCCGACCCGCCAGGAAATTGTTCTTTGTTACCTTTAAACCAATATATAATTGAGGCAATCTAGTGAAACTGATCGGTGTAATTGGAAGGCAACGTTATTTCGGCAAAGGTCGTTGAAAATTCTGAATAAGTTGGAGTACGTACGATACAAACGACTCGAGGTATCCCGTCACGTTGACTATAATTATCGCGTGCCTCGAGTCCGTAGACCAGAGCTCGTTCAATTCACGAGTCTTATTCAGCTTTCCCTAAATATAACTTACGTAACACGCCTTGCCTCGTCGACGGGCGATGTCCGAAGTTTTGTTAAATGCAGTAACAGTTTCTGGAAAAATTGCTTCGCAAATTTGGTAATTTAATTAAGCAGAGTGTCCACTTAACGAATTAACGTGGTCTGATTAGTAGATTCGCATAACTTTGGATGCCAGTAAATGCATAAAATAAACTCTTATAAATAGCCCGTGTATTTCGGTAACACATTCTACGGTTTTATTAAATTATGTAACAGAAGATAACAGTGGAACGTGTGTTATAAAAGAACCCTGGGTTCGGCTCATTAAGTTCAGCCGACAAAAAATGTGGCAATACGTCAGCAGATAGTTATGTGTGAAACGAACGCTCAAAACACGAGTGCGGAAAGGGCAGTAAACTCTTCCTGTCTCTGATTAATATGAAATGGAGATGCTGGTGGGTTTTTTGATCCTATGGTAAGGTGGACAGATGCTACGATACATTCAATGAAATACGATGCATACATTATCACACAAAAGTTAAGGATACACTACCGTTCAAAATTTAGAATACACAATCAGTCAAAAGTTAGGGTATATGTAGCGCAAGAAACATTCTAATACGTTTATTCTCGTAAAATTAATGCTTCATTACAATGAAAAGATAGTGTACTAATTTCAGAACACTAGACATTTAAACATGTAGATGAAGAATGCAAACGTGGTGAATATGTATACCCAAATTTCTAGATTTATTGCATAGATCTTTCCTTGCATACTAAGTAGACATTTTCATCATCTTTTGAAAAAAATAATTCGTAGGACTCCGGTTGAGACCCAATACCCATCACATCCCATATTCCTGTACTCCCTTGCCCCAGTCAGAAACAAGTATCTGAGTTCTCGATAGACTAAACTACATCATACTACATACTTTCCGCCAAGAGCACCCTCCTTAGTCTTCTTAGAGGACAACTGATCCAATTTTCAAGTTGCTTCAAGTTTGTTCAACGATCACACTATATCTCTTTCATCAAAAGTACCCTCGATAAAGTTTTCTCAGAAGACAAATGCTCCAACCTTCGTTGGTTTAAGTTTGGCTCAACGATCCACTACAGTGAATCTCCTATTAATGCTCGAACAATTATCGTAGACGGAGGACCGTTTTGGAAACTATTGTAGAGGGACACAATGTCTTATATTTTGTCCAGAAGAACAGTCTAAGCAGCCGACACTGATTAAACGTCTGAGTATCGACACAATACAAACAAAATTTGTTTTTATTTTCAGTCCTCTGTTAATGAAAATTGTAGGAAAACCGCTGTATTACCATTACTCAGATGACTAGTTCTAACAGTTAAGCCCCCAATAGTGAGTACGAAGCAGAAGCATTTATCATAGAGATCTTTTCGAGCATTCATCGAGAATTTACTGTATATCTTTTCCACCAAGAGTGTCCTGAATGAAGTTTCCCCAGAAAATAAATGGCCCAACCTTCGTACATCAACTTCCAAGTAAGACATCCAGAGACCTGCACAGCTTCGACCGACTTTCACAAATATTTTATTCCCCATCGTAACAAAACGGCGAACATTGTGGACCAACGGCATAGAAACCGGCGGAATCTCGCGGGCGCGGGGACCACGGGCGGTGCGTTTAATGTCCGCGACGTGTGAAAACGTGGCCATCGGTTTCTCGCGACCGACGGACTTTCCTCCGGTAATTTCTAGCCGAACAAGCGAGAGATCTCTGTATCCACCGCATACCGCGTGATCCACGTGCGTTACCGTGGAAGGAAAGTTCCGGTTAATCACGTACACCGTGGTGTGACGCATGCGCCAATTTAAACGCTAATAAATCGTGCGAACGGACAACCAGCCACCCCCGCCCCCGCCCCGCCCCCCGAAAAGAAAAGGTTCTACTTTTAAAGAAGATATGAAAACTGCACTGACAGAAATATTCCTTCTATCGGTGAATAAGCAATGATTGTTTAATCCATGTATATCAAATGCTTAATAATGATATGCATTTTCATTTATATTTTGTAGAAAGGTATATTTGTATTCATATTTGTGTTTAACTAAATAAAACAGACGTATTACAATTTACCCCGGGCTGGGGCATATTATAACAAAAATTCAGATTTGTTTAAGATGAACATAGATGTCTAAGTATCAAAGATTGTGTCACATATTTACACTCAATGAGTGGACCAAAGACGTGAGCAGTAAGTCATGCAAATTATTTCCTGATTGAGGAAAACACTTTTGAGAAAAAATTGTGAAAACTTTTTTTGTTATAATCTGCTCCGGTCTCCCCTACAGCCTGGACGGTACTTTTCAGCTTTGCGTAGAAACGACGCGATCACGCTACCCATCGTCGATAACTATCTTATCTGGCTGGTCGCTACGGTGGGATGGGCCGCGGTGGTTCATTGAAAACGGGACATTGAACGGATCGAACGGGGATTCGAAACTTTCGCGGGATTGATGAAGGAGACGAATCGTGATTTCGCGGCGTGATAGCAGCGTGGGCGGTTACGTAAGCGGTGACCCGTTGCTACTGGACCTGCGACAGAATTATTGAATATTTGATTACTGTGGTGAATGAAATGTCAGAATCCGGAATAGAGGAAAAGTTTATTTTGCTGATTAACCTTCGTGCACCGTTCGAGTCGATTTGCTGTCATATGCTTTCTATTCCAATAATTTATGAATTAATATGACATTAATATTTAACATACAGGGCGTTAAAAAAAAGGGTCTAAGACGGCTTACAGTGCCTACTCACCGAGTGGAGTAAAAAATGTTGAATCAACATAGGTCCTAACATAAATCCTTTCGATGTAAAATCAACTTTTATATTTAGGAGCGTTCGGTGTCATAAATTCCACTCCGTAACATAGTGAATGTAAACAGAAGAACTGGTTTAGAAATAATACATTAGTTCAAGGATGTATGATAATACCGGAGTATTATTAATATCAACAAAGATTACTTCATAGATGCATACCTAGTTTTCAGTGTTCATCCATAATACCATTAGTGATATTATCGCGTTATTAGCAATGTCCATGCATTATTCTAATCTGGAGGAAATGGCAAATATGCATTTCATGAATAATATTTGATAATGTATGTCGATCTCCGATTCGCAGATGTGAGTTTTGTATTGAAGAAGAAATATGAAAATAACTTCTCTATTTTTCATCGAAAGGATTGATTTTAGGACCTATGTTAATTCGACATTTTTTACTCCACTTAGTGAATACTATAAGCATCTAAAATCTTAGACCATTATTTTTTCACACCCTGTAATATTTTCTCTGATTGACTTCAACATTGATTCCATGTAATTCAAGAAGTGATAAAGTAACAACTTTGTGAATACTGCAAAATGATTAAAAGGTTCATTGAACTGAAAATATCCAACTCTACTTACTTCCGTTAACGTTTCTATAACATTATGCTTCTATTTCAAATGCATAAAGTTTACAGTCTATTTCTGACATGAATCTGTGAAACCACTTGTGGATCTAGAGCAAGTAGTAGTAGTAGTAGTAGTAGTAGTAGTAGTAGTAGTAAGCAATAAATTCTTACTATAGCGTGGAGTCATGTAACTGTGAGAGAATGTTATTATTCAACCTTACATACTTGGTGTCTTGAGATCAATGTCACGTGGAATCCTTGCTAAGTAGCAAGACACACTAGAAATGTAAGAAAATCCCATCCGTCCCTCTCTGATTAGAATGCGGTACCAGTAAAGAACTTTTTACGACTCTCAAGGTTGTTTCAAAGTCATTCCGCTTCTTCCATTCTTTTGTCTTCCAAAAAAGGAATAAACCAAAAGAGTCCACATACAACGACTTTTCACGCGAAGAATTCTGACAGCAAGCTGCTAATTTTCGATTCACAAAGACGTATACTACTACCACACACTACAAACATGTTAATCAATTCAAGAATTCAATCCAATAAAATTCCCAAAACAGATTAAATTTCGTTCCAATCTTCTTCCAAGATAAAAATTCAATGAAATAAAGTTCCTCGCTCTATTAAGCATTCAAAAGACGCTATTTACATATTCCGATGACTCATTTGCTTTGCAACAGCTGGCAACAGGCTGTCTGCAAAAAGCGGACTGTTTACAACCGAGAACTATAAACGCATTCTTTCTAATCAAAATACAGTGAATCTCTAGTAGATATCCAACGACATTCCATCGTAATTTCTGCTCGAAACTTCGAATCGACAAGAGCGATTGAATTCGAGAGGCCAACCAAAGAGTCCATCAAAGAGGCCGCGAGGAGAGTTAGAAACTCGCGAAGAAAAGAAACGGAAACGAGTGGAACGAACGAGCTAGCGCTAGAGAGAGAGAGGTTTCTTGAGTGTTGCACCGTGGATTATTAACTCGACATGTATAATGGAATGATGAAGAGAGATGCGTCCACAGGTCCACAGGCAAAGGTCGCCGCGCCGTAGAACCACGGTGTCTAATAAACGTACGGAACGATTAACAGACACCAGAAATTATGATTCCCTCCTTTCACTGATACTATGGTAGCTTTTAACCGGTATCTGAATAATCGAGTTTCCCTTTTTTTCCTCTCCCTCTATGTCTCTGACCACACGACGAGGAATCCTTTCGCGACGACCAGGCAGGAAACGGTGATGATCGAAAACCTGGTCGGTCAATAATTACGTAACGGTGTTAAAATAATTAGTGCGTATTACATGGTGCAGCGTTGCGGCCATAATTAGTGGTCACCTCGCCAGAAAGAAGCTGGAACGAGGCTCTGATTTCGATCGAGGCTACTGTTAAGACCGACATCACCGCAGACAGAATTATATTTCAGTAAGATTGTGCTCGCTGAATCATTATTTAAACGAATTAAATGTGTTCACGGTTATTCACCGAGAAGACGATTAATCTGGATCGTTCTACGAGAGGACAAGATAATGAACAACGATTTAACATAGTTTACGGTTATCAAGGGCGAACTTGTACTTCCGTGTTTAGAACATTCGCCAATTATGGAAATGAACTTCGGTATCGTATCGTCGACAATAAAGTGATTCAATAATAATAAAGCCTTGTCTGGTATCGCTTGGGATAATCTTCGTCGGAGTTATAGCTCCAGAAAATGTAATTTTATCTTGTTGTACAAACCCGGAAAACCAACTATAACCGGACTTTACGTTAGATTGTGAATGATTCTTTTAAGGGGAAAATGAAGCACGATATCGATTCGGCTGTACTGAACAATGCATGTCGAACTACAACCTCGAACTCCGCGGACTGGTGCTTATCAATAGAACAAAACCATTCGTTAAGCGACGAGTTAGAGCTAGAGTCCCCCCTTTGCCTGATTCGGTGTCGCGCGTATAACCGACCAATTTAAAACGTCCTGCATCGTTTCCTGTTTGTCACATCCCCGATGCGAACGTGGAACCAGCCAAAGTGGCTGAAGGACACAAGAGCTTGCTCTTCGTTCCTACTATCGGAACCCTAAACTCTTTCAAAATACGACTAGTAACTGATAAGTAGACTGCGGATATTTATGCATTTATACCATCCCTTAACTTTAAAAATGCAATACAATAAAGGTTGTAATAAAGTTCAATACTATTTATGTGTTATTATTAGCGTAGTGTAGCTTCTAGCGCAAAATTTAAAATTCTGCTTCATTTTAATGTTTAGATACTTAGCTCTGAAATTGTGAATTTGCATGACATTCTTACGCTCATAAAATTACCTTGAAGAGATCTAAAGACAGCCAAGAGGTTTAAAAATATTGTAAAAACATGTTTTTGCAAGTGTACGCGTTCATTTTTCAACATAGTATCCATTTGGACAAATAGAATTTGTCTTTATTCGAAATCTATTTTTCGATCATATATTTAGATAATGTAGGTTCTGAATGATTTAAGATCATTTTAAACATTTTTCTTTGCTCGATTCGCAACTTTTACAAATTATTCAATCTACATCCACATGGCTTTCTTATTTAGAGTACCCATTTCTCCTTAGCTGCTCTGTTTAACACGTAAAATGCATCAACAAGTGTTCCTTAAATGAATGCATATATCGTCATAAACAGCAATCAGCCTCTATGGAATTTCGTGCTTCGTTTTGCACAGAACGATCTGGATGACTGCATCTCTAACTGCTGTTACTGCACAACTAGTAAATTAATACGCACAACACTCGGTTGCAGGCAAATTAGACTCTCATTATCACCGAGTGAGACCACGAACGTGTTTCTGTCCTCTTCAATTTAGAGCCACCGGTGACTTAAGCCTTCCTTATCAGTAGCACGTGAATTTTATAAACAAATACGTGTACAAGAAACAAAATAAAATATAAATCCTAATGTCGATATAATACAATTTTTACTTCATCATTCACCAATCGAAATTCTCATTTGAAAACATAAATTTCTCTTCAACATCTACAAACTCCTTTCAAAAGATCTGAACTCGCATATACATCCAGAATTGAATTATCAGTTCTACAGATGTAACCTCCAGCTTTCACCAGACACTTTACAGGTTCCTTAAATTGAAAAAACCACAAGAAAATAAAACACGAAACCGGAAGAAAAATCGCGTAAGTATGTTGCACGATGAGATCACAGTTTCTAGCTGACGCCAAAACAATAATGTGCCGTTACCGAACGCGATTCTACGCCACCAGGAATAAATAAACGCAACCTACTTAAAGTATCCTCGTCATCTGTTGCGACTGCGTTCGAGTGCTCCTTCACGGATTCGAACCAAGGAGAAAACGTGTAATTTTTACTGCACCGTGGACGGTATGTACCGATTTGGACACACACATTTTGCCGTCAAATGTTAATATAAAATATCGGTGGCGTTTGGTTACAACGTGTTCTTTTTATTACCAGCACGTACGGAGCGCATAGATGGGATAGCAAATAGAACAGACCGCCGTCGAATATCTATTACGGGCTCATTTATTGACGCCAACGTCGCGGGCAAAGTCACGTTTACATTGTAATACACGGGTGTATCCTGTGCTCGGTACGTACGCGCAATACTAACAGGTTCTGGTGACATTAATGTGCCTCAATAATTTAATAACTTCGTGTTTGTTTTGTTCAAATGTAGGTTCATAATAAAATCGACTGTGGATGCTTGGAGAAATTTATGGACTGGATCAGAAGAAATAGAATCAAAACGGGATATCTCCTGGCTTTATTAAAGGCTCTAACAGATTTGAAGTAAAGTAGAATTCTCGTTAAACTTTATTAAACGTGTTTAATATACCGAGACTTATACAGGGTGGTTAGGTTATTGTGACTGTTACCACAATTTTTCGAACACTTTTAATAGACCGACAAATAGATGCTATGAACAAAAGTTAGTCGGTATTCAATTGGCAACAAATTGCAATGTTAAAAATTGACACCAAATGTTTTTTTTAAATCAAGGTTACCATTATTTTTTCTAAATGGCACTATATACATTTTTCTATCCGGTGTTGTAGATGGCTTCAAGACAAATTCAACGATGTCATATAAAGTTCTTTTTCGTGAATAATTTGCTTAGAAAATGATTTCTTCGGTGTAACAAGATACTGTATTAATGCATGAGTCAACATCAGAGTTTAGCACAATTTTAGTCGAATACACAGTGAACAGCAGAAGTATCCAAGATCGTCATCGTGATCTTTAAACACTTAATGACATCAAATAATTGTTTGCAAAGTGTCTACTCATTCAAGAGAATATATTATTTTATAAAAAAAATTGGAATTTCCATGTTCAATCGATTCGAATTGACGAAATACTTTTTTATCGGTTAGTAGTTATGCGAAACTGATTATCTAAGTATGAATTTGCCTATCTCTGACGTGCATGAAAATGGCATGCAGTTGGACCAGTCATTAGATGTTGAATAATAATAAGATTACGCACCGTGAACAAGAGGTCGAATTTATGACAAGTCTGTTCACAGTTCACATTCAATTTACCAAGTATCACTGAATTATATTCGACACACGCGTTAATAAATAATCTAATTATATTTGAAAATTATTTTATAAGAAAATTATTAGAAAAAAATAACAACTTTGCATGACATCGCTGAATTTCTCTCAATGCCACCTACAATACCGGATAAAAAAAATTATATGCTGCCATTTCAAAATACCGAAGATGACCTTGATTTTTTATCAAGGAAACAATGTTTGAGAATTTTTAATATTGCAGTTCGTAGCCAATTGACTGCTGACTAACTACTGTCGATAACATTTTTTTATCAGACTATCGTAAGTATTAGAAAAATCGTGGCAACCGTTACGATGAACACCTTGCATAACCCGTACTTCTTAAATATTCTAAATGATCTGTTAATTAAATTACTGCTCATAATTCGAAGACTAAAGTTGCTATAAAAGGTTATGGTGCGTAATACTAGGCCGGAAAAGGATAATTTACGCAGTGGTTAACAACAAGGCAGTTAACAAAATTGAGAGCGCCATCGACTCACAAACCCACCGACCTTAATTTCGGACTGGATCAGCAGCAGCCTGTCCTGTGCATTATGCAAAGTTTCTACAGGCTGTTTAACAGTTGGGAACATTTTGGGGAAATGTGTTTATAATTCGCCGGTGACTGTGCCGTTTAAAAATCGAAGACACGTTCGTTCACGGACGAGCATAAATGGCTAACTTCCTTCCGTTAAAATTCGTCAGAGCATGTTTAATGCCAGCTGGCCCTGTGATCACGCATCGCGTACAAAACGAACGCTTCGAATTGTTGGATATATTAAGAATAAATTTAGTTATAGTGTAACGAAAATTACGCCTAAAATGGACTGAAAAAAGCCATACGTATAAAAACATACATTCCTCGTTCTTTTACCGATACTTTTTATGTTTTTCTCAGCCCACTAAGATTTTTATGAGAAGATTTGAATCAATGGGCATCATAAATAAAAATTGTAGGATTTTGGTTGCGACTGCATTAATATAAGTACTTTATACTCCAATGTTTCAGCTAGCTAGATTACTGAAATCACTCTATAAAATGTCGAAAAGAAAACATAAACCTTGGATGATGATCAATAACACTATCTGTGCCATCATGTCAATAAAAACAGTTAGATATCATGAAAAACAATATTTTCAGTATTTTACATAGTTTATTTTGCATAACTCATAATTTTCAAACTGAGGGAAAATTACAGATTCAGACTACGAAGCATCTCCTCATTAAAAAATTATAACACCAGTCAATCAAACATAGCGTATATTCATAAATGATTACACATATTTCGTTATCAATAGTAATCTACTAAGTTTAATCAAACCCAACATTTGTTTACAAAATAATAAAAGAAAACCTATCATAATAACACGTCCGTGATTCCAATAATCTACATAATTTGTATCAAACAAAATAACAAGTATATACGCTGAACTTGAATTATCATCTGATTAAAAAAAAGTACTCGTTGGTAAATCCAACACCTAACACAAATAAAATAAAGCACCATATACAATAAATTGAATCTCAACCAGATCATCAACCCTTTCAGCACATGATGCATCGATAAGCACCGCACACCTCAGGCACCTAGGACATATCGAAGAAAACAAATAAACGAATAGAGGCATTGTTGTCGGAGAAGAACAACGCGGAGCGTCACAGAAACGGCGCACGAATAAAATACTAAACGTAGGGATATTGATCCACCGGTCTGCATAAGATCGCTATCATCGCGATGCTTCTAGAATATCGCTAAAACGGGGGAACTCCTTGGTCGTTCCCGAATGGATTAAACGGACATCCAACGGAACAACGTCGAGAAGAATTGAAGTGGCAGTCACGCGATGTCGGGGCGTGCCTCCTCCGCCTTGCGATTCACGCCGAAATGAATTTATTGCTCGATATGTAACCCAGGATAGATCTGGCTGCGACGCGGTTTAACCGAAGGCATTAACCCTCGGGAGTCCTATGACTGGGTCAATGGAGATTCGCCAAGCAATAATACGCCACATTGAAAGAACTGTTTAAGGGTAGCTATGAAATGACGATCACCTTATCTAACCCTTGGACAACGGTGTCCGGGTCGATTTAAACCCAGAACGCCAGAAACTTCACGCACCATTCCAGCTTACAGAAACTAATTCAAGCGTACAGTTGTTTATATTAGTACTTAATAAGGAGGAAAAAATTTCTTTCGAAACACATCTAAAGATGAGTAGGAGTCTATTTAGACTCAGGTACCGTCGTCTATTCGATCAACAAGACTTCCTAGGATAAACAGCAGACCTACTACGAACGACACAGTACCATATAAAGGTTGGTCTACACAGGATATTATAGGAGGACGTTACCATTTTATTTTTCTGTTGAAATTATGTTAATTTTCATTTGAAAGTCGTATAGTGTGAACCGTTCATTTTTGTCGTGGGAACTTATTAAAAATTACGAGAAATTTTCGTTGATAGATCCCTCCTTTCTTCGGATTTAATGGATCTAGATGTTTTTTCTGTGGGGATACTCAAAAGGAAAGGTCTATGCAAATAAGCCTACCACAATTAAGCAGCAGGAGGACAATATTTGTCAAGAAATACAGGAAATAACATAACAAACATGTAGAAATGTCATGAAAAATCTTGTTGACAAAACGCACTTTTGTACAAGAACTGGAGGTTTCCCATTTTCATGCAGGTAACAACATAATTGGAAAATTCATGTCTCACCGGTGAAAGGGCCTCCGAGATTGCTCTCAGGAACGGCTTTCAAACGGTCAAAGAATCCAGAATTAAAAAGAAAAGAAATCTACGAGAAAAATTCTAATAAAGTCATACGGGGAACTGGTACGACGTGGTACAGCGACGTGGTGCGCAGAAAATAAATACGCTCGTGCAGAAGACGCGGCACATATGTAATACACAAGACGCATGTAACCATGCTAATCGCATTACAGTGGCAGTGACGATCAGAAATCCCGATTGATCAGTGCGCAACGCCGATCACCCCCGGATAATCATCCGCAGCCCACGTAATTCGTTGATAAAATATCGATATGCCCGCACGCAGAAGAAAAAAGAAGGAATTACCATTAAACGATTACAAAAAACGCACGGGGATACGAGCCGGTAGATGGACGATGAACCGTAATCGGCCGGATCGAACGAATGACACGTCCGCTGATCTACATACGAGACCCTCGAGGCCCGGACCGATGAAATTCATGAAGTAGGGGCGTACGAAAAATCGGTAATGTTGATGAACGTTGCGGTTTTCGAATTTACTATGTAACATACGAAGGGACAGATATTGTACAGTGAATTATTTATGTAACGAGAGCCAAAGCATGTAAATAATAAATAACAACTTTCAAGCATGCATAGAAAGGTCTTTGGAAGATAGAAAAATTAATATAAATAGCACATTTACGAAAAATGACTGATAGAAAAAGCTTAGACTGGTTAGTAAATAAATAAGGGTGTTCCAGGGTCTATCGGTCAGACTGGGTCACTGTATCCACGAAAATGGGAAACAAAAAATGATGGTCAAACAGTACATCTGAGTGAGCTATATTGACAATCTGACAAAATGATTGTGTTTCGAAACGGGCTGATTGCCGCAAATTTCGATAGAAAATCGCTGGGATCGCTCAGCGCTGAGCGTGAAGGTGGAAGGAGGACTCTTGCTCGAGTCCAGAAAAACACACGCGAAATTGGCGATGAAATACCGAACACTTGGAACGTTTATTGGACGATGTACAATAATTAAGACGGAACGATAACGCGATGCGCATTCGATAGAATTTGTTGGCTGGTTGCAACAAAGAGAAATGTGTTATAATGACGCGAGGCACGTGCGGTTTTTTGCGTGAGAACCGTACCGGTATTCTTCCAGTTCTGTTGGGCTCTCGGCGCAGGACAATACTCGAGCACCGAGAGTCCTTTTTTGCAAAATGCGGTGATTGGCTATGAGTCATCGCGCGATACAGATGCGGACCAGCATTGGTTTCCGCGATGAAATCGCGTGATGTTTCGTGGAACGAGGAGCGCAACGGAATCTCGCGAGACTTTGTCCACACTCGGGAGATCTCGGCCGCGCGACGGTGCGCGAGCGCTTTAGTTGAATTTCAAACAGATTGATATAACTTTTATTCGCTAATTACTAGTAACAGTAAGTCAACAATACATCGCCCCTATGACCTCAGATAATATTTCTTAGAAAGTATTCTTCACATCTTGACAAGACAGACTGCTTTAGACAAATATGTGTTAGATATTCCTCAGTGTAAGTAAAACACGGCAAAAAATAAAATGAAACGTCACATGCAGAAAAAAATCTGTGAAACAACTCTATATACACAAAGAAATCGGGAATCATGAATAGAGTCTGACGCGCGTGGACATCACGATCCTCTGCGCATTATTTGTCGACGCAAAATCCACGTGGCATCAAACGAGTTAATTTATGGTCGCGGCGAATACAAAACCGGCAAAGTTGAACCTGCATGTATTTATCGTTACGTATCCTTTTATCGTGGACCTGATTAGAAGTGTACAGGTAATGAAAGAAAACGCTTCCGTGGTATCAAACGAGTAATGGATCGAGGTGCAAATTCCACGTGGCGTGCAGTGGCATAAGATCGAGACGTCAAGTGGCGATCGATCACCGGCCGATATTCTCTTTCACTGGCGACGATCTATCGTGATAGAACGCGTGTATTTATTGCCTGACGAGCACCAACGGACACGTTTTACATCCCCCGTGCATGCTCGCCATGGAACGACCATGTGGACTCGACGAGAAACTTATACCAAAACACAAAATACTAGTATTTATAACAGGATTTCACGATTCGTTTTTGTAACCCTTATAGAAATTAAACACGACAGTACCTGCATGATGTTATACTGAAGGTTTATACATTTCTAATAAAAATACCATGTATTTTTTGTGTTTATGATTTGACATACTTATCTGCATGTGCCCATAGCGTGTAATAAAGAAGACAGTAATAATAATCCTTATACACCGATGCATAACAAACCGGCAAACTAATACGTAGTTCCCGGTATTTGATAATTAGTATTTATTCTAACTCAGGGTTAGATATAACAGCACTTATAATGTATGCTGAACCCCGCTCTTTGCACTTATACATTTGTATACTCCTGACATGTATAGGTGTATTAACGCACTCGCCGCCATAACGATCACCGGTGACTGCTATTGAGTTTTTAGATGAATTTAAATAATGTACGTTAACGAAAATGCAGATGAGTATTTATAAACGATTCATCGTTAATATCGTCGATTAAATGTAAATAAACAAATACGTCAAATTAACAAAATATTCTTGTATAATGATACAAACCAACAAAACTGTATGCAATGCGAAAATTGTTGTGCCGTTCTCTTTCATAGCTCTGCTTATGGTAAATTTCATCGATATTTACAAACTTTCTGTACACTGTGTTCAACCAACCGTGGGTTATAGGTTATGATGTTTTGAGAGCTCGGTATACAGATGAAAATCGAAATGATCCAAGTAACCACTCCGGATTAGGTATTATTCCGGTTATAGGTGCGACTTAATCAGTGTAATACCGAAACCAAAATAATACCGGTTTTAAGTGCCCCGCGGTCGACAGAACGTTCGAATACCGCCGATCGGGAATCCGTGTGGGAACGCACACGCGCGCTCCTACTCGCCATCGCTCGCGTATACACGGCAGCCTAGAGCGTAGGTGTTCGACGAATCAGCCGGCAGTAAATTCGCGGTAAGAGATAACGGTAATCTCGAGCGAGGGATTACTTGAGCGACGGTCGAATTGCAAGGCCGTCGGCGTATGACCTTAATGAGTAACGAGCATAGCGCTTAGGCGGACACACATGAGGCGAACGAGGCGAACGAGGCGAACGAGGCGGCGAGAGACCGTGCGGTTCTGTCTGCTGTTCGCTCGTACCGTACTTACTACACGCACGCTGCCCCGAAGGATGTCGTGCAGCGGACCGTGTGCACGTAGCCCCCCTGTCAAAAAGATGGTATGTTTGGCACTGGTCGGTCGTGACGTCGCGTTGACAGGCGTGTCCCTGTCAGCGGGAGCCAGGTTAACCGGCCACGATCACCGTGAACGTTGCGACAGACACGGAAACCGAGCCCCGATTCGTTGGTATATTCGCGACGATTTTCGCGATCGTTCCTCCTGGTCACCGTGCGTGCAGATGGCGTGATTTTTATGGCAATTACGGATCACACCGGCCGCACGTCTACGCCGACGATCCCGTCATGGCCCGTGCCTCGATCCCGTATCGAAATCACGACAAGTAAATCGGTAGAATCGCAATAAATACCTCGCTTTTCGACGAGCTCCGAAATCTCCTCCTTGTTGTCAGCCATCTTAGCACCAGTCACTGGTCACAATGCACGCTGGGTAAAAACAAACGAGCACCACCACGGCGCCACGATTGGTGGGTCAGCGCCACCTGTACACTGAATTCGTAGACAGACCGACGGTGACGTCGTGTCAGGGACGTATCGGCATCTGTGATAATAAAGGCAATGCCATAGCTACGTACATTTGCTTTTCTTGTACAAATAAATTCAAAAATATGATTCACTTTTAAATGTACGATTTTTTACGTGAATGTTCTTACGAATCAATATGAAGTTGTCGCCTGAAAAAAACTTGCTACCCATAACATTATGTACCGATAATGTTTACGCGTCTAATTTATGTATAAAATTGAGAAGAATCGTCATTGTACTCTTAAAATGGTGTAGTACATTGAAATTGCTCAATACAACTATATGTGGAACTATTCACGGAAGAATGCGGCTGGACTTCGTTTGACACACTTTCATATGCCGTTACTGTCACACGTCGTCGGCACATCGGCTGCTAACTTATTTCCGTTATATCGGCTTGTGGCGGCAGTCTTCGTTCAGTTTTCCGTAAGTTTGGACGGAATTTGTAAGAAGATTTCAACATGAGTGCAAGTGATGTTGTGATCGTATCAGCGGTTCGGACACCCATAGGTATAAATTTTGTACCTTATGCATTCAAATGTTCTAAAAGGGGAAAGTAATTATATTCCTCGTGTAGTATACTACTAACCCAGTTTAAATAATATTGTAATAGCAATCAAATTTTCAATTTAAAATATGCCGCGTATTAAACACAATCGATTTAACATGTATCAAAAAACAATTATATTTATACAGTTTTACTAACATTCAAATTAGAAACTCTGATATCACTTATCTCTTGATTAACAAATGTGTCTTGACATAATCTTAAAGATTATACATCTAAGCTCCTGATGGTACTTTCATTTTATGAACAGTTTTTAAATAAGAAATCTTGTTACATTTTAAATACTGTATGTTGCTTTAATATGTCTTCCTGTAAATCATGCACTAAATATGAAATGCAATTCATTTAATTTCAATTTTTTATTATCATTATTTGTTGTAGGATCATTCTGTGGATCCTTATCATCTATAAAAACATCAGATTTAGGAACCATTGTTATTAAAGAAAGTCTAAAAAGAGCTAATATTGAACCGAGTGATGTTACTGAAGTCATTTTAGGACAGGTAATTTAAGAGTGTAATTTGATATCACCCAAGGCAACATATTCAAATCATTTAAAATAAAAAAAAATAAAACATCTATGTTTTTAGACATCTAGTCAACTTATAAATAAAGTGCTGCGAGTAAAGTTGCATCCTTGTTACATATATTGATAAAAATGATTAAGTGAAAAATTTTGTCAATTCTAAATTACATTCTATTATAGGTATTAACAGCAGGACAAGGTCAAAATCCAGCAAGGCAAGCAGCTATAAAAGCCGGTATTCCTATAACTGTACCTGCATATTTAGTTAATATGCTATGTGGTTCTGGTTTAAAGTAAATATAAGATTGCATATCTATTAAGTATGAACTAATGTATTCTAAAAAGGAACATAGTAGTTTCAATGTTAATATTATCACAAATTCTTTTATATATTCCAATTTATGTGCACATTGCTATTGTATGTATTTTCTACAATGCAAATTTATTCATTTAGAGCAGTTATGTCTGGTTATACATCCATAAAAGTTGGGGAAAGCGAAATAGTTGTAACTGGTGGCCAGGAATGCATGAGTCAGGCACCACATGTATCAGACCTTAGAAATGGTGTGAAATTAGGGGATTGTAATTTTCTAGATTCTTTATTGTCTGATGGATTAACAGATGCATTTCATGGAATTCAAATGGGAGTAACAGGTGCAAGAAGAATAACACTTCAATTGTCCCTTTCTAGTATAAATTTCTTAAGTAATGTAATATAACATTTGCAGCTGAAAATATTGTTGCGGGATTTAATATAAGCAGAGAGGAACAAGACGAATATGCAGCTAAGTCTCAGCAAAAAGTAGAAGCTGCAATGAATGCAGCCTACTTCAATAAAGAAATTGTCTCTGTAACTGTGCCTACGAAGAAAGGGCCTGTTATTGTAGACAAAGATGAGTTCCCTAAGTTTGGAACAACTGTTGAAGCCCTTAAGAAACTAAGACCTGCTTTTATAAAGGTATAATTTTTTTTAAAAGGTTTTGTTACAAATTGCAACACTCATAATATAATAATTACTTAACATTTCTTATAATTAGACTAATGGTACTGTCACTGCTGGTAATTCTTCTGGTATAAATGATGGAGCAGCAGCGTTGGTACTCATGTCAGCAGAAACTGCAGCAAAAAGGGGGCTCCTTCCACTAGGTACAATTGTTGCAGTGGCTCAGACTGGAGTAGACCCCAGGATTATGGGTACAGGTCCTATTCCAGCAGTCGAGTTGGTGGTTAGTGCATACAGTAACTCCTGTTATGTATATAAAAAATTTGTCACCTCAAAATTACGTACTAATATAATGTTGCATAAATATTTCAGCTGAAAAAAGCAAAATGGACAAAGGAAGAAGTGGATTTATATGAACTGAATGAGGCTTTTGCAGCACAGTCAATAGCATGTATCAAGAATCTTGGTTTAGACCCATCCAAAGTGAATATAAATGGAGGAGCTATTGCTTTAGGTCATCCGATTGGTGCATCTGGTAAATGAAATACTAGTTGTATGTGAACTTATTAATATGTTTATTATATCTAAAATGTTCATCTTTCAGGCGCTAGAGTTTTAGTAACTTTACTACATTCCTTAGAAAGGACTGGTGGAATTAAAGGTGTTGCAGCTTTATGTATTGGTGGTGGAATGGGAATTGCTATTGCTGTTCAAAGAAAATAACAAACACATAATTAGGTTTACTTGTACTGCAAAGGTTGAAGTTTGTTGGTACTTAGATCCTTTGGAAGACAATAGAACGTGGTGTATTCACCATGTACAGCACTATTATATTTCCTGATTAATACGATAAAGATATGTTTTTATTGAAACTCGTTAAATCGTTAAACACGTTCGTCATATTCTAATGAAGATCAATTAATACAGGTATAAAATATACATACATAGGTATGCTTGTGTAT
This sequence comes from Dufourea novaeangliae, assembly GCF_001272555.1. NCBI lineage: Eukaryota > Metazoa > Arthropoda > Insecta > Hymenoptera > Halictidae > Dufourea > Dufourea novaeangliae. The sequence continues at coordinate 499,905 of NW_015374081.1, read as the reverse complement.
TGACAACATATAAATATTTATAGTTGCATTTACTGCACATTATTACAATTTAAATAAAGTATAAGCAAATAAACTTATGTTATTTATACTCATTAATATATTACTTTTCTACAGTATATTTCTTAACTGTACTTAAAATTTATACAAAGCAATATATTATACAATAAACATGTGCATACAGTATTTTGTGCAATATGTGTGCACATAAAAGTTATTTTTATACATCCAAACTGAAAATGTAAATAAACTTATTACAAAAATACTTCTGTTGTTTATGTTTTGTTAAGTTCACTGTTGGCAGGGTCTTCTGGGTTCTTCCTCTCATCCAGGATCTTTTCTACTGCTACAAGTCCTTCTCGTTGTTTCTGTTCAGCACGTATTCTTCTAAATGTAGATTTAGTATAGGTACGGCCTTTCTTATGGCTTATTAAATGTTGTATGCGTTCCTTGATAGCTGGTATAATACGTATCTTAAATTAACAATACATGACAAATATGACAATATGTTTCTACCATAAAAGTATCATACATTAATGATTAAATTTCAAATAAGTAAACATAGATAACTCGAGACATTATGTTAATAAACAAAATTAGCACCTGAGATAAATTTATTGTTTATAATTATTCATAGAAATTTTAGACAAAATTTTGAAATGTTGTTATACTAAGTGGTACAGCTGGATAATATCCATCATATGTCTTTCCATCCTTATTAAAACATAAATAAGATTGTTCTAATGGTTGTTGTGCAAATACATCTAATTCTGGTATACACAATTTTGCATATTTTTTTATAACAGAGCCCCAGAATGAATCAACATTAATGTTAGTATCTTTCAAACAGAAAAAAGAACCCCACAGTGTTGAATTCAACATTTTTTCATCTGGATGCAATAAATCTTGATGAACCATTCCTTCTGACATCTGCTCCTCAATTATAGCTATTATATCACATTGTACATAAACACTTGGTACATAAATGTCTTGTATAAGATTATCTCCAATGTACAGACAACGTGGATTACTTTTCTTGGATACATGTCCCAGAAATTTCACAAGTCCTTTCCAGTTACCTTGGCTATATACCCCACCTTGTTCTAAATCTTTAGTGTCTACTATATCACCTGTATCATCATTTACCATTTGTAGAAATGAGCGATCACTGGTAAAAAGCCCAGGCTTTTTTGCAGAACATATAACAATATCAAACAATGATCTCCAGTCTTCTCCAATGGCATATGTAGCTATGCATTCAACAAAATCAATACCTGATCCAGTAATAAGAAAAATGGTATGTTGTTTTTTTAGATCTTTCAGCCAAGTTATAGTTTTTGTACTGCATTTACGTATGTATTTCGCAGTATCCTTTTTTATATTAAAGAAAAAGCATCCTCTACCTAATTTAAAATGATCCTTATTATACATTTCCTGTAATCCAGCTAACATATCGGGCCAAACATTATATGCCTTTAAAGGTCCTCCTTGTTGTTCATCAAGAGTGTCTATTAATTTTGCAAATATAATAGATGATGCAAAATCAAAGTAATCTAATAAACTTCTCATTTTTGTTGATAGAGGACCATTCCATGTTGACAACATGTCATGGCAAAAGACATCTGTAGCATGCCACTTCTGATCAGGATAGATTTTTCTAATTTGTTCAAGGCTTAATAATTTAGTTCCATGGCATGCTCTCTGAATTAAAGCATCAGAACTTATTTTGAGAATGTTTCCTTTCTCAAAGTCTAAAATTAATCCTCTTTGTATGAAATCAAAGTCTTTGCCTTCTAATGGTCTTGATAAATATTTAGCATCGTATCCCTTCTCTGTTATTAAATAGTTTGCTAAAGTTTTATATACCATCTGTGTAGTGTTTGTTAGATTGTAACGTATCAGTGAATTATCTAAATCAAACCCAATACAATCGTAATCGAGAAGCTTAAACTTATTCATGTTTACTTGTATAGATGAGAAATCTGACACTGTTATACAAAAATGTTCAACACTTGTAGAAAGTATGACTGAATTCACTTTAGTTTTAGAAGGTGTAGACTGTATTCTTACATGTAACTGAAGCAGTTTATGTAATGAATGGTGGAATCTTATCATATCAATAAGATAAAAATTGTGGGTAAAGAGATACAGATAAATAGAAATTAATATACTTAATGTAGAAAGTAATATCCTATTACTAAACCATCAACAAGGTACAGGAATAAATCTTTCATTTATGTGAGTTAGTGGCCCACCTAAACTGTAGTATCGACACCTTAAAAAGCCTGTGATTTCAGTGACCTCTACGTTATAACAATGGTGAATCTATGGTTGGTAGTGACACTAAAAGGAAAATGGGGCCGCAAAAATATATTGGATGAAATGTCTATTCTTATACCTCGTCGGTGCTAACACGATATTTGCATATAATAATAAATATCAAATAACCTAACTTAAATACGTAAAACGTCGAAAATCAAAAATGTGTAATTCTACTTTGTTTAGTGATGTCAACGGGAATATTTAGGTTCTAGTCGTAACTACCTATATCAGAGAGAAATGTAATAAACATGTTTTTTTATATACTAACTTTTGGTGGTATATGAACGTAGCGAATGTTTCTCGCCTGGACGAAGAACATATCATAATTGTGAGAGTCCCCTCTAGGATCAGTGAAGATACAATCCTTCATTACAATGTTCATGACACTGTACCAACAAAACAAAATCCAAAATAAAACTACTCTAATAATGATAACAATAAAAGCATTCGAATGAAAGTGACTTACGCGTCTGCGTATTCTACAGTTCCGTAAACAGACCCTTCGTTTCGAAGATCCACGGTCGTTTTTTCATTTTCAACAGCTTTCAGTAAAATGGCAAGACTATTAAATAATTTAAATCTTTCCTTTCTCGATTCAAAATTCATGATACATCGACCGTCAAAGTAATTGTGTACACCTTCTGGATCAGAAATGTTCACGAGTGACCACGATGGAACACGAGACTCCGAACCCGTACTCCCCTCCGGAGGGTAACCCGGTAACCTACTATGGAGTCTTGGATTCCCGTCCCGACAGACCTATTGGTTTTTTTTCGCGTACAAGAAAGTTACTGCATTTAATATTGTTTTTATGAATATGTGTATGTATTATTATGTACATTTGAGTAAATTATTTTATTATTCCATTGTTATTACAACAGTTTAACAGTGACAACGAACGGATGTATATTTTCAAATATCGGACTAATAGTATATTTTTATTCTATATTATTACATATGAGTAATATGTATCAAAAACGTAATCGAAACACAGATTTTTATTACACCACAAACATCGCATAAAAGATATTTCGTTATATTGATATTTGTAATAATTATGGATGTTGCGGGGAAATCAATATTATTGACATTATGAAACATTTTTTTGTCTGCAACCAATTTTGAAACGAACTACGTGATCATTTTGTCATACACAGGTGTTTATAACTGGTTATGAATGAATTGTTATTGTTAGTCTTGTTTTCTCAAAAGTGAATGATAATTAATAATAATAAATCGAAGAGATCGCTGCTGCATGTGGCAAACGGATTCTCCTCTGTCCTTTCGTTGTAAACGTATTAAAAAAAGGTCTTCTCACTTTATATAAAGTAGGCTTGGGTACTTTTGATTTGAAATGAAAACTAGAAATAAAAAGAGCCAATATTTATTCCAAATAAAATAACAGATAAGTGTATTTGAAAATAAGGATGTATGCAAATAAATTCCAAAATCTTATTTCAAAAATAAATTATTTCTAAATAATTTATTTGCCAAATATTTGCTTATTTAAAATAATAATGCAAAATAAAAAATAATAGATTTTCGTATATAATGAATATATTTGTCATTGTAAATTAAAAAATATATTGTTTGTTTAAATTTATGGGACAATACATATATATACGTGTTCGTAATAGCATATTAAAAGTAATTAGTTTTTTGTACGCGATCACAAATTCCGATAAATCCGACCCCGAACCTGCACAAGCTCGGTAAAATCGGTATGGAACACTTCGGAGGTTTATTTTTATTTTATTACCAATAATTCTATGATATATGTATATTGCATATATTTGTAGCATCCTGAAAACGGGTTTAAACGAGCCATTCCACGTCGAAACGCACAGAACTGCGATCTTAATGACCGATTTTTTTCGAATTTGTAGCATTCAGTTGATAACCACAAGAAACTAAATTCTGTAAAATTTTAGTTTCTAATCTTGAACCGTTTCCGAGAATTTCCCTCGCACGAATGCCTTACCGTATTCCGGGAGTCGGGTGACGTCACGGCGTGCGAGCGAGAGCGGTAGAGCGAGCCGCGGTATCGGTGCTCTCCGTCGGTATTCACGCGTGCCGAGGGATTTCGGTGATCTATGGGGGGAGTTGTGCGAGCGAGAGAGTACGGCAGAGCATGCCGCGGTATCGGTGCTCTTCGTCGGTCCAACGCGCAAGGACGTTGCGTCACACAGTTTATTGACCTAGCCGTGTACGCCGTGTACTATGGCCGTACTTGGCCGTACCATCTGGTGTTTGGGTCGTTCAAGGAGGAAGGTCGTTCAAGCCAGCAAAAACAATTCAACACGAACAAACCTGCGTACGCCCAATACATAACGGCGTTAGCTTCCTCACTTTCTCGTGAGCCGTCGCGGAGGGTGGGCGCGCGTCTCGTACTCGTCCTTTCTCTTGTTACTAACCTATTGTTTGTTGCAGGCATTCGACAACCATGAATTTATTTACTGTGCATATTGTTATGTCCCCTCTCTTCTTACTAATCCCTTGTATGTTACAGATGTTCGAGAACCATTGGCTTCGATATTTATTTTCTTGTGTACTGTGATTCATTTACTCTGATTTCTATACTGTGATTTATTTACTGTGTATATTATTAATCTATTTACTGTGCATATTGTTGTGTCTCCTCTCTTGTTACTAATCCCTTGTATGTTACAGATGTTCGAGAACCATTGGCTTCGATATTTATCTTC